>NC_051057.1:8653562-8963145 GCF_904848185.1 Acanthopagrus latus | reverse complement strand
AAGTTGCATTCCTCAGCAGGGGAACGCTCGGCCGCGTTAGTTCGGTGCGGACGGCAAGCTGAAGCCTTCGGACCGCAGTTCCTGTTTGATAACCGAAGGCGTCTCCGATACTGATCTGATTAAATCTCTCCCGTAATCCCACCGCACACAGGCTCTCCGACCTCCCATATTTATGCGGTAATTATTCAACTGTCTCGTTTCCCCGTTTCCCATTTGCTCGGGAATTAAGGCTTCAGCGATGTCGAGAAAGTGGATTACAAACAGTGTACGCAAACAAAGTTCTAAACGGCCACGATGATAGTCGTGTTTGGACGGCGTCACAGCAGCAGGTCTTAGTGGAGAGCGGACATCGGCGAGTGATCTCAGGGTTGCCTTTAAAGGGATAATTCGTGTTTTTTGAAGTGGGGTCATATAAAGTACATATCTATAGTCGGTCTGTTCCCTACTGTAATCGCAGCCTCAGTTTGGAGAAGCAGAGAGCCGCTCCAGCCCAGACGCTCAGCTTTGCACTGCAGTGAACGGAGTCCAGAGAAAAAGCGAAATTTAACCACCTAAAACAAGGCTCACCTTAAAAATCTACAACACTTCAAGTGTATGTTGTTTAGGGAAAATTCACACCGCTTTACATCGCCGTCAGACCACCCTTTCTTTTGGCACCGCATTTTTGTCAACCGTAGAGCCTGTATCCCTACGCATTAGCGCAACTGGGCAACAGGTGTCGGCAGCAACAACCAAGACCAGCTGACGACCGCTTAACAGGCTAACAAACACTCCACGTTCATTCCACAAACTCAGCTGCGAGTGAAACATCTCTGCTCAGTGTGTTCCGCCTCGAAAACTCTGCTTCTGCTCCTCAGCGCCCTGCACAGCGACGGACCCCCCCGGAGGTAACAGCACAGCAGAGAGGCCGCTGGACTCAATACGCTAACCACACAGCAGAGCGCACACCCTTTATTCTGTTGTCCACACACACACACACACCACCATCAGACTCTTTCAAATTCAATCATTTATTCATTGATGCTGTCAACATTTTTTTTTTTTTTACAGTAAAAAGGCTGCAGGTTGTTTATCTCACTTTGCAGCTGTGTCTCATGTTGTATTTCAAGCAGACTGAGGAGGAAACAGTGGGATTAGCACACAGTGAGCCAGTGAAAACAGTGCCCCCCTTTTTCTATTCATGCAACTGAGATCTTGATTTTCTTGAATCAAGAACCAAATCTGGATCGAACTGGACACCCAAGAATTGGAATCAAATCGATCAGATCCAAACATTACCAGAGATTCACACCCTCTTTAAATCTCAACATTAGCTTTATACTTCTGGCGATTACAATCGTGCTTCCAAACCCATTAAAGCTGTGTTCATCTGAGAAGACTATCTGACTGAACCAAAGGTTCAAGTATCATAAACTCAGGTTTGTCAGAAAGCTTTCATTTTTTGGTTGCAATAATCCAAAATACAACTGAAACGTCCCACTGGAGGGAACCAGGTTAGCCTACAAAAATATGTCTTCCCTGCTGGTCCATACCATGCATCAACATATCCATTACTACCTTGTGTCACCAAAGCTGCTGGAGGCCCTGTTACAAACCCAGCAGCAGTTTTTATATTTGCTTCAGCCTCTCCACTTCCTGTCATACAGCAATATCGTTGAGCACTGTAATAAGGAAATTGCCTCTATCTGAATCAGGTCGTTCCTTCACTTGAATACTCTCAATGGTCACAAAAAAAAACCCCATCTCTCTCTTATTGCCTTTGTGAAAATGACTTCCATAAAAGAGGCTAATTAAAAAATGCAATAATTCTAACTGCGACTTTGGATCTTATCGGGCGGACGATCTGCGCGTTGCGTCGAAAGCAATTAAGGGAGCTGGATTGGCTGAGCTGGCTTTTGTTCCCCAGTCAGTTTAATTAGTGGGATGAAAAGTGGTAAGAACCGGGATCTGACTGCCGCTCGGCTCGGAAACCCGTCGGATGACGAGCGTTTTGTGGGGTTGGAGAGCGACGCTCCCCCTCTGTCCTCTCTTGTCAAACACTTTGCAGGGGCGCTGCAGCGGACGACTCGACTGGAGGCAAATATTAAACATATTCATCACTGGCTCGCAGTGATCGACCGTCACCAGTCTTAAGTAAACACATAAAGTTTATTTCTCCCTTCTGGTTCACTTTGATTACTCCGGTCGTGCCCTGACTTTAAGTATGAATGCCCCCCTGTAGCCATAAATAAAACGACCAATGTTAAAAAAAAAAAAAAAAAAAAAAAGGCGGCGTTGTTTCATTGGTCAGATAATAAAGATGTAGACAACAAATTTTACCTGCTGCAATTATACCGCCATCTGTATAGCTGTTATCCCTGAGCTGCATGTGCACAGTCCCATCCTGCCACGGTCTGAATAATTCAGACGCGCCGACGCCCCGAGGTTGTGGTCACTGCGGCCCCGAAGTGGACCCATAACGACTATTATTCATGCTGCTGTATCGTGGCTTCTATAACTATAACTCTGACACAATGGATCTGAGTGCTGTGCATCGGCAAGTGCGAGGGAGAGCACGAACATCTCGTTTACTCGTTTCTCTAGAAGTATTGATCCACGCCCGGCCATTGGAGTAGTTTCCACATTACGCAGGTCGCTCAGTAATGGGTCCGGTTCTGAGGAATCCTCTCACTGGCCTCGTGTTTTTCAGCGATTCCACTCAGTGTCATCCGATCCACATGCAGCGCAACCGACTCTAATGTAAACATGGTGTTTCCCAGTAGTGACGCAGTGTTGTACAGGAAAGGGGACGGCACGAGGAGAAGGAGTTCCTCCATGTTTGACTGCTTGTGGTAGAAAAGTGGCGCCAGAAATTAAATTGTGAAATATTACCAAGCATTTTGGGTTTTTTTTAGGTTTCCGGGGTAGTTCATGACTTTTTTTTTGTTATTTCTAAAAGTGTCAATATCATTGTGAAAAATGCTCGTCACAGTTTCCCTGGGGCTAAAGTTACGTCTTCAGATTGCTTATTGTGTCAACCAGCAGTCCAAAACCCAAAGACTCTTCATTTACTGTCACTAATGACAAAAAAGCAGCAAATCCTCGCAAAAAATCCAGAACCAGCACATTTTTGACATTTTTAGTTGAAATATAAATGGCTGAAACAGTTAATTAATCATCAAAATAGTTCACAAGACATTTAATTTAAATCGAGCAATCCTTGCTGCTCTGGTGTTGATGTTATTTTGTCTGAAGATACCAGGCTAGAGGCTCAAGGCATTGACTATTAGCTTGTACTAGTTTAACCAAGCCCCCAGCACACACACCAATGTATCGGGTTTTGCGTCACCACGCCCCTGAAATATCTCCTTTCACTATCACAATTTGATTTGCTCAGTCTGACAACGTTTGGTACTGTTGTAGGCGGTGTTCTGCTTAATTGGTGGAGCGCTGGTTTAATATCAAAATGTCACTGTTGTCATTTTTAAAGGCAAACATCCTCTCCCAATTCAATGCAAGTCAAGGTCACGTTCCACCTGAAGTGCCACTTTGCCCATCCAAACCTTCATCCTGTGCCCTGATAACTTTAGTACGATAACACATCAGTCACTTTCATGTGCGATACTACTTCTTTTGATTACCTTCAACATAACTGCCAATATTAGTTTTGGTGTTACTGCTAATGCTGCTTCTTTAGTTTTAGTTCACTTTTGTTCTTAACTTGTGTCACTGTATCATGCAGGCTCCACATCTCCTTAAATACTTTTTTTTTTTTTTTTTTTTTTTAAATTTTTGGTGTATTTCACCCATATTTAATACTTTTCATTGTGTTAAACTGGGCCCTGACCTGGGGAAACCAGTTGTTATACATTTTTTTAGCAGTCTCCAGCATACCAATTTCTTCAGGGGATTAAATTAACTTCTATCTTATCTTATCTTAATAAGGTTTAGTTGAATCTTTGTGCGTAAATTGCCATAGTATAACAAACCAAAAATCTTTAGTGCCTGAAAACAAAACATTATATAACCCCACAAAGTCTTTGTCTATGAACCACTGAAGTCATGAAGCCATTGTTTCACTCCTACAATTCAAATGTCCAGGTTGTTCTCTAAAGTGACAAACAGCTGATGAGCATACAGCCGTATGTAACGTCTGCTGTCCGTCCCGCAGCGCTCAAACAGTGAGAGCTTTAACCTACATTTCTGCGCTGATAAATGACTTGAGATCCTTAAGCTGCTCGAACTGGCTGCTTAAACAGACATATGGTGAGCTGTGAGAGATTGTACACGTCTATTGCGGCAGGCGTTTTCCCGCTCTAATTAGTTAGCGAGGCAGATACGGCGAGAGGTTTGAAATGAAACGGAGGCAGATTGGGTAACCATCTAACAGCAGGGTAACCAGTGGTGCTCGAACATGGATGAACCCCTGATACCCCTCAGGTCCTGTTAACCCAGAGGAGGGGAGAAAGCACATGTATGCAGAGACCGTCCTAAACAGGCAGCGACAATCACGAGTGAGTCAAAAGCCTGGTCCGGCCTCCTGCGTGATAAATGATGCATCCAGCCGGCTGGATGGTATACATGTCCTTTGTGTGTGTCTGTGTGTGTGTGTGTGTTTGTGTGAAGTGTGGTACAAATCATCACAAACACATACATATGCAGAAATGGCTGCGGCGATACGGATGATATATCATCCGCATGTCCTCCTTCTTATGAAAGCATGGACACACAGACACACACTAGCACACAAACAGACACACACACACGCTCACAATGATAGATAGATGGCATTCTCCGGGGCCGACCCACCCCATTAGAGCTGCGCGCTATCCTCCCCGTCCTCGGCTTGGTCCGCCAAACCTCACCCAGGGGGGTCAGCAACAATCTAAATTTCAATTAAAGTGGAAAATGCCGCTGATAGAGGCCGAGTGAATGTTGATGCCGTTTTGTCGGAGGGGGGAGTTTCGGGTTTCAGCGGCTGTTTGGGAGAAGAAAAAAAAGCATTTGGGGCAATTATTTCATTATCTCAAATCCGTTCGCAGCGGGCCGGGGTCACAGCCCCGGCTGAGATTAGGCGGAACCACAATTATTATTACAATTAGAAAGCAGACAGCACCGGCAGAAGTGTTTGGCCCCGGGAAAAACTGAATGTCAACTTAAGACCGTTATTAGAGAGCTGAAGGTGAAGAGAAGATTGAGAATGCAGGAGGAGAGGGACGGGGCGGTTTGGAAGAGGCTTTTTTTTTTTTTTTTTTTTTAATTGTCTGTTTTTCCATGTTGTTCACAGGCTACAGCGTGCAATTTGTGAAAATAAATAAATAAATAGAATAAAAAATGAACAAAGCCTGGAGTCTAAGGGAGGATTTAATGAGTTAGAGAGAAAAAAAAACAAGTGGAAAGTGAAGCCTTCCCTCAAAACTGCTCAACATAAACTAAGTAAAGCTGCATGGAAACCTGATCTGAGAGCTCATTACCTGAGAGTACAAGGGGTACAACACACCGATACATGTAACCTGTTACGGTACGTGAACTTTGGCTGGCCGAACTCGCTTTGCTTTTCTAAAATGAAAAATAAAAATCCCACGTGTCAAGCCTGTATCCATCGACGGTTTGGGAAAGAGAATAAGAGAAGACGTCTTAATGCCAGGAGAGAGAGGTGCGCCCCGTACCTACAGTTAGTCTCATTTGCGTTTGTGTTACAAATGGAGTGCAGCTGCGTCTTACTCACGTCATGCCTCTTCAATTACTGTTAACAAAATAAAGGGCGCAGCACAGATCAGTGTCAGTGTCTGATCAAAGAGGGGAAATGAACAGGATGTGAGGTTACGGAGGGACAGTTGTCTCAGTTTGCTGGGCGGTGATGCAGAGGAGCTGTCGGGAGTTCAGCGCTATCACTTTGGTGTTAGGAGTTCAAATTTGTGTTTTGCGATTGGTTTCGTTTGAAACACAGGATCGGTTACATATCAATTATGAACACTGAAAACGGTTTCAGCGCTCATTTTCCCGGATCATCACTAAACTAGAGGATAAAGGGAAGGAAGAGGCCGGTTGCTTCTTAACATCTATGTTATGCCGGATTGCAAGCTCGATAGCATCCGGTGGGTTTTACTTCCAGGCTTGTATAAATGTGTCCGAGAGGAGCGTGCTGTCGTGATTCAGTGTCTCGTCGTTCTTGTGTTTCCTGTGTTATTTTGGTATTGTGCCCTTGCGTGTCACGTCTTGCTCTTCACTTCCTCCTGTGTGTTTTTCCCTCCCGGTGTTTTTCCGTTCCTTCCCTCACCTGCCCTCTTCCCTCCTCGCTCCACCTGTTCCTGCTCCCCTCGTTAGTGTCTCTGAGTATGTGTCTTCCTCCGTGTTCCCCCGTGATGCCACCCTGCCTGCGTTCTCCACCGGTACCTTCCCCAGTGTCTCTGTGTGGTATGTTTCTGATTATTTGTACTCTGCTTGTGTTTGCACTTTGCTTCTGCCCTTCCGCTTGTTACTTTGTCTTTTTGTCCATTGTAACTCGTTTTTGTTTTTCCATTGTTGTTTCCCTCGTAAACCGACCCACTTCCCGGGGGCTTGCTTCGAACACCGCAGTACAACCCTTAGCTTTCCCACCCTGAGAGTGATGTGGAAAATGGCTGCCGTCTGAGTGCGGTCTATGAGTCTGTCATTTTGCGGTTGACGTGCGGTACACAGGCCTTGCAACACTAATGCATATCACTGTTACTGCAACTGTCGCTAGATTTATCAACTGCAGCTACCTAGCGTCTTGAGCTACTGTTAGCTCGTGAGTTGGCTGTAAACACAGTTTCCAGCTGTCTTGGTTTTGGCTCTGACTGACTCATCTTTTAAATTTCATGCATTCCTCTGTCTTGACAGAGCCTGGCACCTACATTACCCACAGTGCAACCCGGCCGCTCATTTGGTCTCAGTTTGTTTTCTTATGCCGGTAGCGGCGGATGAAGCCTCGAGTGGTAGCCTCAGGCAGCGATGAGGAGCGGGCCACGGGGGTCCAGTGTGCTCAGTCCTTTTACATCCTCATGTTTTCATTTTCAAACTCGTAGTCCTCAGGGACGTTATCAGACTTTGCACGGCTCCCTCTGGAGTTGCACCAGGCCTCCCTTTTAAACATGCACTTGATAGCTCCAATATTGTGCTGAAAGACTTAAGTTAAAGCTACAAGCAGTCGTGATATGGTTAGCTGCAAACGCAAACATTACTATTTGAAATGTTGAAATAAAGCACACAGTTATGCACTAGTGAACACAGTGCCTCTTGTAGGTCTGTGGTAATGAAACAAAGCTGTCCGTTCGAGCAGCAGCTGCAGCTTTCACAGGAGTTGGAAAATTATTGATATTCTCGTCTCAGCCTTTTTTTTTTTCCTCGCAGGAGAAAGAAAACAAAGTAAGAAAATTGTGCTTGGCAAGTGACCAATCGAGGACATCTGTCTGTCATTGCGCTGCTATTATTGAAGCAGCAGGATGTGACTGGATTGCACTTCGCTGTCTTTGGTTTACAGTATTGAAAACTGTCGTGAAGCCGTTTTCAACAAGTGGAAAACAATCTGTGAAAGCAAACAGTTTTATGTCTACTCGTATGCTGCGATGCTAGTCCTCACTAGCAACCGAAGGGCTGTGTGACATGCCCCCCAACACACACACACACACACACACACACACACACGCTCATGCTCCTCCATAAATGTGAATTAGTTCTACTTAGCAGCACAGCTGAGATGCTATTAGGGCGGCCTAGCACCAACCAGAGGGTTTTTAGTGAGGGGGTAATAATTGGGGAACTGAAGAGGTCGTCCTCCCCACTAATTGACTCCAGCTTAGAAGTGCGCCCGCTCGACAGTTTCCCCGCCGGCTCCTATCGATAGCTGATATTATTGTCGCGGTGAGGTACCAGAGATGGCATTCAGAGGCAGGGGCGTAACTAGTTTTTGATTTGTTTCACGGCAGGGAACGGAACGGAATGAGGTCTCCAGCACTGGCGCGTGTGTGTGTGTGTTTGCGGGTGTGTGTGTGTGTGAGTTTCCAGCGCCAAGAACACATCATGATAATCATAGTCATAACATTAGCATCTAAGCGTGATAATGTTAGGAGCAACGGCGTTAGTGAGAGCTAATGGGAACATAATGACTATGGGTCTGTTTGCTGGTGGGGGGGTTGGGGGCTGGTTTGTACCGAGGAAGACTTTGTGGCAGAAGGAGGAAGCTGAGCGCAGAGCAGATACAACATGCAGCATCATACTGGGATACAGTGTGACCCTTCGTTCATTCATCCTTCACCAGACAAGCATGCACAGTTTCCCCTGGTGGATTAGGTGTACTGAGACGAAGTTCATTAGATGCCGTTATTGATTGTATCATCGCATCAAACCAACACTGTGTTAAGCTAATGCATGTTTACGCATTAATGAGATCCAATGCAATCAATGTTATTTCACTGCAGATGATTCTGTGGTATCTTCTAAGTGTTTATATGTACCTCTGCGGAATACGACGCATATTATCAGTCCTCATAACTTTATATTGACTTAGCGAGGTGACAGAAGTCATGTCCTCAGCTGCCTACAGTCGTTACAGTGACAGGTGGGGTCTTTCGATGCGAGGTTGTATGAGGTACCTGTCCATAGACAGTGTATTACCTGCAGGACATGACCATCAGCTCTCCCAGTGGAGAAACGGAGCATTGTGCCGCTAAATGGAACCAATAGCAAGATGTATTTTAGCCTCCTAAAAAAAAGAAAAAAATGATCAGTAAGTGTACACTATATTTTGAACATTTTTGGTGCTAAACATTGTCATCAGACAGCCGTGCTGGTAATACATCCCTTACTAGGGATAGGCGCCTATACAACCCCACATCAGCAGACCTGAACTATCACTTTAAGTGATTAAAATCACTCTCTTAAATTACAGTATGGAGAGGCAAAGTGAAGTGAAGGCAGTTTTACATCTGTGTCTGCAAGATAATGACACTTTGAAACAAGACTGAGGCCGTGTCCTGTGGACCCCGACCGATCTTTCTCATGTGCCCTTCAGGCCGAGGACTGAGCATCGTTAAAACAGGTTTTGCTCTGAGGGGTGAAATGCTGCCATAATAAATAGCAAATGAATGAGGATCACGCGGAGCAGTTGTCCTGATTGGACATCATACAAGAGATGTAATTAAAATCAAACCACTGTGAGCGATAAAGGGGAAACCTGAGCATCCATTAGCTGTGCCTGCTTATCCCTTTTAAAAAGTTGTGTGGGACTGGAGCCAATCCAAACTGGCAGGTGAAAGTTATCCGGTGGGCATCAGTTTCTCCCGCCTTTACACCTTCCCACCATAATTAGTATTCAAAGCCGTCAGCTCTGATCTCTTATTATGGAGGAGTCATGCAGTGTCGCCACGCTGCCGGAAATCAGCGCAGAGATAATCAAGCTCAATGGAAGAGGATGCAGCAGGTCGACAAGCGATCGGCGCTTGATTAGGAAGCAGTTTGTCTGAGTCGACCCTCAGCGGAAGAACTCATTACGAGACTTTAGTAATATTCAGAAATTGGTTGTTCCCTCTGTTGACAGGAGAAGCACTCTTGAGTAAATTGAAACACAGGAAATGATCAGTCGGAAACACTCCCTGCGCTCATTTGCAAACCGCACACACAAAATCAAGACGCGAGTGGATTGTTTACCAGGACTGCTGTGGGCCTGGATGTCTCATGCGGTTTCAATGTGACCGGACGTCAACTGGTTAAGTGATGGTTGTTGTTTTCAGCGCCGCAAAAGTGGAATGTGGCTGTTGTTCCTTCACACCCATGGATGTTGTTGCCAAGTACATCCAATGCAAACATCACTTTAGTTCAGCTGGTTTAGTGAAATTCTGTATGTGGCGAGTGCAGCAGGCCGATGACGTCATCTCTCACTTTTATCACTGAGTCATCTGTCGTCTGAGTCAGCTAAATGTCAGCACTGATATGTTGATTCGTCAGTGCTGTGGGACACAATATATGCCTATAAGATAGTGGTGAGTGGGTTACAGACATTCCATTGCTTCCATTCAATTGTTTTCTGTGTCACATTTGTTTACATAGAGTTTATCAGTGGTTCTAAACAAACAGCCCCATATTTTATGGTTGTCCCAAATTTTTTGGGCTCCAGACCTTCGTCACTAGGGGGAGTCTCAATTCTCTAAGTCCATGATTTGTTTTTGACTTTAGAGTTTAAGGTCACAATTCAACTACATTTTTGATTTACATGTTTGTTTTTCAGCACTAATGTGTCAGTCATGTATACAACAGAATCAAAGAATCAACCAACCAACCAACCAACCAACAAAACAACCAAACAACCTACAAAACAAGCAAAGAAGCAATCAAAGAATAAACCAACCAATCAGCCAACCAACCAATATTTATTTATTCACCAATAAATGACAAAATTTCAGTTTCTCAAACCTGTCCAAGGTAATCTCTTCCCAAGCAACTCAAGTTCAGTTCAGTTCACACAAGTAAACTCTCTTCTCAAAGAAATCAAAGGATCTCTGACATAACTCTGCCACCTTGTTCATACCTTCGTACTCGTTAGTTGTTTGCCTCTGCAAAAATAATATGTGCCTGAGAATAAAATACATACCCAACGCTTCATTTTTACTCTATTTTAGCCAGTACAGATGCTTATAGGTGAAAGTTATCAGAATATTTGAAACAGTAAATATCCATGCACTGTTGTAGTGCCTACACATCCCCTACTCCTCCAGAAGCAAATACACTCCGATGCTGTGTGTGCATCACACATAATATATTTATCTCATATTAAAAAACAAGTTTCCTTAAGGTATTGTATCAATGTTTGAAATTCCAGTGTTGTGGCAACTCTGCAAGGCAAGGCTTTGTGGTATGCATGTAACTACAGTGATTGTGTGTTGAGCTGTGAACGCTGCTGAAGCACAGTTGACCTAGACAGACGTATCGTGCCTGAATGCATCGTGTGTAGATGCTGAGCGAGGGCTGACACTGCTTTGCTGCTTTCATTGAACAACTTAATCAGCTGATGATGACGCGTCACGAATCCATCACATTCCAATGCAAACCATGTCTGGAAACATTTTTCAGATAGTAGCAAAGATCTGAGGATGTTGAAACAAAGTGTATTACTAGTGAGGCAGACTTTCTGTCTCTTTCCTGACCTGGGGTCAACATCTGATCAACTGTGACGTGAAACATTATTGCCGACATGCGTAGAGTGAACCGTGTGACACCTCAGTGATCTCCAAGTAAATAAATCACCCTTTTGTTGATTAACTTTTGAGATAGCAGCATGCCTGGCTCCCCATAGCGGCTTACTGCTAATTATTTATAAGTCCCAGCAATATGGATCTGAAGTGCTAATGAGATGGCACCCCCTGCTTTGGCCCCCCTCCAGTCGGCAGCAGCGGCAGGCCTCGGTGAAGGTTCTAAAAAGCGTGCCATCGGCCAACACGTGCCACCAGCTCAGCTGCCAACGAGGCTCCAGTCATTGATTCAATGTGGCTGTGAAATGGACTCAATTTTTTTTTTTTTCCCCCGGTGTCTAATAATAAATTCACCAGGGTAATGATAGGTGACTGAGCTGGCTGCAGTCACAGAACATGACTGTTTATCAGTAATGGCCAGCAGTTTGCCCATTTGAGTGCACACAGAGCTCAGTGTACACCAATATTACCCTTCTCTTACCCATCTCTCCCTGCCATTACTCTCCTCTGCATCACTCCATCCGAACATCTATATCGCCTCCTTTCAATAATCCCTCCTCACTTTTTTTTTCTTTCCTCCCTCTTTCCCTCCGAACGGTGCCATCAGTCCTTATTGAGGCTATTGGCCAGGCTCATCACGCAAAGTGCCGCTGGCTGCAGCTGAATGCGTCTCTATGGGCGAGCAGTGAGAGCCGGGGGACAGGCCGGAGGATACATCTGCCATGACAGTAATGCACTGACTCAGCGCTCAGTGCTCAACACTGTGGCCTGGACGGACCCTAACGGAGGTCTGGACACCCACACACACACACACACACACATATAAACATGAACACGCACACAGGAAATCAAGTCGGTGGACAGACGAGCGTGTGCGTGCATAAACAAGTGCACAATGAAACTTTGTTTGGATAGGTGTCCGGAGGTTCCTAAATGGTGTAGAATATACAAATATACACACAAGAGAGTGGGCCGAGCGCTGGGACACCCCCGGTCACTCCTCTGTCTCCTCTTATGTTCATGTGGAGATGCAGACGACAGCCCATTTTCCAGCGAGCATCTGGAATACAAAAACAGCACATCAACCCTCCGGCCACCCGCTCACTGCCAAGATAAAATTTGCTTCCTTCCAACAGCGTCCTCTGTTTTCCTCTCTCTCCCCGAGCGTTATCTCCCTCACATCACCGTAAATTGTCTCCTTTGTGAAATATACAGTTTAAGATGGTGGGATTCTTAGAAACACACAAACCCGCACACACACACACACTTGGGGGACTTCGTGGGGATACTGGGAGTGCTGCAGCTGTCGTCTTAACAATGATAAATGGCAAGGAGACAGGTTGGGATGGTTTCGTCTCTGTCTGCGTCGACATCAATTGTCCCCCTGAGCAGAGCAGTGATAATGTCTTTAATGGCTCAATCTCCATCAACTTCACGAGCAAAACATGCACAGGCATGTGTGCACACGCACACCATTATTGTCTCGTCCATATGCTGCGATTCCCGCGTCATGGCCCCCCACGCCTCCTCCTTCCTCCTTCCTCCTCCCGCCTCCCTCTCCACTGGCCTCGATTCCTATAGCCCATCTCTGCCGCTCCCTCTCTTCCCTTTCTTCTCATCCAGTTTTTGTTCCAGACCAGTGTTTGATGTTGAGGCCACCTTAATGAATGTCTCTCCCCTCCTACATCCTACTTTCCCAAAGCCACATGGAAGGAACGATGTCATAGATCAACAAATGCTGAGAAAGCTGCCGAAGGAAGGAGAGCGCTGCAAAAAATGTCAACGTTGATATGGATGTTTCATCTTTAACATCCCGTCTATGTGACTACTGGCAGTTTTCACAGATATGCGCAGAGAACTGGAGATGGATTAATTTAACTAGTCTGCCTTCAACTTCTGGAAAAGACAGAACTCTTTACCAGATGTGGTCCAACAGGACAGTTTGTGTCTTATTTATTTGCACCAACTCTCATCGCTCCGTCGCACAAGCTACATGCTGCCATACAGATTGTGACAATTATTGCCCTTGTGTTTAGAATGTGTGTAGGATAAAAGTAAAGAAATATCAAATTCACTTAAAACCCCCCCACTACTGACAACAATATTTTCCAATGAGGTCAAATTTTTGAATCATACTTACATTACAAAGAGCACCATCAGCAGGATAAAGAAAATGGTCCTTGATCTTTGACACTGGTTCAGGGCAGCTTTTCAAATCAGTCAAAGCTCTACTTGTGCTCCGGTTAGGTTTAGGCTCAAAAAACCACCTGGTTCTGGTTCTGGAAAAGATCACATTTTGACTTAAAATACCTGGTTTTGTCGCCACAAACCCAGCTGGAGATGTGCCAGCTTCTTGCCAATCTTCTTGTCTCCACAAAAGTATCCAGCATTGTCTCCCTTTCCAACGTTAAAACGCAGTCTCCACCTCCAGGCCTGCCGTCTCCACCATCAAGCGATTTTTACTCTGCTGTTCAGGTCTTTGGCTTCGCGGGTCGCGCCGAATTTATTCGAACATATTCCATGTTGGTTCAGATTTGTTTGAACGCGATTGTTGTGACAGTCCTACTCAGTGGGAGATTAATAGAAGCTGGCTACTTTTTGCAGTGCAACAGACAGAGAGAGAACACGAGCACGGGAGAAGGAGGAAGTGGTCCCAGCTGACCCCTCACATAGAGCCAAACAGACAGTAAAACTCATCTGTGTTTGTGTGCTTGGCAGCAGGCGGACCTTGTGTACACACAGCCTTTGGAAGCCTAATAATATTTTCCAAAGGAGATGAATCTGTTTTTCTTTTTGTGGTTTCTCAGATGGACCTCAACCCTTTTTTCTTTTCTTTTTTTTTTTTTTTTGCTGAACTAATGGAACAGATGGGATGGGTGTTGTTAACTCTGGCTCCGGACAGCAGGCTTGCGCTGTGATCCGAGTCCTTCTTACTGTACAGGAAGTGATATGAGTCAGTTGGAGTCGCGGGTCTGATGGCGGGGGAAAGGTGTGCGGACAACTGAGCACAGGAATCAAACGCTATCTGTATCGTGTAGAACACACCGTCTGCTTAGGAAAGCAAAAACACATCGAACGTGCAATGGAAAACATGGCAATTTATTAGAGAGCATAAAAGAGTCAGTGTTTGCTGCTGTTTAAAAGATTCTTCAGGGTTTTTCTATTAAAGCTGCTATAAGTAAGAACTGGCTGTCCACCATATTCATACTACAAACATGGCTGCTCTGTCTTCATCTGCTAACTGTAGCAGCTGTAACTTAGTAAGCTTCCATAAATGCTACAAATCTCACCTTCTGCAGTCAATATTGAAGTAACTGTCAGAGAGCTGATGATGTTATACATTACTGTCACTGGTTAGGACGTGTAACTCATAAAATTATCTCATTATTGACCACAACTGTCCCAGCAGTTAGATCATTTGACTCTTGCTGACCATAAATAGAACTGAAATATCTTCAGGGAGCCATTTTATTGGATTTTGACCAATTATAACTAATATACGAGTACATGGTGGTTTTATAAACGTCATCAGTTGCCACGGAGTATGACCTAATGAGAGATTCAGTCCGCTCCGAGTGACTTCAGTGAGTCAATATTGTCTGACAAGAAAAGTTACTGCAGAGAGCGAGGCCGGCAAATTTACTGCATAAACATCAGCAGCCTGTCATTACAGCACCACGAACAGGACGAGATTGTTTTGCCCGCGGGCATTCGGCCCATAATGCATTGGCTTGCAGAGGCCTGGTTACCTTTACCCGGCTCTGTAATGAGTCAGTGGTTGGCGGCTGGTGGGGAACAGGGAAACTCAGAGAAACGTGATTGAAAGTCGATGGAATAGAATGAGTCCTATTGATCTCTGTCGCGGATACACAGTGGGAGAGGAGACACAAGCTGGCAAATGACCCCATTTAAGTATAATGTGTAAAGCCCCAGTTATCGAATCAGCCCTCAACATACAAGTCAGTGTGCCAAACTGTCCTGCAAATCTAATAGCTCGTGCCTCAGCAGTGCAGGATCATTACTCTCACACGGGCCCATAGCTGTTGGGTAGTGGAGAAAATATGGTAACATTATTATCACATTTCCCTCCATAACAAATTACAAGTTTGATTTCCGTCCCGGTTCAAGAGTTTCAGTCGTATAATTCAAACGGTTAGTTGCTGTTATCACCCTCTATAAATATGCACTGAAGTTAAGTTTAAACAAAAAAACTATAATTTTCTTCAGTCCCGGTTTGTTTGCATCAGGAGTGGTGCTCTCCACTTTTTTGTTTGGCTGGGAGCGCTGTTAGCTTGGCAAGCTACCATTGAGCTACTGTCCACATGAAGTGGAAGTGGAACTGATTTCTACAGCAACAGAGGAGGACAGGAACCACAGCATCAGGTTTACTGATCATTTACAAGGAAACACAAGAAATAGTCCTTTTATAGGTGTAGAAGTAAAGGAATAATGATTGTATTTATATTTTGTCAGCATAGTTCATGATAGTAGTCAATGCAGACAACTGTGTCCATATTTTTTCTCAATTAAATGTAGTTTTCAACATTTGGTACGCTTCTCTTCATCTTCTCAGCCCCTGTGACAGCATGAATCCATGTTTTATCCATCAGTGGCATCAGACGCAGTAACTTAAAGCCCCGTAGGGTTTTTTCTTGGTCACATGGAATATTGACGACAAAATGAACAACAGTCATAACAAACACTGAATCAAACAGTACTCCAATGCTGTCCGACTCACAATTAATGTGAAGCTGCTGTGAAGTAGAAAATGTTTTGTTTGTGTTTGCAGTAAATGAACACGGTACAATATAGAAAGTGAGCGTCTTGTAGAAGATGTGGTGTAATCAGAATCAGGGGTTGCAGAGGTTGACCTAAACCGACTTTGATGACTATGTGTGTGTTTGTGGTTTGCCCAGATGTGATTGACAGTGACCCGGAAAACAAGCAAGCAACCAACAATCTTTCCGATCCCATGTTGTTAATTTACAATGTGTGTGGCGCCACTTTTTTTTTTCCCACCCACTTCAAACCAGCGCGGAGACAAAAACACGTTTCTCATGTGAATCAGTCGTAACTACGTCAACACTTCCGAAGCTGTTTTAATCCAACAGAGCCCCATCGCTCAGGGTGAGAAGCTGATTGAGAAAAAACACTTTTGAGTCCTTTAACACATTTAACCTGTTTTTTCTCTTTTCATATAAAAACACCACATGCTTCCTTCCAGAGGGTGAAGATTGAAATCAGCGAATGAAAAGAGAGAAAGGAATTCCCTCTCAGAGTTCCCAGGCTGAAAAGTGAAACTTCTCTCAACAAGATTATTATAAGAGCATAAAAACAGGTGGTTGTGTGCGTGTGTGTGTGTGTGTGTGTGTGTGTGTGTGTTCTCATGCAGAGATCTGGTAGCTGTTTGTCAGACCCTCCCTGCCTGTCGTGCATGCCTGTAGGTCATGCTTGGCTGTCTTCAATGACACATCTGTCTCTCTCTGAAAGCCGGGCCCTGCAGCCCAAAGAGCCAGCTCTGGTTACCTGAGGGGCCTCCCCCGTACTCCGAGTCCATATCAAAGCAGGGAAAGAGGCCACATTTCAGACGTCCACAGGGGAGAGAGAGAGAGAGAGAGAGAGAGGAGCTGCTGAGAGACTGTTTTGCTTCTCTTTACTTTGGATGCATTTCAGTGGTTGGAGGAAGCGCTCCTTCCACGAAACCCCTGTTTTAGCTTTTGTCACTCATGAAAGATCTAGCAAAGAAACGCTGAAGAGGCAAAGTGAGGAAGGGAGGCCATGTTCTGTCGAGCCACTCACCGAGATGCCTTAATGAAATGACCTTCACCCAGTAGTAATGGCCTGAAATGACCAGGTGCTGACAGTCGTCTGTCATTCATAAGCCGTGATGAGGTGACACGAGGACAAATTAAAAGGAAGACGCAGAGAGAGAGAGAGAGAGAGAGAGAGAGAGAGGCTAATGTAGCGTGAGCCCACTGGACATGTTTTCATACTGCGCAGCTTCTCCCATGAGAAAAATTGGTGGATTTGTTGCACTGGATTTTTTTCTTTTTTCTTTGCTAGCAACCATTTGGTAATTTCACGGCTCATCTTATTAAAAAGATTGCGCAGTGTAATTTTGCTGTCCAAAATTGTCAACTAACTAGAATTTAATTGCACAAGCAGATGCAGTCGTACAATTTTAGCCACGCTACAGATGGACGGCCTGGACAGTCTGTGCCTCTGTGGGTTTGGACTAAAACGTCTCAATATTAAAGGGATTGTTTTAGATATTCAGGCACAGGGGACGAATCCAAATGACTTAAGTTGTCTCCTCATATTGAATATCTCAAATATCTCAACACCTGGTGGATAATTCAAGATATTTCAAGACGAAAAATCCCAGTGAATTTTGTGATTCCCTTTATTGTCTTATCGCTATACACAATTCGGGTGAAAGGACAGGAAGTAGACAATTCGCCATTACTGCAGCGGCGTCTCGCTACGATATCATACGATATGATATCTGACACGGGAAGTAAACAGTTTTCGACTTTTGCAGTTCAGAAGTCCTACACTGCTCCAACGTTAGTGGTAGACTTCAATTTTAGGTAAAAAGAAAAAAAAAACTAATGCAAAAGTCAGAGTCCACAATCATTGCTGTAACTGTGGCCTTCTTATGGGTGTCCTGTAGCATTTTGTTGCCGGGGGAGTATTCACGTATTCACGTAATGTATTCATCACATAATCATAACATTTTTACTAATGTAACTGGTCTATAACTATCAAAAGCGGTTCTCGTTTGAATATGCTAGCTTGCTAATACAGTATGGTCTATTACATGGTTCTTAATAACTAATAATATGGCTGATTGTCAATGTTTTTCCTTTTATTCTCCAGTATCTATGGTATTAACCAACATCTAATATGTCAAATCTGAACAATGATAATGTCACCATCCATATGAAGTACCTACATCTAACGTCTTTAATCCAACCTTGCGACCACATTGATGGCGGAATCTGAAGTGAAATTTCTCTCCAGCTTTTGGATATTTACTGTAAATCCACGTGTGATTTGTACTGTAATTCCTTTCCTCTAATGCTCTCATCAGATCAAAATTACATTTGTCCCAAACTAAATACCTCGATAACTAGTGACATTATCATTAGCCGAAGCCTCACTAGCAGACGTTAGTTTGTGATGTGCTAAACTATGCAAGTTTACAACATAAACATCATTCCTGCTGAATGCATTAGCATGCTAATACTGTCGTTGTGAGCATGTTAGCATGTGGACCTGAGCACTTCCTTCAAGTACAGCCTCAGAGAACTGCTAGCGTGGCTGTAGCCTCTTTCAGTAGAACTTGGCAGCTCCTTTGTTATCTCTCATCCAGTTTTGCTGCAGGAGCTCGAATTTTTCAAAGGCACCTTTTGAGATGTTTTTTTCGTGAGGGGAGAAGTATCAGTCATGTCCTCGCCAGCATCATCTTAAACACGTCAGGGGTTTAAAAAACACACATTTTTGCAGCACCAAAATTTGAAGCGCTCCCACCAGCTGAACGTGGGGCCAGCTGTGAGCTCACACTTTGAGGATGGAGACATCCCAAGGGCAAAACAAACTCCTTCCCCGCAGCCACAACACACCTCAGCAGATGGATCATTTAGTGCGAAAGCAAAACACTTCTTCCCGTTCCTTGTTTCACTTCGCCTCTATCGCTCATATCTCTTGCATTGCATTCCTTCATCTGCACGCTCTTTCTCATTTTCTCTGATTTAGCCTCCACCGGGCCTTTATTACCAGGCTCTTCCCTTCCTTTTCCATCCATCCTTCTCTCCGCCGCTCCATCTGTCTGCAATTGTCGCAGGAGGGTCGTCAGGAGATGCTCATATATCCAGATGCCTACCATTACAGAAATGTGTTTCAGAAGAATTGGCTTTCAAGGCAACCATGCAGGACAGGGCGCAGTTGAACATCGCCGGGCAGTTTGTAACATTGCCACCGGAACGCCAGCTGGCGCTCATTTAATAGCCCATTCTGTCCCGAAGTGCGCCTCAATCCCCAGAGCTGTCACAGTCTGACATGATGGAAAGGTGGGTAGCAAAGACAAAATGCTTAGAAGTGTCCCGTAGAGTATGCTTCTGTCTAGTAATGACCAAATAATAGTTACAGGAGGTTAAATAATGTTAAGGACCAGGTTGTTTTTGATAAAAGTGTGAAACTGCGAGAAGACAAAGTCACCACGGAGCCAAGGACGGATTCAATTACAACTGATGTCCTGCGTCTGTGCAGAGAGAGGCCTTGCATCCCTGGATGTATTTCCCTTCTTCCTGTCTCCCTGCTGAAACAGGACCACTTCTCTCAGGATGGAGGCATCCTGCAAACAGCGGTGTAATGTCGTGGAACAAACTCCTTCTAGGCTCAGAGTAGCAGCCCATTTTGTCTGCTCAATCTACCAGTCAAAGGCTGACAACGAGATTTATGAGTGAAATAAAGGCAGCCATCGGCACCGGGTAAACAAAGGAAGAGGAATATACCTTTTTATTTCATTATTTTTAAAAGGGGTCCGAAAGCGACTGGCGAGAACTGAAGTGTTCTCCCATCAGTGCATCCAAAAGGCCTCCCAAAGTATCGGAGCTGCTTTTTGAGGAGATGCTGAGTGATGCGGGAACAGTTGGCAATAAAATGCGGAGTGTACTATTTAATAGCGAGGCCGTTCAGACTGATAGGGCTGCGGATAAAAAAAAGACAAACAGTCATCTAACTGCTAAAAGCCATCCCAGGGACTTTTTTATTTTTATTTCTCACCAGATGTGCGAGCGCTATTCAGTTCGGATCTATGCACGCACTCGAGCACAACGCAGCCAGCCTTCACGGAGGTCAAGATGATCTCAGGCGGAAAGGGCTGTTGTGGGAAGGAGATGGGAGGGAGAGGGGAGGGGTGGATCTGGAACAGGTGCCTCGTGTTTTTGCACTAAATCTCCTCCAACAACACACCTTCTTCCTCCTCTCCCCACCCCGGATCAACGCCGGGATTCACTTTACTTTGCAATAAACTGAAAACAGTGAGCTGTATCCTGTTTCAATTCCCCGACCCCCTTCAGTCATTATTCACCTAATTACCGTCATCCAATCGGTTGGTTCCTGTGCTCCTCCTAGCATGTAACTAACAACACGCCTCCGTTGCAGGGGTTAGTCGAGGGAAATGCTCAACTACCTTAATTACTTTATATAACTGCATTTTGTTTTCAGTGTTTCTTCCGAGGCATTTAAAAATCTAATCGCTGAGCAAGAATGTGTCTCCAAAGTGACACTTCCTTGATTCATGTATTTTGGTGTGGGCCTGGGAAGCGGCTCGGAGCAGCGTTGAACCGACCGGTCTGGGGAATCGATGTGGATTACAGGATAAACACAAAATGGGTGTAGCCTGAGGAGTAGCGGCGAGGAGTGGGACTCTCAAATCTTGAAGCTCAATGACAGGTTGTCAGAAAAGCCACTTTTTCTAAACTCTGGATTCCTCATTGCCAGTGTTAGCATCACATTACTGATGTGAGACGGAGACCAGGGTTCTGGGAGGAGAAAACCCTGAGAAAATGGAGAAAAGTCTGCATACATTCTTACCCCAAGAGGTTGCATCTTTTTAGTTTATTACACTCGGATTTCATGTCATTGGGATAATTGAAATGGAAAAGTTGTTTTGCGAAGCATTCACATGCTAATTACAGATCAGAGACACAGCAATCAATCAGCTAGGCACTGGAATTGACTGGTTTTCCGTATCACCACCCGTGACCGGCAACCAGCCAATCAGTGTCAGACAGACAGACCGGACCAGACAGATAATACTGAATTTCATCAAAAGATGTCACACTAGAATCAGCCACTCCCGAGAGGAACATGACGAGAGCCTATAAACGAGAATGTAGCAGCACTGCAGTCCATCAGGGCAACTGCAACACACTGTGTTTTCATTTCTCACAACAACAGTTCAACTTGTCGTCTTCTAAAGTTTAACATCAAAATAATAAATGAAATACAACTGAGCGAAACTGGAGGACAGATGGCAGTACCAAAACTGAGTGTAGTGTGAACCGTGAAATGTTTCACAGTAAGAGCTCAGTGATGCAGATTTTAAGCAATGTCTTCAGTTGATCACCTGGCCTAATTCATCAGCTATCTGTTAATCACTAATAATATATGAAGTGTTTTGTTTTGTTTTTTTAACACTGCTCTCTCCATACAACACGGAACACAAAGAAAACCAAAAGCAACGATGAACTAATACAGAAAAGCGGAAAAATAAAATAAAGTACAGGCGGTGTATGTAAGTTATTCACACTCACTAAAAGAGAGAAAATAAATGACATTTACATATCAGAATAGTCTGAGTACAAACATGTGACCTCAAACTGCTAGTAAAGTAAAGTTCCTACACATAATCAATAAGGAGCACCCTGGTTTGGTTCCCTTCAGAGTAGACCAGTTTTTGTGTCGTATGTCTTTTTTTTTCCTAATCACAAATACTATGTACAAATTTGTATTTGAATTGAATACATTTGCTCTCGCCATTATTGTGTATTTTGTAGAACAAGGTAATGAACACACAAAAAGCAGAATGTGTGCGTTACCCTCTCTCAGTCATTCCAGTCGACTACAGCGGCTCTCATTAAGCCATATTTATATGTTGGTTTAAGTGAACCTGGCTGCCTGAAGGAAGGATCAAACATGAAGTTCTCCTCGTTTTTTTTTCGCAGCAGCGGTTGAAGCGGCCTCGCCCATGGGAGAGCAGAAATGGGTCAGGGATATTATTTGGATGCCTGGCCCATTATTTGATGAAGTGCTTAAAGTTTCCCTGAGGTCTAAGTTAAGATTCTCTAATATGATTTCCCTGCTGGCTAATTACATCATGAATAATTTGCAGCCCGTCCACCACTCTGGCTATCACATCTGGAGCACAAATTGATAGAGAGAGGTGTAAGTGTGTGTGTGTGTGCATTCTTGTGTTTGGGTTTGAACATGAAGGAGAGAAGAATACAGAATCAAACCGAAAGAAGAGAGAAAATGATCAGTCTTGGCGACGGAGGAGTGCACGGAGATGACAAGGTAACTGATGTAATGTCAGAGCGGCGGGCTAAAAGGGGCCATAAAAATGGGCCATTCACTCGACTGCAGACGATAATAAGACAAGATAATGCATAGCTTTCTAATAAAATCTTTATGAGCGTGAATCTATGCTGGCGCTCTCGCTGTGCAGATCATTCACTCCGGTATTAAAATGCAAATTGTCTGAACGAGCCACTGGTTTTCACTCCGCGTCCAAGACTTTTTAGATATGAGAAATATTTGTGGGGTTTTTTTTGTTTTTTTTTGGTGTTTGCACTTTGGACGCGAGTTACCACAATGTGTAAGTAGCACAGTGGGCTTGTGGGTAATAGCCTGCTTAAAGTAGATATAGCCTTCTACCTTTTTAATATGATGGACATGATTGAAGTTTTAAACTGGTGCGGCCACCCTTTCAACACTATTATTTTAAAAAAAATGGAGCTAGATCATAACGCCTCGCAAACAAATGTGTTCGCCTTTGCCGGCGAACAGCTCGCTCGTCTCATCACTCAGACGAGCAGCTGTGAGGAGCGCCGGCGAGGGGAGGAGCTCAGCTTGGGAGGGCGAGCGGAGCTGCGTGAGGCGGCGCCACCGAGCGTCCCTCTGGGTGTTTTTGTGACGCCGCGGCTGACACTGTGCAATTTGTTCCCTCTCTGTTGTTTCATTTTGTCATCCATCTAATCGAGTCGCCGCGCCCGGTGTGTGTTTTCGTCCCCGCTGCCGACATGTAATTGGTTTGCGAGGTGGCTTTTTGTTTGTGACAGCTGTGCGGTGTGTGGCGAAGATTAATGGAAACTGTCCGAAGAATCCCTTTAAAAACCATTGCAGTGTGGTGGCATTAAATGGGTTTCTGGTTCAAAGAGTTGAATAAGACAGAAAGAAACTGTGTTTTTTTGTTTGTTTTTTTTTATTTGTACTTTCACTTCCAGTTATCAGCTGTGTTGGCTGTATGATGCCTCAGTGTGTCTGAAAAAAGAAGCGACAAGTGAGCCAGCAACATACAGTGTTGTCTGTGCTCAGGGATGCTTTGACTCCGTGGATCGCCACCAGGGCCAATACCTGCATCATATATAATGACAGTTACGATGTCATTATAGTTAGAGTAACAGCAAGCTGCTAAATCAAAATCTAGTGCCACCTTTGACCTCATCTTACCTTGAAAGAAGACCAATTAAGCTTTTTCTTTTTCCCTTGCTCCTTCAGTGTGTTAAGACATGACCTCAGTGTCCTCAGTGGTAGCTACAGCCCCGGCGTTATATATCTTCTCGTGCATGTAAAAGGTCTCGAAAATCAAAAACCCCAAAGTCCACAGCAACGGGAGCTCTTCTCTCCCACACAAAACACTGTTCCTGAAGTGCCTGAAATGCCTCGTCAGTGGAGCCGCATTTAATTCGGTGACTTTGTGACATCACACTACACTACACTATGTTTATATATATGGTTAGCAGTGCTGTCTCAGGCGTGTGTGAGCTGACCAAACAGAGCAGACATGGGTATTTCAGAGGAGGGCCTTAAAGAGACAGGAGTGGCCATGACAGCATGAGAAAACTGATGCATTTTTTGAGGATTGAAGGGTGTAAATATTAATATATCTTTAAAAATGGTCCTAGTCAGTTTAGAAGTATCGGATTTAAAAGTTAGGACAAGGTGAGCGATACGCTCAGTTTGGGTATCGGATTCATTACAAGGATAGAATGAACAGGACTGGTGACTCCTTGTGTGTTATATAAATTCTCATTTCCTGTAGAAAATGAAAAATTGATATTGGTTTCATACGTACAAAATGGGATCAAGAGCAAGAGGATTTTATACAGGCACAGAATGAAACCAAAATGACCCACCTGTCTCACAAAAATACACATCCTTTAGTAGTATGAATGTGTGGCCTTCACTGACAAAGAGATGAAACCGGATAGATAAGAGTTGAAGGCGATGTCGGCTCTAGTATGTATATGTAATACATTTTGAATCACTTAGCTTAATGATGCCAGTGTCGGTGTCAGATTTCAGCCTTGATTCAATAACAGGCTGCTGTCTGTGCCGATTCTGAACGCTGGCTCATTATGTTAATAGAGAATCCATGGGGCATTACTTTTCCTTCACAACATTCTGGCTGGTGCAAATTAGCTGTATACTGACGTAGTTTCTAGGGGACAGGGTTGCTTCTTTTAAAATGCGATGAAATTATTATTAGGTGGGAGTTTATTGCATTATCAGCAACACATTATCTGTGTTAGGCCACTCTGTATTTCCAATTACGCACTATTGTCGCAGGCAGAGCAGGTTTTGGTGGTTACACTTGTAACACTTGTGACCGTTAAGTGAAGTGCTGTCAGCATCCTCGTACATGCACTCCCACTCGCACCCAAGAATGTTTAATTTAGACTTGGCATACGCGTCAGTGAGGCCTAAACAGATGTCATCCTTGTGTTTTGTTATCTAGCGAGCATCACTCTATGCATCGGCTAAAATAGTGACATGACATACATCAGACTCAATACTGAAATAAACACTGAATGCTTGAAAAAATATTATACAATCATATTTAAAACAACAATATTTAATTCCCATATTTTTTTAAAACCATTGCCTCACTGATACTATCTAGCTTGCCGTTTGTAGTATCAGCAAATTTTACAAAGCAACCAGTTGCAGCTAGCTGGCTGTGCTAAGTTAGCTTTACAGTTAGCTAGATGGCTTACGCTGCCTTGCCTGGCTGGTAGAAAACAACTGTTAGCTATACACGTTTGCCTTGTACTGTCACATGACTTATTGTTGATTAAAATCAACAGTGTTTGACATAATACACAAGTACCATGGATCATTTTAGCTTCTTAAGTGAATTCAAGCTAGCAAATTAACGTATATTCAAACAGAGAGTATTTTTCCAAGCCAGCTAAGGGTAGCCCGCTAGCTGTGATTTAGTTACACCACATTGGTTGTTAGCGACTGAAATAACTTGCAAGTGGCAAGCTAGCCAGTTTACCAGCCAGTCCAGCTCTGGGAGGGTCGCTGGCAACTCCCCCATGTTAGCAACTAAGCTAATGTTAGCAAATATGAGCCAGTTAAAACAATAATACAACAGTGAACACTACAACATAAGCTGGACTTTCGACTTTGTATTTGACTTGATGTTAGCAGACTTGATTTCTAAGGTAAGGTTAGCTAGTGTTGCGCACCGTTGCCGCTGTAAGGGGGCGGGAGAAAGGGAAGACACTCAGGAGTGCACACAGCCATCACAACCTTTCCTAGTCCTTTGCATCAAAATCAGTCCACAGACTTTTAACAGCAACCAAGAAAGATATCCAACAACGTTGAGCACGTTCTGCGCTAGAATTTAATCTACAAGTAAGAGGAATCTTGAAGAGGCCTTTCACTCTAAAGGATGAAATACAAGATTTCTTATCTGAAGTCACACACTTTGAGCGACAAGAAACCAAGAGGGTTTATTAACACAATTCACCCTTCTTCTCTTGTGTGCATGCCTCCGAGCCTCCCGTGTCTTCATCGGTCCCTCGGATTGGTGGTTAAGTGACAGATAGATGAGCTGAGCAGAGGACAGCGGTGGGAGATGAGATGATACAGAGGACAGAGAGACTCAAAGTTTGTTGGGTGAAGCGCGGAGAGGGAGACGGCGATCCGGCAGAAGAAACTGACAGAGCCTCAGGAGGATCGGTGGGCCATTGAGAAAATGAGGAGGGATGTCATGCTCATGAGCAGCGGCACGGAGGAGACCGGAGCTGCAGGAGACGAACGCTTCGGAGTGACAGGGCGGGACGAGAGGAGGAGATGTAAGGCCAGAGAACTACAAGAGAATACAGGCCGGAGGAATTAGGGAACTACAAAGAAAGGATCCTTTTTTCGCTCAGTGTTTTTTTTTCTACTTAGATGGCAGATTTCTGTCGCTGTTTCATCTCGGTCCCAGCGCAACATTTTTGTAGTCCTTCTGGTGTAAAGTAAACTTGTAGTTGTTTCAAGTCAGTGGGCAGGAAGAAAAGAATGGAGCCTTAAGTTGCACCAACCCTGCACAGAGCTACAGCTCTGCACTGTAATGCATTTTGATGGCTAATTGAGCGTGGCAGTGGGTCTTATTCGTTCTCTGGCATCGTTTTTAGTTGCCTGCTGATATGGCTCTACTTTATATTGACTGTTTCCATATTTCTGGTTATAAGATTCACCAGAGTGCACTAAGTTTAGGATCTTGGTGTGTATTTTATTAACAGAATGGACCGCTGGGAGTTAAACAAGGTTACTTCTAAGTGCAGTAAGTAGTAATCGTCTGTGCTGAACATCTGCAAGGCTGATGAGCAGGTAGTCTGTGTGATCGGTTTGAACAGTTAGTGACCAGAACTGGCACAATCCCTGCAACAAAAATGTACCGTCGCGTGTCATATGTTGCTGCTGTACCATGAGTTGCCACATAAACAGCAAAACAGATCAACTAATGACCGGCTGTAAAGCAGAGAGAGAGTGGGAGACTTTGGGTCAGAACCAGACTAACCTAAAATGTGACCTTAAATCATTAGCCTGCTCCACTGATGACTACTTCACCGCCCACCGTAGAAACTACTCCCACTCACATTTGGCAAGAGACAACAACATCCACCTCAGGCTACAGAGGTCTCGATCCAGAGGGCTCATTTTGGACCATAGCAGCAGGAGCAGGACCGTGCACAATGCTGCGGGTTATTTAAAATGTTAAACGTTTCCAAAGCTGTTCTGGGAAAGGCTCTGTGGAATTCATTTGTCGCTCAGGTTTTATTTTAGCTCATCAGACGCCTTCATAATCAGCATTTAGCAGGTTTTTTTTTTGTTGTTTTTTTTTCTCACAAAGGTGCCATATTTGTGTCACATTAGCTCTTAAATTACTGTGTTTTGTAGATAATGTAAATAAATCCAAATCTACGGTGAAAGGATTTGAGAGCAAATCTGTCGGTGGGAACCTTTACAGACGACTGACTCATGAGACCAGCGAGAAACTGGCAGCGCTGTTGCATCTGACGTACCTGTCTGCGTGATCTCTAGCGGGAAGGCTCCCCCTGCTGCCTTAAGAATGTGATTTAAATGCTTTTTACACTAGTTTTTAAAATGATTAAACTGAACTCTGTGTTCAGCATTGGTGGTAATCAATGGCCAGATTGGTAATCGAATGCTTCAGGGTTTGTTTTTCCACATGGAGTGAAGCAAGAGTTGCTTAGAAAACAAAAAAAAGAGGCAAAAAAATGATAAGGAGTGACAATTGGAGCTTCTGTACGGCGTATAGAAAGGTAGGGAAGGCGATTCTGAAACAGAGATAGTCGATCAGTGAGTCTCATTCCAAGGCTGTCAGATGGCAGCACTTTGTTTTTGGAACTTCAGGTCGAATGCCAACCCAAAGCCTTGCAATTTGACGGCATTGGAAGAACAGTCAACAATTGACTGCCTTCCCAACCTTAAATGAATGTCAAAACCCTCGCACATATAAAAGCACAAATACAGATCAGTGGAAAACAATGTTGGTGAGCGAGCATTTTCACCAAAAGCCCAAAAAGCTGCTGCTACAGAGTAATGCTAGCTGTTTACGACTGGCGCTAGTTAGCTTGACAGCTTCACCAACTTCTCCACGAATGTTTTTTTGCGAATCCGAGTTGATGAACTTGGCTGTACCGCTCATTAGTGTCACCATAATTCAGATCACTACTACCACTTGGTATGTTTGGCTTGCAGCATCAATCTCAGCTGAATTTAAAAATGTGGGTTAGCCTGCGCTAAGCTGGGGAGGGCAATCCATTTTGCTGCCAGTGTGCTATTAATTAGTTTACTTTCCCAAAAGCAATAGCGTGGAAGAGAAAACCCAGCACTCAGAAAGTGAACCGGGGCCAGCGACATGTTCTCCCTCTGTCTTCTTCATACACACACACACACACACACACACACACATTCACATCACCCGTGGAAAACCATCAGATAGCAACCACAGTGGTTATTAACCTCTGCCACAAACCACAGACCAACAAGTTGGCAGCCGGTCTAAAGAGTCGTCGTGTCTTTGATGAGGTTTTAGGGTCCCTGGTTTTCTGCACAGAAGAAAACCACTGAGTCTGAGGACGGCTACATCACGGCGGTGCAACAGTCTGCAGTTAAATCATAGTTTGTTTTCCCATTTGCATCTCCAATTACCCTGTGAACATTTTATTTTATTTGCTATTCTGATTCCGCGAGCGGTCATTACTCAGGGAGCGAACAAACACCGCAGACAAAGGAAATTAATTTGAAAAACAATTTATTAATGTTATTGCTATTTTCTCATTTATAATTGTTTACCAAGTAGCCACTGGAGACAGTGTATTTTTGGCTGTGTGGCACTTGATTATATAAGGAATTCTGTTGTGTTTTATGGGTTGAAAGTTATATTCAGAACGAGTTCCATCAGCGTATTGCATTAATCATGCACTCTTTTGGTTAATAAAGCTGCACTAATTCTTCTGTATCAGTGTGATGATGTAATAAACGCGGCTGTGTAATAATGTGTCAAGGTGAGTTGTTTTATTTTGTCTCATATTTCTGATTTCACTTTTTATGATGTTGATTTTTCCCCACAATGTGTGTTTTTATGGCTGTTTAAATGCCCGTTGACAATCTGAAGATTAACCACCGTTACCTTAGGCCAACCCTCAGACACCAAATCTGAATTAACTTTCACCTTTATTCAGGCCAAAACCAGGAAGGCAATGAAGCATCTGACTTAAATCTGGACGAGGCCACCGCACCAAAGGGCTGTATTTGTTGGTTTGGATGATCGGTTAATTGAGTTTGCTACCATATGGTTTTATTTTTCTGCTGAGCCAACAGCCTGAAGGCTGAACCAGTTTCTCTGTTGTTATTATCTTATTATTTTATGTCTGCCCTTCGTTCTGAATTTAGAAGTAGTCCTAACAGGGCCAGGAAGGTTCACTTGACCGACTAACTGTCTGGTTGTGTCCATGCACGTCTATATTTATGCGCCTTAAGTGCTTAGGCTGATTTTTTGGGGGGGAATCATAGGCTACAACGTGAGCGTCAGACTTTTCCCCCATGAGAACTGTTAGAAAAGGCAAGATTCACAAGGCGTAGGCTCAGGGTTTGCTCTGCACTGATTTTAAAACCTAGCCATGGGCAAGTTCTGCACCCAAAACAAAAAGTACACCATAAAAACATTGTAAACTCGTTCAGCCAAGAAGGTCAAGCTCCCCTTCTGCCTGAACTGAACTTCATCTGAACAAAGCATTCCCACAAGTTGAAAAACTTTTAAAACTAACTGAGTTAGGATAACTACCAAAAATGATGCCTTCCCCACCTCTCTCTGTCTTTAGGTAGTTTGATGCTGCTGGACTGCGGATTTCTTTGTGAAGGACTCGGGTCACACATGCATGCTAGCATGCTCATCATGTCACTTCATTTTAAAGAATAGTTTCAGAGAAACTTCATGCTTATTTGCTTCATTGCCCAGAGTTACAAAAAGAAGTTTGATACCACTAATTTCTGACTATGACACTACAGACAGACATGAGAGAGGAGTAAAAAAAAAAAAAAAAATCTTCTTATGAAATGTGTTGTAAGACATTTCTCACATGTCTAATTCAAAGCATAATTTCAGGTCATTAAGTCAGAGGAATTTGAGTGTCTCTTGAAATCAAAGCTAGAATTTTTCAGCTGGCTTACACTGAAACGTATGAACGAATCTATTTATTATAGAATACAAAACCGACACTTGAATTATCAGTTCTAACCTCCGCTCGAGCTTAACTTCTTAACTTCAAGCTTGTCTTTTTCTTTGTTATACTAGAGACTATAATGTCAAAGTCAACACTGATTCACAGATCCACCTCCTTTTGTCTGTGAGACTAATAATAACCGCGTGCGGATGACAATAAATTACAACAGGCTGACATCTGCCTTCCATCACCTGGGCTTCCAGCGCCACAGAAGTGAGATACAACAAAAGCAAAAGTATCCGCATCAATCTCATACGCGCACGCAGATGCTGCTCAACGCTCCCCACCTGCCTCGCCATGTCTGCCAAATTAATCTGTGTGAGGAGATGAGTTTGGGATGAATTCATCTCTGCTGGATGAGAGAGCGGCTCCCATATGTTGGTCCTGCTGGGAACCTGAGAGCCGTATCCTTATTTCCCCCGAGGCGGCAGTCGATGTAACCCAGACCGAGGCATGGCGGCATTAAATGGAGTAGAGATAGGGGAGGGGGGGAGCGTTATCAGCGGGGACTGCAGAGAGCGCGCACCCTCAGACGCACGGAGCCGAGCAGAGGTTCATATCCTTAATGTGACCTGCTTATCCTTATGTTACCTGATGTTATGATAGCTTCTTATCGTCATGCCTGCGAGGCTGCGGGGCATTCGAGGCAAACCGCCCTGTTGACGATGTCGCCTTGAAGTTAATTCAAAGAAGCGGCGCACAGTGCTCGAGACGAGCAGCCGCCATAGAATTGTGAAAAAAGCAGATTACATCTTGTCAACACAACGATAAATTTTATGACATTTATGACTTTGCATCATGAACTGAGGCAGAGGACACGAACAGAACAACAACCGCACAGCAGCGCCGATCTTTAGCATGGACCGTTTCAGCAGCACGAGCCTTGCCAAGGTATCGCACTGCACCGCTTCTCTGCAGACCCGATTTTACCAGATAATCACGTGAACGTAAAGTGTAAAGTGAACTTTAAACTCAAGGACTGGGTTTAGATTAGACGTCCAAAATACCATGAAAAGCTTTTTTTGTGTTTCATAGTACATAACGCCAAAAGAGACGCTTGGTGTCATTAACGGCGAGTAAATTCTCTGCGTTTTAGTCAACCGAAAGCAACCAAATCCATTATTCTCTCTGTTTGGACACCTCTCATCCCATCATCAAACACGCCGCACAGCAGCTCACCAGGGGGGGAAAAACAAGCTTATTTGCGAGCGCTGATTTACGACAGCGACCCGGCTGTAAGAAACAGCTGTGTTTGAGGTGTCCTAATGCACACCGTCCGCCTGCCAGCCAATGAGAGGCGATTATTGGCCGCAGTGTAAGCCGCTCCACTCGTGCCAGCCGTAACTGAGTGCCTAATACATGCAATATGTAGTTAAATGAGAAGTGAGTATAAAATGGGGATCTGAGAGCGGAGAGCTGCACTGCCATGTAAAAGCCGTGGACATTACTCATGCCAGAGTTGTCAAAATGTAAAAGAAATGCATTTTTATCGTCGTCTACCTCGACCTCAGGAAAACCTCATCCTTTAACTTCGCAAACATAAAGCATGTAGAAGCTGATCCGCCTTAAATACTCTTCCGTCGTGTTAAACCTTTTTTTTTTTGTGACCTGGCCACTGATGTCATCTATTATGTTAAAGAATCTGAGGAAAAGTTCTCAATGGATTTGTCTCGGTAATAAAACAGACTCAGAGTCTTACCCGTCGCAATGTCAAGCCCAAGCAAACATAAGAAACGAAGCAAGCGTAGCGGCCCCTCATATATTATACTCCGCGCAGCCTTGTCTGGACACGCTCAACTTCTTTTGTTATGCTACAGCTGTAAAACAGCACAGCGCCATATGGAAGATATCACACATCCAACGGCCGGATTCGACGTTCCTCAGAATTATCTCCAAGCATAATTTCCTCTTGCTCTTCGCCCTCGTCCAACGGCGACTTTGATCAAACAATCGTCCTTTAATTATATCTTCTCTGACTTATTACAATTTCCTGGATCGTTTTACAGTTTTGATGTGGGAAGCGCATTCTCAGCCTTGAACCAGATCTCGAGGACACATGTCCATATAAGACTTTCATCGTAGACATCCATAACTCATACTTGCCAAACTCTGATGGGGGGGGGGACAAAAACATTACATTGAGATATCAGAGGACAGACTAAACACAAGCTAACCATTTATCATGTAAATATTATGGCGCAGCTGCAGCAAAGCTCATTCCTATATGAATAACTGGAGGGTTTGAGGCACAAGGCCACATAAATCAACAGTGGAAAGTTACCCTGTTCGGCCTGCACAGTGTAACTCCTCGCGAAAATCAGATATAATTAAGATTTTTCTGATAGCGATCTGTCGGACAGGAAATTCGATGTGTGCGTTTTGGGCCAAGCTAAGCAGAAGGCAGAAAACAAACGGGTCGGACGGGACTATTTGTTTTGTCTTCTCTGTTAAAGTCATTCAGGCTCTATTTGTGTGCCTGCAGTCTGTAGGACAGAAAATGAAAACACGGGCGAGGGAGACGCAGATGCAGACGGACGTGGAGCGCAAACGCAAACGCGCTCACACACCGACGCTCGGGCTGGAGTATGATGAATGGTGTTTGGGCTCGGGAGGTTACACTTCATTAGGGAGGAGGACAAACTTTGTGCCAAGTTCAGCGCTCTGTTTATCCTTTCTGGTCTCTGACGAGCCAGCGGAGACAGTGGGAAACAATGTGAGTGTCAACAGGGGGGGCATAACACATCCGTGACTGGGCCAGACGCTCTCATGCTCTTCTTACTGTATTGTGTGTCGTCCACACGGGTCCCTGAAAGTTAGCCAGTCAGCACAACGATGATGGATTACCTATAAGGACTGGAAGTCAAGCCGGGTCTCATGTTTCCTTCTGTGTCCTACAGTATGTTTATTATTGGACACCGTGTGGAGTCCTCTGTCAGCAGACCTGCTCCAGGCCGTGTTACAGATACAGCCGGCCTGCACCGGCAACGTTTGACTAATCAGCCACATCGAGGATTATGTTGATTATTAGCGTGTAATGCATATCTGGTATACTGCAGGTGGGGGTTAATATAGCGCTGTGCCACAACTTGGCGTGTGACCAAGACCATTATAATAATGTGCTCATGTCATCGCTAAGGTCTCATAGCACTCGGTCTTTTCTCAAGCTGCGTTCCTGTTTGTACTTGTGTTCTTGTCGAAACGTCAGCCGTTACTAAGTACTCTCCTGAATTCAAGTGCGCACTTTGCCAAGAACGCGCCAAATACCCTCGAAAGTGTTCTTGCTTCTACCAGTTTTTAATGAGGGATGATTCAGGAGCCGATCGAACGACGATCTACTTGAGAAAGGTGTAAAAGTGGTATGAAAAGCACACTGTTCTGCATTTGTAGGACACGCCTCTACAAAAGAAAGTGTGACAGACCTCTGTCTCTCTTTGGTTTGCGGTGAGGTACCCTGGCAGCACATCACACCTCTGCCTCCCCCGTCGCAGCCACAAACACAAATCAAGCGCTGAGCGAAGCGAGCGACTTGATGTTCCGAGCCAGTGTTACCGCGGAGCGCGGTACCATTCAGAGGACAACAATGGCATGCAAAATGGAGCAGCTAGCTCCCCTGACAGTGAGTTGAAAAGTGAAACATTTGCCCTATTGTTTGGTTTGTTTCTTCACACAGAGGAAGCAGCGCAATGGAATGGAACGTTGAAACACAGCCAACTCAGGCGCTCTTGTTCCTTCTCTGTCAGCTGGCATAAAGCACCGCTGACCTGTGTGGTTGCTGGGTCGCTACGTGAGAAACTGGGAGTTAAAAAGCATCACATGAATGTCACTTAAACGCACCACGTCACAGGCCAAATGGTTGGCTGCAACTGTACACATTTATATTAATAAAGATTACATTTTATGGCTCGTAGTTGTATGTTAATATGGGTGTGAACTTGTGGTTGAAGTACTCTCATTCACTGTGTGTGTGTGTGTGTGTGTGTGTGTGTGTGTGAGTGTGAATGACTGAAGACATTCTGGCTCCCGGAGGCAGAGCGGCAATCACGCTCCAGGATGTGAGGTCACAGGAAGTGTGTGTTATATTTAAGGACCTGTCAGCCGGTTTCCTGGTGACACCTCCCGCGGCAATAGTGTCACCGCACCTAATGAGTCCTTTGGCCTCCCGGGACATTTTCACAGGGTTCAGTCCAAATAGCGGAAATGACTTGGCTGTGACCCTCCTCCCCGTGTACCTCGGCCTTGGCAAACAGGAGGCTGCTCAGACTCGGTAGAGCCGGGGGCAGAAATATGAGGTTTCTCTGAATTTCATGAAATGGTTTCTGATCTAACAAGCCTTTTCTAAGCTCAATCCAGCAATTTACCAGTTTCTGAACTGCACTACCAGGTAGCTCCCCACTTTATAATTACAAACCTTGAGGCTTTTAAGATTCCACATCAACAGCAGCACTATGAGCACTGTGTGGAAGGCACTGGCAGTGGGCGATACCACTTCGGTCCAAACTGCAAAAAAAAAACTGGAATGGTTGGATTACCACATTTTGTACAGACATTCATGGTCTCTAGCGGCCAATTTCTCAGGACTTTGGTGATCTCTCGTACCGTCATCGAGTGCCATAATCGCACTTTCGTTTATTACAAAATACCTACCAAACTCAGGTTGTGTTCAGACTGCAGGCAGATCTTTAAGATGAAATATCCACACTTTCATTTGCAAATGATCAGATCGGACTATTCTTTACTTTTTTCTTTTCTCATTTGAAGCATCTTGCAGCACCAAATCAAACCCATCGACGGGCCAGCTTTGGCTCATGGGCCCGACTTTGGGCGGCCGTGCGGTAATCAATACAGCTGTCTGCACAGGCTGCCAAAATGTGGTGACCCACACGTGCTGCTCACACCACGCCTCCCGTGTAGACATGGCCTTAACCTTGTTTGGTGGCAGCCCCATGCTGCAAAACATCCACTACAACCCCTTCTCTGAGATACAGACTGAATATAAGTCACTGTCCTGATTCAAAAGCACTTTGAGACAATTATGTACTTTTCTACTCAAGGATTCCCCTTAAAAATGCCCCGCTAAGGCCGTTTTCTTGCTCAAATAATGTGAACCCTGTCAGCAAGCGTGTCACACGAAGCTGAATTGGTTCCTAAAACACAAAGATGAACCAGGGAATCATGTGAACGTAGTTTTTTGGCACTTAAACTGAACAGGGTGGAATCAAAGGTCAATGTCACACCGAGTTGTTACCTTGCAGTCAGCATGCTGCAACATGCTGATGTCATGCTGGAATGCATTTGTATGCTTGTGGCCCACGAGCGAGCCTTCACGAGTCCGACCTCTTTCAGCACCACGGCCTTTTCTCCAGCCCGACATGTTTGGCTGTTGCAATTTTGACTGTGTAGTCCAGACGCTTGATGCTGGAACCAGTTTGTCTGGCACAACAATAATTTTCTGTACAAAGTGTCTTCAATCACATGTCCTCCCGTTTCCGCTGTTTAGGTGAACAATAACCAAACCACTCACTGTTGACTGAAATGCTCTCGCTGGGGCTGCATTTAAACATGACTCACCGTCTGGATGAGTAAGCCATTTGAGCACAGACAGGAGGAAGTGTACCTGATGAAATAGCCTATGAAAGAAAGGTTACAAGGACTGGATGTTTTTTTGAGGGGGGAAGAAAAACCAACAGGCGTCGAAGGGAGCTGTTTTTCTAACCAAAGTCATCGGGACAAATTCTGTCACAATCATCAGTGAAAAAAGATTCTCATTGAGATTAATTGCTTTTATTTGACAAGTCACAGAAACAGCGGTGACAGCAGGGACGCATATCTCGGAATACACAACGGACGCCTCAGCGTGACGCTAATGTCGGCCTTTCATCTGCCATCGCGGCTGATAGGAATATTTCCCCACCTCTGCAGATAAAGTTAGGCATAAAAGTAATGACTGGAGCAGTAATTACCTGATGCGATCTGAGTCCGGAGCTATTTTCGTCGCATCCTACATGGTGGGTATGGACCGACGTGACCGTGAGGCTGTTTTTCTCTGGGTCAGTGGAGATGTATGGCGTATAACGGGGGAGTGCTCAGATATGATCAAATGGAAAACAAGGCAGGTCATTAAGCACGATGGTCTCAGTCGCTGGTCTAGTTTTAGAATCAATTTCCCCAGGCTGACAGGTCGTTTCAGTTCAGGATGACCAGATCTGCTGTGTTTTTCTACTGGGAATATGAGAAGGACCAGACTCTCGAGGAGGGTCAGGCGAGGTCTGTGAAGTCTCAGTCTAGTCGGTGTTCTTTAAGGTCTCTGTTTGTCCGCACATGCTCTGTTTGATACTCGAAATACAGCGATGTCCTTCTGTGACATTCTAACAGTGAATGTTTGAAAGCAAAGCAAATATCAAATGACATTTCCTTTCCCTCCTTTGTGCTGTCTGTCACATTGAGAAAGTAGCGTCTGTACAAAGAGCGACCTGAATGATTGACCCACCTAACAAAACAACGAATGAAAGGAAACCGTGGCAACAAAGGACAAGAAACATTTCAGTAAGTATTTCTCGGGACAAACAAAACAACTGGAGAAGCACTTCGCTTCAAGTCCAGCTTTTACAGAACCACAGAACGCTGAGCGCAGATACGCAGTTGTCTCTGATGCTCCGGCAGTTCAGAGAAGTGATGGGTGGTTTCAGTCTGGGTAAAATCTGATGATGCGGTGTTGTCAGAAGTGGGATCTGCGAGGGTGAAGTCATCCTGTGAGCAGCAAATGAGGCTTTGGCAGGGAAAGTTCCTGTGTTCATCAGAATATCGCAACATCTGGCATCCCCCTGTGTCACAGGCAGCGCGTGGACATGCGTGTCCTGCAGGAGAGGGGTAAAGCTCTGGTCAATAAAAAAAATCTATACTATCTGTGTAAGGGGCAGTTTGACAAGACAGACTTTTTGTCGGTGTGCCTCTGAGAATCACAGATGCAACGTCACTCTTCCTCAGTTGTGTTACGTCTACACCTCTGTTCAAAACCTCTACCCCGACGTTCATAACAAGGCCCAACGCTGATCATTTGTTAAAACTGACCAGAATTCATGTAGTCTGATCCTGGCATTAGCTGCCATTAGACTACAGCTAACGTAAGTGTTAAACTGTGCGCCAGCAAACATTGCCATATATGTGTTACAAGTTACGATAGAAAAGGCATCAATTAATTAGGAATTACTGGCCACATTTATTGTAACCTGGTACAAATGCACTAGATGTTATTGAACAGTGGCCTTGTATTAGCTATGAACTTGATATTTTATAATTTTTCTTACAGTAATGTTTGGCTGGGTTATATATGTCCCAGTGTGCCCCCAGATTTTTACTTTACTCTATAGTCATTTTAGTCGCTGATCAATGATAATAATTGGTCAGGGTTAGACAACCGACGACATTCTAGCCACCTTGCAAATATGAGCTGTTATCCTGAAATTGGCTGTTGTTTGATGTCAAGTTTCAGCAGACTGGTTCAACAAACTATTTTCTATGACCACAGTCTTTCTGTCACCTTAGCATATTCACCATGGGCAGATACTGTAGAAACAGGGATGTTAAAAACATTTTTAAAAAAAACTTTAAAAAAAACAAACAAAAAACGCTATAATAAAATCATAACATTGAGGATCGAATTATGGAAAAATCATCCAGTATTGATAATCATCTCTTGTTGGTTTAAGGGGAGCAGGACACCCAATTAATTGCCAAAACAATCAAAAGTGGTGCCGTTGAGCAATCTGATGAATATCTGGTCTGTCAGAAGTTTTGGTTGGCTGGTTCTGGTTTCAGCCTTTTTTTTTTTTTTTTTTTTTGCTGCCTATTGTTATCATATTTGAATGTATTGGAGAAGTATTTTACATGTTATGGCACACTGCTCTGCCGACTGCACTTATAATGAAACTGAGCTCCAACCACATCCTCCGCACCTTTCCATCTTCAGCTCCACAATTCTTCTCTTTTTCTCTCAGCTTTCCATTCAAAGTAGACCTTCTCGGATTAACCCTGGGTTTCTCTTTTTCGTTGTCAATGCTGATTTGTGCTATCTGTGTCCATATTCAGTGTGAGCATCGAAGTCGTATATTTTAACCGCTCCGAAAAGAGGGTGATCAAACACACTTCATGTGTTAAACATAAAAACATCAGTGAAATCGTACAATGAGTGTAGACGAGGCAGCACTCAGACATTGGCACTTAACTTCTGCCAATGTCTTCATACTGAGAGAAATGTTTGATTGGCACGAGTCCATTTCCATCTTGTCTGCTTTAACTCAACTTTTAAACAGAGCGTGGATGCGAATATATGAGCCGAATTAACAGCCTCGATAACACATTTTCCACTTGTTTACTTTTCTGTGCCGAGATTGTCCGTACAGGAAAAAACAAAGAATATATCACAAGAAGCAGCCTCATTATCCTCAGCATGAGGACGTATATAAATCAATGCAGTGCTATTACCTCAACTGTCTCATGGGCACGTCGGCCGGATCAAAATTATAGGAAACAGATAACCAATCATAGAGTGAATTAGAGACAGACAGACACCCAGACTGATTTGGCTGGAGAAACAAATCAAGGGATCGATGTGCATTATGTTTATGAATCCAAACCGCCGCTCTCGGGCCGGGGTAGTCAGGCGGCTCTCGATTGAAATCAGAGGATGCATGCTGCGCACTCATTATCTGCCTTTACAAGATACACGCTCAGGCACAAATAAAGAGTCACCTACACACACACACACACACACACACACACACACGAGACAGTGTGGGCACACTTGAACACACAATTCAATAAAGAGAGAATTGGAGCAGGAGCCTTTTTATTGGATTCATTAGATCCTACGTCGGTGCCGAGTGTCTATAAATAAATAGTCATAAAACAATTTAAAGGCTTTCAGTTCATTATTAAGGTGTGTTATTAAATGAATGTTCTACCTTGGTGACTGCGGATGATTGATTCCTGGATGGAGAACCACACTTTAGTTCATTAGCGGCTATACAAATATAAGCAAACCTTGCCGCGGATGACAAAAATTCCACGCTGTACAAGTGTAATATGATACTCAGTCAAGCGCGACAGCGAGGTCATGAAAGACTGGAGGAAATGTACAGAGACGCCATCGAAATTAGAACTTAGGACCAAACACAGACAAGCATTAGAAAAAGAAGCCTGTTACGTGATTTAAAAAAGTCCTTTGGTCTTAAAGGTCGGCTTCAGTTTTTTTCAATTCCGGTGAAAAAATGTTATTATTGGAGGAAAGCTGGCACTCACTTTGCTCTGCTTTTTGCCTTTATCTGCTTCCGTTCATCCACACCCTCTCCCACATCCCTGCATGCAAGTTATTCCATTGACAGGAACCACACACACACACACACACACACACACACACACACACACAGCAAAGAAAAAAACCCAAGCAATCTAACTTAGGTTGTGGTGACGCAAGTGCTGATGTCCCAAAATTACAGCCCAGATTACTGAGCTGTAAATCACAGGAGAGATTCACCCACTTTTCTTCCCCCAAATCCTATATTAGGTTTCTTTTTTAAGAGTTGCCAGACAACAGATGTGGGATTTACCAAAAATAGATATTAAGGCACATTGCCAGTGTAGGGGACAAGTTAGGTAGAACCTCATGGGTTCAGCTGAAGTGTGTTTCAGGATTCCCTGAAAGTCAGTCTTTGTGTTGGATATGAAGCCTGAGGCAAGTGAACATGCAAACGGTTCTTGTTAAAGATGCATCCTTGAAACACTGTAAGTAATTACTGGATAAACACAATGTTAATCGCACATATTCATTTGAAATTGATTGTCATCTTGAAGATCTCAAAGAAATCTTTGCAGTCTCTTCACAGACATGAAGGTTAGCTTATATAGGGCCTGAAACTGAGGTCACATCATAACAATAGTGATAATAGCTTGGATTTATACAGCGGCCGCCATTAGACCCAAGGACAGTAATAAATGCTACACAAACAGCTTTCTAACAAATAAAGTTTAGTGACTGATTAAACGAGCAGGTAGGATGTCAAGGAAAACAGTCGCACCACCAGCACAATGACACTGATATTGTGGGTTTCATCATTTACTTGGTTTTGAGGAGACAATTAATATGATAGGACGATTTATGTTACTCATTCCCAACTCGCCAAATAGTGATGCTTTTTGGAAGGTGGCTGACCCAGCCTGCAATCCACAATCAACCCCATAATCAACTCCTTAGCACCAGGAGCTTTCAGATGGTCTTCTGCAAACAGTAGGTTAACTTTCCCGTGGCTTTATGTATCAAGCTAAACATCTTGATTGGCTGTACCATGTAATGCTTCAAGCCAAAACAGTCAATACTGCATGGATCATATAAAAAAAAAAAACATGGTGCCAGTCACCCTGCTTTTGGTCCTTTTGTTCATCTGTTTGGATTCTAATATTGACTGCTACAGTATAGGTTCATTTCATGAGTTTCCAGTGAACGCTGATAGTCTCCAGTCATGGGTTGGACTCTGAACGGAGACCACAGACACCAGGCGGTGATCAAGTCCAGCAGCTGGACTCAGCCTCCTCTGGCAGGATCACCGGCCAAAGTTTCTGACGGCCAGAGGAGAAAATTAACCCTGCACTACTTGCCAAGCCTGCGGAGACCTGGATCACCAGAAAAAGTTATTGAGTTTCTGACCTAAGAGAGGGACAGATGCTTTCTTGCATGTTTGATTACATTCTGGGACCTGAGAACCAAGTTGTTAGAAATCCAGTTTTGGAGTTTGCAGAGTAAAGCCCTCGTCTGTCGCTCAGACCTTGTATCTGCGTTGCACCTGTGCACATCTGCCTGCCTGCCCATTCACCGTCCTGGCTCCGTGTCCGTCATCCTGTCCCACTTGTTTGCCTATCTGTCCGTCTGCCTGTTAGTCTGACATGATTACACACAAGCTGTGCAAGCATGACGACGTGCAATCGCGGGACTCTAAAGGGATTGTGCTGGACTGATTAGCATCCATAATGAATTATCTTCTCCAAGGCAGGATTTGAGCCATGGCAATAACAGAGCACAGCGCACGCCGCCGTAATCGTCTTGGGAAACTGGCAGAATCCCAACACGCGTCTTACATGACACAACCGCAAACAGAGGGAGGAAGGGGAGAAGAAAGCGAGAGGGCGAGACTGGCGGAGAGAGAGCGAGCGCTTTGGTAGGAAACAAAGAGAAACCACTGGAGCTGCTGGCAGGGAATTAGTTAGCTCTGCTGACTGTCAAAGCAAGTCAGCGTTTGTGTCCAAGTCGCGATCCAGGTCACACACGCACACACACAAGCATTTAAAAAGCAGGTTGGTAGGTGCTCTCGTTAATCATTCAAACAAATAAAAATCCCTATTTTAACTGTCATATCCAATATAGACAGGAAGTACTCAAATGAGTCCCCGACAGCTGATGCTAATAATATCAGTTATTTCTGTCATTTCTGACAGCTGCAGGTAGTTCACACTATTTGACTCAAATACGACCAGCTGATGGTGCGAGATGAAATGACATCAGTTTATATGAAAAACCCATGAAAAATTTGCATTACAGGACTTTTGTTTTACACACAGTTTCCACAAAAGCCCAGGAGGTATGAATTAAAGTTGCATGAGAACGGTGCTGCTGTTCATTTTGGTAAATCGCAAAGTAATTCACAATGAAATAGTCGCTCTGCCTCCCAGTGTGATGCTGGAAGTTTCCGTTTTCATGTTGACAGTAGTCGTGGTAGCTATGTGGCTCTAGTGTAGGACTGGTAATGTTAGCTGGCGGTCTGTCGGTTTGATCCACTACTTTAGTCCAGACTGAAATATCTCAAAGCTTTGGGGCTGCCACATTCATCATTTTGAGTTATTTGTCTTGACAACTATTGGATGGATTGGTACAGAATTTGGAACTAAAGTTATCCCTGAATCAATGACTTGTTATACGATTTATGATCCTACTGAAGTTAATCTAGCACCATCACCTGGTACAAATTAGATTGTTGTCCAATAATAATTGGCTTTTAGTTGTAATTAGCAAAAGTTTGCATGCCTACATGCTAAACTCTGTTGGTGAATGTGATTAACATTACACCTGCAAAACATCAGAATGTTAGCATTGCCAGTGTGAGCATGTTAGCCTGCTGATCTTAGTATTCAGACAGCATCAATCATAGACTCTTTGTCTTGTTTTCCCATAAAAGATTTAATTGCAGACTTTGATGTGGAATAGAATTCGTTTCTGATTGACATATCTTGTTTCTGCTTTTAACAATCGATGATCATATTATGAAATATCTTCTCATTCCTTCTCTTCCTTGATCACTCACCCCGAGCTTTCGACTTCATGCCCCCCAATAAACCTCTCTGCTGAAATCCCTCTTCGGAGACCTTATCTCTGTCATTATTTATAATGACCATTTGAATTTCTACGGAAGCCAATCCAAGTGGACCTTTCCTGTTGAACCTACTTGAGCTCAAGCACTTACTCTTGAGCACTACCTTGGCTAATGATCATTCAGAGATGTCAAAGGTTGTGTGGGTGTAATTGGTCATTTCCTTTTTCTCTTTTCTGTCTCAGTCTAGGGAAAAATGGCTTCGCCCCAGATTCTCTGTTTGACTCAGTGATAGAGAGATAACGCAAAATCACCTACTGCACTAGATATATCTCAATAGGCGTGAATTAGAGAGTGAAGAGCTGTATTGCTGAACCCAAACCATTTCTTTACCAACAGCTCTCATTCAACATTTTCTCGCAATACAAATGAACTATTATTACAACACTGATGCTGAACTGTGACCCTACCCTTTCTGGTGAGTATTTTTAAAATGAATGGCAGACACACTGTGTACCTAGAATGTACAGTACATGCCCAATAATGAATTCAGCCGGTGTCTACATTTACTTTCCACCAATCAATACTGCACCGGCTCTGCAGAAGCAACACTTGAGACTGCTCCCACAAACAGTTTCACTGAACGCTGCTATTTATTTTCAGCACGAAGCAGCATAATTGGCACTGACATCTACTGATTACCAATTGTTCACAAAAGCCACATTCAGCTTTAATTAATCTGGCCAACAAATAAATTGCAGAAATTCTAGTTCACAACACACGCAATTTGTTGCCAGAGGTGCATTCATCCTCTGTGACCTGAGAGAAGCCAGTGTGATTTATAGTTAATTATTGCTGTTTTTTTCTTTTAATGAGGAAAATATTGCTGTGACAAAAATATAGCCTGATCATTTGCTTCTTTTGTTCCTTGAGATCACAACAGTGGTGTGGAAAATTAGAGGGGGAAAATCCCCATTTACTTGTTTATTCATTTACTGTATGTGTTAAGCAACTTCTTCAGGTGATGTTTTTGTAGATATGGCAGTTTGTCTTTGTCATGTTCCCTGACAAATCCCAGCAACCCACGTAGTGCTTGCAGCTTCCCTATGGGACAACCAAACTGTGTCAAGGCAGTCAGTCTGCTCTCACTGAGCCCGAAAACGTAAAAACATGTCTCTTATGACACATCGTTTTATCCAGTCAGCAGTGATGCTCTTTATGATGTTGCTAAACACCTGCATGTCACTGTGGACCCGCAGCTGTCAAAAGTGAGAAAAACATTTCCCAGTATTTTCCGAGGTTTTAGAAAACCGGAAATATGAGGAGCTCTACATCGTTTATCGTGTTTGGGGAAAATCCCTCAAAGCTTTTATCCAATCTAAACAGCAGGGTCACGCTGTCGTTTTTAGGACAATTTGGCCATAATGTCTGTATTTCAAGATTTGCCAAGTGCAGCTGACGCAGTTTGGGTTTCATGACTCAGATCTGTATAAATCAACAGACCCCAGTCATCTGCAGCAGGAACTGAAAAAGAATGAAAATGACTTGGGATGTAGCTAAGCCCACAGGAAGAGCACCAAGCTTTGAAGCCAACTTTTGTCGTGGCCAAGCTGTATAATTACGACATCATATGATGCACTGGAGCACAAAAAACTTTTTTTCCCATGAGCTCAAATTGTGAAAATAGCGGCTATAAAAAAACGGGTACACTTTTTGAGTGTCACAGCCCGTGTGAAATTACTCATTTGACAATCATAATTTGAGCCATTCAGTCCAATAAAATTTTGAATGTCTAGCTCTCTAGAAAGAGCCACGGGATTCACCCATTTTATTCTTGAATGAGGTTAGCTGACCTGGTTGGCAGAAGTCTCCAGAGTGCACTCTGGGCCCCACAACACAAGCACAAGAGGAAATTGAGCCTTTTTGGCTTCGTGTGGCACTGAGAAGAGTGGGGCTTCACCTCCAACACTGTATCCAGGTTTTGATGGAATGGCCTATCACAGTAAAATATCATCACGATAAGTAGTCTCAAGTACTTTAAAATCCAACTGTAGGGCACCGTTTAGCTCAGTGGGTAACGCCTTGTACAGAGGCTTTGTCCTCGCTGCAGCGTACCTGGGTTCGATTCCCGGCTTGGGTCCCTTTGCTGCATGTCATTCCCCGCTCTCTCTCAACCTGTTTCCTGTCATATCTTCAACTGTCCTGTCAATAAAACCAATGGCCAAAAAAATACACTTAAACACAGCGACGACTGGCAGCCCACCCTGTGGACAACCAGCATGTTTGCTCCACCTAAGAAGCCTAGAGACACTCTTGTGGCTCCGGAGGATGAGTGACCCTGATGGGAGCAGCAGACGACCAGGACAGAGGCCAATGAGGTCTGGTGTGAAGAGGTCAGAGAGTTTCCCTGCAAAGCTACGGCTCAAATACCACTAAAAACAGACATAACCAGAGTTACTGTGTAAGTAAACAGTTTGAGCTAAGCATAGAGAACGCGATCAACTAAGCCAACCAATCAGAGGTGGAGTAGGGCGTGTGTTATGAGAAAGTCTTTTTGAGCAGTATGACTGTGCACCAATAGTAATTCCTGATTATGGACACCTCCAAGGGCATTATCCCTTATGAATATATTTTTGTCAGCTGGAGCCAATGACACTCATTTTACATACAGACTACAGCGCATAAATTTAGACCTGCAATCAAAATCAAATGTCTCAGGCGTCCATTTATACTGTCAAGTTACTAAAAGTTAAACCACGCTTTCTCACCCAATCAGACTTGAATTTTCACTGCCTGTGGTATTCAGTCCTTGAGAACAAATGACTAAAGGAAATGACTAAAGGATCCTCATGATCAAAATTGGTACAAAATGTGCAAACAACATGTTGAAACAGATCTTAATAAGATAATTGCAATCATTATACACCCACTTTCTAGATTTTAATCCTGAATCTGTCAGTATTTGACATTTAATGACAACCGCCTGCTGTGCCCGGAGTGTTTAAAAGCAGCAGCTGTTCTGCCCTGCCATCACCCCCTCGATATAAAGTCTCCTGTCAGGTGTGCATCCCATTTCCATGTTTTACCACAAGACACCCGCACTGGCATGTCTTCTGGGCTGCTTGTTAAAATGCAGACCACCAAGTGCTGATAAAAAGTCAATATTCAGTCAACTACAGCAGGCACGCCTGTGGACACTGCTGCTCCATCTGCCCGAATAAAAGGCCTCAGGTGACAGGAAGCTGTTTACTGTCCATCACACATCAAGTCTATATTTTCAGGCACTGTGCTGCTGGAGTGAAAATATACGCTATGAATATATAAACCTGCCCTCCTTGCACTGCTTATTACTTTAGCCACTGTGCATAGAAACATCAGCCAAACAGCACACAATGCAAATGTATTGAAGAAGTCTGCAGGCAGCGAGGCTCAATTATACCCAGCATCAGTGGCACAGAGACAGTCTCAACATTTAAATCCAGACTAAAGAGTCACTTGTTTAGTGCAGCCTGCTCCTCCTAATCCTCTGTTTGTTCTCTTCCTCTTACATTTGCATCCATTTGAATCACTTAGAATATATTTCTCAGAGACATGCCCTTACACCTCTGGAAGAAATCGAGGAAGCTGTCTGCCGGGCCAACTGCTCGATTCAGTTATGCACGCTCACTCCATGAATTTCCACGCGCATAATGGAATTCCCATGAGCGGCGTTTATTAGCGCACGTGCAAAACATCAGTCGCTTGTAGTTTAACTTTGGAGACGAAGACTTAACCATATGGAAAACTGTGTGCATTACAGCCGAAGGATGCTCACTGGTGCTAACAGGCAGTTTGCATTTCATGCTTAATTATCAATTTGCTGCTTCGTGTCCACTGGGAAATACTTCTCACCCGTGCTTGCATTCAACTTCAAAGGCCAATGGGATGAGCCTCTGATGTGACAGTACTTTGGGACAGGGACCATTTGCGATTTAAGTTGACACAGGCATGTCCTCGCATCCAGTGGCTTTTAGGCTTCACATGACCTCGCACACATTTCACACCTGTCGCTGTGCCGACTTTTTGGAGCTGGTGTCTCCTCAGTCGGATCCTTTTTCTTTCCATGGAGGCAGCCCATCTGCTCTGTCCAGGTTTCTGTGTTTTTTCCAGTCCACATCCTGTATGAACTAATGAGCCCATGAGAGGCTGACTTTATCATCTGCTCCAATCTGTTTCAGCTGCGTACTAGAAGAAGAAGTGGAAGAAGAAAAAAAAAAACATGGCACTGAGGAACGACGGGAATGATGCAGCAAATATCAAAGTTTCAAGAGCAAGGAGACAACAATTGTTTTCGAGGGATAGATCTTAGGTGATTGTTGGCCAGTTGATATCATGGCTGACGAGGGATATGTATATACATACATATAAATTCAGGTCAGTGAATTTCAGTTCTCTCTTCTTTTCCTGTCTCATCATTGTAATGTCTTCATAAAGGGAATCTCATTTCCCCTCCCGCTTTAGGTAGCAGTCAGCGTTACAGAATATAAATTCTTGACAGTAGAGGTCATCTCTGTGGGTCGCTGCTGCAGTCAGGTTGATAAACAGGAGTGAAGCTAAATCCATTTTTTTTTGTGTGTGGATTTATTAGACAGCTGATAGGCAACAGGAAACTGGATGAGAGATGGGACACAGGGCCACAGGACAGATTCGAACCCTGGCGAGGACGAGGCCACCGATATTTTCAGCCGATATATTGGAGCATGCTGTGCAGTGGTGTGATGCATCTTTCCAAATCTTCAACCGACAAACAATCTCAGATGAACTGACCAACATTTCAAGAGCAAAAGCAATACCAAACAAAAGAGAAATTGAACCCCTATTGTCTATGTGCAGGTCCTTTTTTTCTTACTCAAAGCATGTGTTTTCTACAGATAGCAACACAACAAAAGGTTGGCGAGGAGTTGAGATCTGTTTCCATTGACCACACAGTGCTATCGAGACACTGCACTCCCATTAAATCCAAGCGTAAAGAACCAAAAGAGCAACTCGGTGCTAACACTCAGCTGATAACTGCATTAAAGCAAAAAGATGGAGAGAAAAAAGAGTGAAGGAGGTCAAGAAAAAGCGATTATTTCTCCCTGGGGGCTGGGAGGAGTGGTGTGTGCTGCTGTGGTGGTTAGGAGCTGCATTGATTTAAAGTGAAGCTTGACTACTTTGAGGAGACGATGTAACAGTGCTGGTGGCTGTCTTCCTTTTTCAAGTCTTATCTCTGTGATGCCTCAGGTGTCTCAAACAGGAAGTATCAGCCCTGCCTATAGGTTCGATGTATGTGCATGTGTGTGGAGATACGCTTGGTAGCGCAGGTTCAGATGAACCTCCCCAACACCTGTGTCCAGGTATGGTGACAGAGTCTCCCCCTTACTGTCAGTCTGTCCATGCAGGACAGGTGAGGATTGACAGGTGTCTCTGTCAGACAGCTGAAATGATTGCAGAATTTTGTTCTGTCCCTCCATTTTTTTATTTTTTTATTTATTTATTTTTAAATTTTCTTAAGTGGTTTTGCATTTAATATGTGCATTTAACCTAAGGTATAGCGTAATGCTGAAAGAGAAGGTGAGAACTGTAGAAATACATTTACCTATTTGTTTACCTGTTAAACACACTTTAGAAAAATATATCCTCAGTGAAGCTGCAAGAGAGGAAACACTGTGTCTGAGCATTGTTTATTGATATTTCCCCTTCTCAGGGTGTAACACAGGCCCGACAAGGGTGCCATTTATTGTGAACTGGAGCTCGAAATAACATAGAGTTTAAAAGTGAGACTGAGAAAGATTCGAGTTTATACAAGAGCCCTCTCGTGTACAGTGCTGATAAACTGGAAATAACCAATTTGAATGTGAACTGAAGCATTGAGTTGTTTTTCCACTCCACTTCACTATGTAAAGGAACCAAAACACAAAATAGAGGAATAAGGTTATCATCGCCATCAGCAGCAGGTGTGAATCCATAGGTGAGAGCGAGGCTTTAATGTACCTGTTTTACAAACACCTTTATTTACATTGTCAGTGCATGTATAGCTGCTCTCATCTTTCATCTGTCTGTTTTGTCATAATTCTACAGATTTAAAGTCTCTACACCTCACTGCATGGAATACACTGGAATCATTTTTATGAACGATAATACGGAGCATGGAAGGAACTCTGCTGTCCTAAAGATTGAGGTAAAGATGTATGTTGGAATTCTGCATTAAAATGTCTAAGATGGACTATAGATCTAGTCATTTTTATATATATTTTATTGAGTTGTGTACTTCCAAAACCACAAATGTTTCCGACCCAGAGACCCAGAGAAATCCACAGGTTGACTCAAGGTAACGGTGCATTGATTTGGTTGCCCGTCACAACTTCCAGGACCAGGAAGAAACTTTACGCCAATAAAATTTTTAAAACTTTTACCTTGTCAGTTAACATTTGAGGCTGAGTCACATCAGATCATTTTTTCATCATCAATAGTGGTTGTTTATATGGTGTCTTCACCAGCAGTGAAGGATCATACGCGTTTATTTAGGTTTATTTGGATCACTCATGCAGTGTTTATCTGCCCCACAAGCTAGATTTACTTTACTGTACACCAGCCGTAAACTGATGTTCGCAAGCAGTGGCATATAGCGAAGGGCATGTGTGTCCCCGTGTTTAAATTCAGGTCAACGCTCAGTGAATTCAGCACTCACCTGAGACTCCGTCCTCCCCCTCTCCTCTTTGTAATGTCTTCATGAAGTAAAGCACATTCCCCCTCCAGCTTCAGTCAGCAGTCAACATAATCACCTGACAGTAGAATTCACCCCTGCAGATTGCTGCTGATCTTCGACAGGAGTGAAGATGAAACCACTTTTTGAATCCCAAAAGTTGTAAAGTCATCTCTGAACTCCTCTTCCGTTCACATCAGAGTTGAATCCAATATGACTCCAGGTGTTGATTCCTTTAAAATGTCTGGCAGTGCAGCTGACTGAACGGAACTAATAGTTGAAGTTTTCCACTAGATCTTGGCGATTTCTTAACAACTTCAGTGCCAATTTAACAGACTGGATCTCAGAAATTTGAGATTATGTTACTGCATAGCCCCTTCCTGCTGCAAAGGTTTTTTGGACCAAATGTAATATTGTACAGTTTAACTGTCAATGATGACAAAGTTCACGCAAGGCAGCCACCATTTTGTGTCCTCGTTAAAAGGGAAAGCTGCACGTATCTCATCGAACTCTAAAATTAGGCAGTGCTGATCAAACATGATTCAGGTTTATTTTACTGTAAAGCCCATTTCTCTACTAAAATGTTTTCTGAACCACGTGTTAGTGCACTCTTAAGCCTTGATATGAGAAAGGTTGGCACAAGACAGCCACGATTTTGCGATCGAACTATCAAACTAGGCAGTGTTGGTCAAACTTTAATGATTATTCCTTCACTATGTAGCCAGTTTCTCTTCTCAACTGTTTTCAGAACCGTTATTTAGTGTACTCTTTAGCTGTAGTATGATTAAGTTTCTTACCAGCCAGCCATGTTGAAAACACATGGGGAGTAGAGGTCAGAAATGGTAGGACTTTGCTCTGATGGGGCAGTGTTAAAATAAAATAAAAGTTACTCCCCTAGTACTCACTTTATTCATTTAATTGGATTGAATCATCCACACACTTTATATTTGACAGCAGTACAGCACGCTGTTGTGGCAGCAGAGCTGTTTTTTAATCAGCTACAAATTGCCAGCTTAAGTGTGATGTATGCTCTGGAAGTCAGATGATGGCATCTGTGATTGACACCGCGCTAATGGGCTGCGGCTAACACCAGCGCTCTTACTGGTTTGTGGAGTCAGCTGAAGCGATTACTGTCTGTGTGTACAATATAAGTTTAAATTTTCATCTGTATGTCTGTCACTGCGTTGACATGGTGTATGCATTTGTGTCTGTTTTACATCTCACTGCCAAAGAACACAAACTCACTGTTGCTCAGTTCATTGATTGTCTGGTTACCAAGCAGAGAGGGCTAATAAGGGGGCAAATCATCTTCTCTAATAGCCCAGAATTAGGCAGCTATTACCCTGTTTGAGCCCTCCGTTGACAGTAATGAGGCCATTGGAGCTATAATCAGTCCATAATGTAGTGTGCTGCCCTGGCACATAGAGCAACAGTGGAAAATAGATGGAGGGAGAAGGGAAGAAAAAGACAGCTGAGAATTTTTTTTTTTTTTTTGGACAAGGCCAGATGCCAACAAACGCACAGGCTTTAGGAGGAAATGAATTCACCCCCTGAGGATGTATCACGTAACATCAGTGTACACACACTGCTGCTCAACCACTGATAGCTCAGTGGGACCGATACCCAGCGCTAGCACAGCCACACAATACGTAGCGGATTGTAAGCTTTACCACCTGCATTCCCCGAGGGCGTGGGAGTGATGCCATAACGCTGAGCCGTCCCACTCAATTAAAAGACAATGTAACAGGACGGCAAGCTCGAGCCTGGGCAGAGTCTTTACAGGATTAAGGCAGGAAGCATGGCGAATCGATCAGGTTGTTCGCTATACAACACTATGAATTATCAACCACGTTTTGCATGTAATCCATCTGGCTGCACGGATTAAAATGCCTGCATGTAAAGTAAACTTGATCCTCAGTTCTAAGTGCAGAGATCCATCAAAACAATCTGTGAGGCCTCCATGTAGGTGTGTGTGTGTGTGTGTGCACGTGTGTGCATGGGTGTGTGATGAAAATAAAACAAAAAGAGGCCAGTGGACTAACGGGACTGTCTGGATATGAGACACAATATTCCGATAGTGTGTCCAGTGTTAAAATATTCCACGGTATCTTCTTCCAGGGCAGTCTGCTCCACTTTTGGAAGCGTGGGAAAGTGAAGCTCCTGTCTGAATCAGGCCAGGCAAGCCAAAGGGCCTGTGAGCACTGTTTTCGTGTGCGTGTGTGTGTGTGTTGCAGCTGCACCATCACAGTCAGTCCACCATATCCAATGATGTCATAAACACATGAGCTGTGTGTCAGGCTACTGTGTGTGTGCTCATTACGGAGAGCTCCGTATATGAGATCATTGTTAAATTTTCAGCATAAACTTTTAAAGTCTTAAGAAGCTTCCTGGTAAGAAGATCTTACAGCTTTCCACACGCAGCCTCTCGTACACTGCCAATACTTCATTAACATCCAGATGACTCTTGATGAGAATTGTTTCCCAGCTGATTCACCTGCAGGTGATGAGGTATGTCTTCAGATTGTAGGAAATGAACTGGCAGCCACATTGGAGAGCCTCCGCTCCAGCTGGCCATATTCACACCAGGACATGAAAATAGTTTTTACATTTCTGTTGTTTATTGCAACACATCCTTCTACATCGACACCTGAATTTGCTGACTGCCATTCACTCCAAAATCAACGTGACCGTTACAGCGTACCAGCAACAGGTGTATGGGCTTCTGGCAGTTTGGTTAGGTTTAGAAAAACATTGAGTGATGGGATGAAATAACTATGCAACTGATGTAACAGCACTTATGTGCATGACATCATTTTGACTTTTCTACGATTTACAGCCTCCTCCTTATTTGGACTTTAACGCTCAATATACATCTTAAAAAGAAGCTACTTAAAAAGAATTATCGGTGTAGGTTGTAATAAGAATGAATGATGAAATACTAATTAAGATAAATTCCTTTATGTTGTGCTCCAAGAACAAGTTTTCACTCATCATTTGGCTGCAACCAAAGTCTATTCTTACCATGTTTGTATCAAAGCTTCTGTAAGACCTGATCTTGACTTTAAAGAAGTGACTGTTCTGCCTCATCTGCTTCCCTGCATGCAACCATTTTGACCACAATTTCTTTGTGTACAGTGTCTGTGTGTCCTTCTTTCACTCACTATCCCTTTCTCTCTCACACACACTCACACAAACACACACACACGCACACACACACACACACACACATAAGAATACACATAGTACAAGAAGACCCAGATCAGGAAGAGATTTGCTTGGGCAATCACAAATAAATGACCGTGTTTTGCTTCTTGCCTGCAGCGAGCACTCTGAGATGTGAGACCATGCACACACACACACATACAGACACATGCACACTTAATTTCCCCTTCTTTCCTGAGTCAAGAGCCTCGATCGTTGCATGTAAATGAGGGAAAATGATTAAGACAGAGACAGCTTCATTTTGAGAGTGCGTAAATGTGTGCATTAGAGTGTGTTTGAGTGAACTGTGTGTGTGTGTGGGGGGGGGTTTCGGTTGAAAGGACGTGCATCCAGCTGTCACTCACCTGTCGGGTGTAGGCGCTGATAAGCCACAATCAATCCACCTCGCCTCCGTTGGCCTGGTTAGCTGTTATCTCACTCTTCCCACCATCTATCTGCTTCTTCCATTCTTTCAGTTTCTTTCTCTCTGTTTCGCCTTTTATCTCTTTACACACTCTTTTCTCTCTCACTCGCCTTTTTCGCATTTAGTTTTTTTCAGCATCACTCCCGTCCTTTGTTCCCAAAACAGATGCAGTTGAGTTCAATCGAAACGACCGAGAGGTGCGAACATCCATGAAGAAGGAAGGATGAAAACTGGCAGGGCTGAACGTCTTAACGTTTATTGCTAAATATCTGCAGGAAGTGCTTTATAAATCTATCGTTAAGTATTGTTTCATTTCGCTGTTTCATGAAAGAAAAGTCAAAGAATGATTAAGCAGACTTTTCAGTGTGGCAGCACCATTTAACCATTTTCAGTGACAATACTGAAGTTCTAAGGAATTACTTAAATGCTTAAAGCTACTTTAAAAAGACTGTTTTGGTCGTTCTGTTGCCCAAAAAAGAAGCACAACAAATGCTTTTGTTTACAACCAGTTACACTCCAATGCATTGCTAGTTGCCATGTTAGCCGCCTTGAACAAAAGCATATGCGACTAGAATGGCAGTGTGCATACCTCTGCCAAAGCCAAACAGTTCCCTTTAATTCAATCATGCCTAATCCAATATTGAATAAATCAATCAATTTAAATCAGCTAGATCTGGATATTTATCTGAATCCACATCAGACTGTAGTCACTTTGTCATCAAGGGCCATGTATATTCCCTGAGGGAATAATCTCAATGTCTACAAACAAACTACATCACAGTGTTCAAGAAAGTGACAAAAAAATGCATTCCTTCACCTTGATATCTATCTATGTTGGATTCTGGGCGTAGACCCATCCTCCATTCAAGTTTTGTGGAAATTCATTCATTCAGTGGTTTTTGCGTAATCCTGGTGACAAACCAACCAACAAACAGATGCAGGGATGTTTTCTATAGGCACTAAACATAACTGTTTCAAAATTATAAGTAATGTAAAATATGCCTTTATATATTATTGCTTTTAGCTTTTTTATTGCGTCCATGGAAGAGATTTTACAGATAAACATATAATGGATGAAAGTAAGGTTAACACAAGTGATTCAAGAAATGATGCAAGGTGGATGTAGGAAGGGAAAGACCAACTGGTTCCCTGCCACCTGCTAATATAGTCTTGCAACCAGACCAGGTGAGCTGAATCTCCCTGCAGACTCTGACCCACCCAACAGGCTCCTGAAGGGGACGGCATGCATCTCAACCTCTGAACTCACTCATTTAATTTGGGTTGATTTAGTGCAAATTCAGTAACATGTACAGCGACAATACGGTACATGGTTTAATGTGAGGTTATTTCTTGGCTAGAGGCAGTAACTTCCATTAGCAGTTTCCAGGTGGACTACCCAGCCTCACAGCCCATCATTCCGGAATACCAATAGTCCGAAAAATGTCACATTCTTGTCCCGGGGCCCATTTGTTCGACAGACTGTTTCTTCTAAATAAAACAAAAGCCCTCTGCTCTGAAGGTCGGTTGTTCCGAAAATACACACTCTCCCAGGAGTTTTATTGCCCTTAATAACTTGGCATCAGGTTAGGATTGGGGTATGTCGTTTGATGCAAGGCCAGACCCAAACTCCCTGCTGATTCAGCGTCATGGACAGGGCAGATTGTCACCAAACTAACAACTAAAGGGAGAGTTTGCATTTCTGAAGCAATGGGCCTTTGAAACAGCGGGTGTTTGTATTCTGGACAACAGACTGTCGGACTCTCAGTTAAATTGATCATGTACAGGAGTATTAGAGTTTCAGAATTGTGGGCCATCAAGAGATTTTGCTCCTTTCGTCCTCATGTGTTTTGAGTTGGAACCTCTTACAGATTTACAACAAAGTTTTATATCCAGGGAGGGACATTTTGAGTGACTCAGACTCCTTAGGGGTCAGAACACAGTGGATGTTTTGATCTTGCCATCTTTCTCTGGATGATTTAACATCTTCTATGGGGTCCTATGGGTCGATGTGTTCTACAGAGTCCAGATTGTAGGGCCACACCTAACTATTTAAAAACAGATAAAACTCAGAGTTTGGCAAATATTGTCAACAGGGAGAATAGACGAGCAGAGAGGGAGTCGTATAGCTGCTACTCTCTGGCTCAATGTCGGAACTCACAGATTTTATGGCACGACCACCATCAAACACATCAATCATTCAAAGTTTGATTTTATCAGACTCCTGTTCAGCTTTTGTTATTCTTCTCTGGGCAATTAATAAACCAGCCTTCAATAAGATAAAAGCCAGACGTCAAACCGTGGCAGAGGCTTATTTCACAGAGACACACAATTATGCCGTTCTGTCTTTGTCTCAGGGGGCAAACTCACACACAAAAAATAGACTTTTCTGACATTGCACATTTCAAATTTACTGTCATAAATTTCATAAAACAGTTGTCCCGCTATTGACATTTACTCCTGACACATTCAGTCATTACTCTCTGTCTACAAACCAGGCAGGGTTTGTTTTTTGGTTTTTTTCCCTCCAGATTGGTTCTTGTGCCAGACTTCTTTCCTAGTCATTGACCGACTACAATATACGAGCGATTATCAGGTCTGACAAACGGAAAGCAATTTAGTGCATGTGAGAAAGAGAGAATGGGTCCTATCAAAGCAGAGACAATCCTGCAATGACAAATGAAAAACCACTGAGCGTTGTCGGCTTTGCTTTGACAGTCTTTGATGATGACAAATTGATTCATAAATCGAACCTGGTTTTCAACAGTGTCTTCAACGGTCAATCTAATAGAAATATTTTCATTTGCAGCTGAGCTTCAACATGTCTCAGCGGGACGTGTCATTGTCGCCCCAGGTGGATATTATTCATGGAAAAAAAAAGAGAATGATTCTTTCAAAAGACGTCATCAACTAGTGCAATAAAACGTGTGCCACGTGCAGTTATACATGATGCAAAAATATCCATCCATCCATCCATCCACACCTCCAACATTGTCTTTACATGTATTTAAGGACTTTAGTGGTCGTGTCCTTTATCAACAAAAAGTGTAGGGAATGGATGAAATGTGTGTTTATGTGCTCTGAAGCACTGCAGATAATAGTAATAATAATAATAATAATCATCATAATAATAATAATCATAATGATAATGATAATGATAATGATAATAATAATAATAATAATAATAATAACAACAACAATAATGATGATAATAATGATACTAATAATAATAATAATAATAATAATAATAATAATAATAATAATAATAATAATGCATTTTATTTAAAGGCACCTTTCAAAGCACTTAAAGACACCACACATAAGAACAGCAGCACAACAAAAACAGGAGACAATTTAGTGCAAATGAGGACAAATAAATAAAGCTGCAAACTGTACCATGTCTGGCTATCTAGCTTACTGCCTTGTAGGAGTTTTTCAAGCTAGCCATGAGTTTCCTGTAGTTGTCACTGAGGGAAAGATTATGGGTAATATGTCCTGTGCTTGGTGGAGCTAGCATAAGTAACAAGCTATCATAGTAACTTATTCACTAGTAGCACTATAAGCCTTAAGCTCTGAGAACAAAGACTAATTATTATTAGAACGAAGAATTATTATTCTTTGAACCTTATCGTGCAGCTTTAATATGGGTTCACAATTGACAAGATGAATAAAATGCTACATTGTTTACTGTGACACATGTGACATTCTAGATGGCATTTCTCTCAGTCAGGGAGGAGAGTACAGGTTTCTAGAACAACTGCAGCTACCTCCAAGGAGAAGGGAGTCTAAAGAGAAAGTCTAAAGAGGTCAAAACTCCAACAGCACTCCTAGCTCAGTCAAACCACACATTTTAGGGCATGAAATCTTTACGAACATTTGAACCTTGGCTTTCTCTATCTCCATCTATAATTCTCTTTGGTCTGTCAGCCACCACATGAAAAACTTAGTGAGCATTGTGCCCGTAAAGCCTCTTTCTTTTGACATGGTACTAAAAACAGCAGCGGTCTCGACTGCTTCTCTCAACAGGCAAGAGTTGTAAACCAGTTTAAAGTGCAATGAAATGAACTAAAAAACGGCATTTGATACTACATATCATGAAAACTCAAACAAAATGCTTAAACCCCACAAAAGGCGGCCAGAAGCAATGTTGGATGGCAAAGTGTTACTTAGTGTCAGTGCCAGCAGCATTAAATTGCTTTTCAAGTTTCATTGTGGTTTTATTACAGTTAGTTGGTGGGTTTGAAACTTGTTTGACCTTTTGTACCCTCCACAGTGGTTTATTCAAAGCTTCTTAAAGCACTTTGGTTTCATCAAAAGTGCCACACTTATGTCATATTGGCAGATGATAACAGATAACAAGATCTTAAACACATTTTGAGGACTGTTTGGCAGCAGCGGATTACAATAAGATGTAATGACCTAGGTGTTTGGGGAGGCTGTGATACGGTTATAAGAGCAGTTCAATCTGACCAAAGAATCATGTGCCTCTCATTAATTATAGGCTAAATGTGTTGCTGATTTAGCTCAGTGGTTTCCAACGACCCACAGCCCATAATTTAATCAGTGGATATAATCATAGCTTATAGAACAATGACTCCCCAATGGAGGAATGACCTTCCCAGCTCAATCATTACCTCACAGGCAGCCAGTCCCTTTGTGCCGTCGTGAACTAAAAACACATCTCTTTAGCAAAAGCTTCACATCCCAAAACCCATTACTGCCTCATAACCTTAAAATCACATCCCTGCCTCCATCTCATACCTCATGTCATTTGAAATATTCAATGTTTCCGCCCGCCTGGTCACCCAGTTTCCTTCTATCACATATTTTAATGTTCTTTAACATATTTAATACATGTTCCATCTCTTGTTTGGACAAGGACGTGTCACCATCTGTTGTTCGAAAGCACCACATTAATATGCAGAGGACAAAGTACAGAACTTTTACTGTTGTTGTTTTATCCTTTACTTCCCAATCTCATCGTATAAATAAACTGTAATATATGCTACACATTGTTTTCCATCCATTTCTTGCCTTGAGCCCATACCATGAATGGCCACACCATGCGCATTCCATGATGTTTCCTTACCTAGATGTAGGCCTGAACACCAGGTACTGTATGTTTTTCATGAAGTTGCTTTGAATCATTTGTACTCTGGCCCCTCATCTTAGAGAGCCAAAACCAAACTGCTATAAGGGGGTGATTAATGGAGCAGAGCTTACAGTGCCTTGTATCTACAGTCATTTCCTCATCAAAGTACTAACCGATAAGGTTGGGAGATGGCCACTGAATTGGCATATGATGATGTCAACATTAAAAAGTACATTGCAGTGGATGCTGACATTGTTCGGGATGCGATCTGCAGAAAACGCTGCCTCCCCAATGTAACAAGGGTTGTCAACTGTTCACGATATTTCCGACCTTGTGTGTTGGTCTATTTGTTAATTTGCATTCAGACACATAGTCTTTGCTATCGTAGTCTGAGGGAAAATGTAAAGCACGCTATAGAACCTCAGTGTGGGATCATTTCCTCAAGAAAGGCTACAGGCTACACTTCAGTTTAGTCCTATAGCACTACACTGAACCATATTGAGAACAAGCACCCTGCTGTGATATACAATGGCTGGCAGCCATTGTTGCTGCTAGCCAGCAGGGGGGCAGGGGAGTGTGAGCACCAGTTGGAGGATATATCCTGCAAATCAGACGGTAGAAGACGAGGGATAGAAAGAGTTTGATCAGTAACAATATCTCGTACCAAAGTATGTTAAAGGGATATTCCGGTGTAAGTTTAATCCATGTTCTAACACACCTTGATACCTAGTACGACTCCCCCTCAAGAGATAAAGTTTGCGGACCACTAGCTTAAGTAGTTTTAGCATCCTCAAAAACGACACACAACAATACGCTGCAGTAAATGGGTCCAAGTAAAAATCGCCATCAAAATCGTCATCTTTTCCAACAAAGCCGGCAATGATAACAAATGTTTGATGCCTCGAAATATGTGCTGGGACCCTGTTTCTAATGTTGCTGAAGTTTGGTGCTGTTCTGAGCATTATTTGTGGCTTTTTGATGGCGATTTATACTTGGATCCATTTACTGCAGCGTATTGTTGTTGTGTGGTCGTTTCTGAGGATGCTAAAACTACGTGAGCTAGCGGTCCGCAAACTTTATCCCTCGAGGGGGGGTCGTACTCGGTATCAAGGTGTTTCAGACCATGGATTAAACTTACACTAGTATCTAAACAGATGGGAAAACATTTTGGGAAAAGCAATGACAGACTAACCAGCAGTTAACCAGCTAAAGTCAGTGTTGTCAAGCATCTTTGGGACAGCTCATTTGAATCACGATGTTACGTTGGCATAGGGCTCAGTAATCATTGACGGTCAGTAGTCAACAATGGACAGTGGCATTATCTATTGGCCAGATGTTGGAACCCAGCCTGTTTACTATAAGCAATGTTTTTCCAGAACTCACCAGAAGAGATCTTGGTTATACACACTACAGTTTGGTTGCAGCAGGAATCACACAACATATGCTGCTTTTCTCTGTTATACTATTGTAAGTAGAATATCTTTGGGTTTGGATGGATTGTGGGATACAACAAACAATTTGCTCTGGGAAATTGTAATGGCCATTTTATTTATATATTATTATATTATGATGTTACATAGTAGTATATGAATTTTAAAAAATGACATCAATCAACAGATAAATCAGTGATGTGAATATTTGGTAGTTCCAGCCCAAATGTTATCTGACATTCATTTGCAGAGTCCACAGAAGCAGACTTGAAAAAGAGAGACGATGGCTGGAGAAAAGTGCAAGTGCTTTTCAAGCCTCAATTTGTTGGTTGTTGCTACTTCAGTAGTGAGAAGTCATTTCGGAGGCTAAATGGCTGACTGAGTTTTTTTGCAAGTGGTGGAATTCCCTGCTGTGCTTCTCATCTCCAGTCATTCCTCTCCCACTAACCTCCCAACCGTCCACTCATTTCTCTACTCCACCCTCCCCCTACGTTTCTTTCCACACATGTATTTTCTCGTTGTAAATCCGCGTCCTCCTTCTTGCTGCTCTCTTCATGTGGAAGGGCTTCCCAGATATGCTCACGGTAATTTGGCCGACTCTATGTGGAGAAGGAGTTTCTCAGCTGAGGAGCAGAGATGTGGGGGAGCAGAGAGGGAGAGAGAGTGAATTATAGATGGATGGATAGAGACTAAATAATTAAAAGAAACAGAGGCAGATGGGACTGCTTTGGGGCAATCATACAGCTCTCCTGATATTCATATCCAAATCATCTCTTGGAAAATGCCCTTTGGAGATTCAGGATGGTATGATATGCATGTGTGCGCGCTTGGATACCTATATATGCATTAGTGTGTGCACTCAAACATCAGTGTCTAATGATTGTCCAGGCGTGAGCAGACTCTCCCCGTTTGTTTTGCCTCCTGCCTCCCTACAGCTAAATCTGATAGGCGCACAGACTGAACCCGCCTGCTTGCTTGATGTATTCAAATGGCTTTGTTGAATAGGATGAATAATAAATGGTGATTGTATGTGTTTTTTGTGTCTTCAGCGTGATAGAGAGCGGTGGCGGGGAATGGGGCTGTCTAAAGCAATTACATCAAAGCTGTCTTTGACTGCACAGTAGCTGTGCAAACAAACAGAAGATGAGTTGTAACTGTCTGTCAGCCAACCTGCCTGTCTGCCTGACTTACTCCTCACCTGTCTGTCATCTCGACCCTTTTTGTCTTTTGATTGTGGTGTAGTGGTATCAGAAGTGACATCTAAGACATATGAGACTAGAAAGAAAGAATTCCAGTATGTACAGTACATGTACATTTGGATATGGCTGAAGCACACAGACGTAGCTAGTTAAATGTACCGCTTCAAGGGGGTCACACCACAAAGTGACTTTAGCTTGTCCACGCAAACTAGGTTGTGACCTAGTGCCAACTCGCAGGGCTAGTTCATGAAGTGCTGTAACAAAGGTGCTAACTGCCGGCTCACTAGACGGACTGACTTAGCTAGCGCTACACAGTCACATTTTGTTCATCACCAAACACTTTCATTCAATAAAAAAGTTATAAATGCAGACAAACTTGTTTAACTACGTTGCTAATGGAACATATGGAACTTCACACTGTTTAGTGAAAACACATGGCCTGTCTGTTGTTCTACCTGTCTGTCTTCTCACATCTTAAGACATATAAGACCATGACACATAGACAGTTACATATACTGTAGTTTTAAGGGGTCACACCACAAAGAGACATTTGCTAATCCCTGCAAAATATGTTAGTGAGGTGGAGTGCCATGCTGCTAACTTGCTGGCTGGCCCAGCTTGGCTAGCGCTTCACACTGACAACAGCTCCCACAGTCTCTCCTTAGTTTCTCTCTGTTCTGTTTACTTCACACTATCATTCTGTTCATCACCGACCACCATTTCATTTGATAAAACATTTTTCAAGACGGAAAAAATAATGCTTGCTGATGCTAGCCTTACTAGGTTGCTCACGTTTTTTTCAAAACACATAGTATCATCGACTCTTGTCTCAGAGCTGTCTACAAACAATCGTTCTGTGGTCAAACAGGACGTTTCAATAGATTTCTCTGGTTTGGACTATTTGGTTCTTTATCCCACCAAAGGTCAGCATATAGGTGATAGGTGTGAGTTTATGTCAGACATCAACACTGATTAATTTGTCTTGCCCAGCTTACCATGTCATTGCAGTAATAACAGTGGAAATAATCGATTTTACCGCAGAATGTGACTCCTTTAAACTGTGGTGTATCCAAGCCTTTCATCGGTAACAATCAGGACTGGTAGAGTAATACTACAATATGAAGTACCAACTAATCTTTGACATGTAGGCTACCGTTTTGGTAGGTAGTACACAAGAAACAATTTGACTTTTTGAACCTTGTTTTACTTAAAGGAAATAAGATGACGTTAGTCAAAAAATTAAGATGTTTGTCCAAAGATATAATATTGAATTTATTTGCTTTCCAAGTTGTCCCTGGAGCTGTTTCACGTCTGCCCACAATTACTTTTAATTTTTTCCAGCTGTGAGCAGGCCCTCCAATTTCTTTTTGGATTCTGTTGTGGAACAATGTGTCCATCAGCTGCACATTCAAAACAAGCAAATTGAGTATTCATACTTTTTTCTTAGTGCAGTTTTTGCGAAGACGCCTCAACTGTGCTAGTGTTTGTTCTTGAAAATGAGTAACATTTAAATAAGTGGTTCTGAAACTAGGCATGATGAGACAAATTTGATGAGTCATGAAATGATAACAGAAAAGGAGCTGGTAAATTAGAAGCTCATTTTTATCTCTACAACTTATTTGAATAAAACAATGGTAAACAATAACTCATTGGTTGGATTGGTCATCAGTGGTAGACATATGCAAGCAGTGAATTGATCTGAAGGGTCACAAGCTGACAGGGTCAGGGCTAGCCTGCAATAAAGCAGTAACTCGTGCACTGGATGTACAGGAATTTCCTATAGACGATCCACTGGAGTGAAAGTTCGATCTTAAGTCTTGTTGCAGTGGTGGGTTGTCCTGTCCAGCTTGAACAGCGCTTTGGCAGTTGCAAGGTGCAATTGTCTTGCTAAAGGACACTTCAACCTGATAGCTTTTCAGGGAATCCAGCCAGAGCACTCCTAACCAGCGGTCTAACCAACAGTGAAGTACATGGAGATGGTACAAAGCAAGAGACAAAGACACAAAGAGAAAAAATGTGTTCACTGTTCCTGTAAACATCCCACAGTGCAGACATTTAAGATGTGCACAGTAATCCAAATAGGAAATGGATAGCATACACTATACTCTGCCTTTTCTGCATTACCGTAAAATGCTCTCAGGAGTTACTGTGAAACAACATGTTCTCCCCTGTGGGAGGTTTTCCGAGGTCAGACATCTGAATTAAATTTAATCATACTGCAACCTGCAACACATACTCACAACTTTGCTCAAGAAGTCACCAGGAAGTTGTTGTTAAGTGAGATTTTGTTTGCGAATGTGCGTGTGTGTGTTTTGCTCCACCAGATAGAGCAGTGATGATGATAGGGTAATTAGGTTGCCGATGTGGCTGCCTGCTCGCAGAATAGGTCAGGGACATCAATCACAGAAAAACCTCCACAATGCAGCACTGCTGGGAGTCTGTTGATGCTGTGTGTTTATGTGCATGAGTCTGAGAGAGACGGAGGGAGATGATATTGTGTACGCCTTTTCATTTACTCTTATGGGTGTGGGCCCACGCTCTATATGATTACAGAAACTTGTGTTTGTCCTTTCTGAAGATTGTGTTCACAATGTAAGAGGAAAGCCATGTCACACTTGGCGAATGTTTTTCTTTCTCTTTCTACCTTCACACTGGACATTCTACATGGCAAATCTCTTTCATTTACAGCCTGACAAAAACAGCTGCTGCACAAATACACTGTGCATTCGTCATTTGGCTTTATTTTCACATTTGATTACGTTTTTTTCCTGCCAAGTAAGAACTTCATGTTTGTGCCAATGTTTGCATAAATCTTTTGTTTTCTGTTTGAAAATCCATTTCGCCATGTTATCGGAACCACCAAACATAAAATCCCCAGAGGTGCTTTTATATCGAATGCTCTCACACGTTGACATGGCACTCTGTAGTCAGCCATCGGCATGACTCATGTTGTTTTGCGGGGGACAGATGAAGAGTCACAGCGCTGTCAACGCCGAAGACAGACATGTCACAGTCTCGTACATTTATCACACCAAAGACAAAAACAGAACATAGCTGCAAGAAGCAATTTTACAAGACAAAGGGAAGCACATCCAACCGGATATTAAGCAATGTTCAGGGTTACATTACATCTTACAGTACCTAGCTTCCAAATAATATTACTGAACGGTCTGTTGCTGGTACAGTATTTTTTCAAGTTCTGCCCTGGATCACAGTTTCTGTCATTGCCTACTTTCAGTGCTTGCACAGGAAGTAATAACTATGATCTTTACATTGACTGTCATCTGAAAACAAGAGATGGGCATTAAAACCACTAATCCACTAATTCAATGATTGTGATCTAAAGGTCACAGTAGAAATACATTTTTCACATAACAGTGGTGTCTAAAGGGAGTTTTCCCTGGTGGACTGGAGAGAACAACATATCAACTTCTTTTGCCATGAAATGGACTTTTCTGTGGAGCCCTTTGTGTCATGGCAGTAGCTGAAGAATGGAAATGCTGACTCTTAACACAACGCTGTTGATTAAATGCAGCCTTGATACTGCAGCTTAGATTCCATTTGGTAAAGTGGGATTCGGATTGGCTGAAACTTACCAAACTACTGTACATTTTCTTGGCTCACCTTCAGGCAAGGAAATAAGTGGAATGTTTGCTAATGGCATAAGCAATCAAACAGTTGTTGACCTCAACTTGTTTGAGAATGGCCTGGACCAACAGTTGAAAAACCTGAAGGCATTTAGAGTATACCTCCACACATATGTGCAGTACCAATGTCTCATATGGAATTCTCCGCATGCAGTTTGTGATCATCGATATTTTAAAAGTCAGATGGCGAGTGTAGCCTTCCACCCAGCAGCTCACCCACCTGCCAAGCCAGGCATGGCTCGTCGATGATGAATCCCCAACACCGAGGACCTCTGTCCTCCCCGGCCGAGTCATGCATGACTTCTGCTGAGCTCTGCCTCATAGCTCCCAGCTTATTTCAAAGGTTCAATGCTAGACGAGCTCAAAGAGCCTGCATGCTAAATCAATGCTTATACATCTAGTCACACTGAGGCAAACAGCCTGTGGTGTCTGCATTTGATTTCCTCCTCATGGCACGCTGCATTTGCAAGCATAACGTAATAATTAGTTTATGGTTATTGCACCTCATAAGAGACTGGATGAGCTCAGTTTGTCAGTTGTACTGGAGCCAAAGCCTGCAGCAGTATGCTGAGCTGTGCTGTTTGAATCTGTTCAAACTATATTCATGGGACTACAGAGGGGTTTCCTTTTCTTCTTATGTCTCAGAGGGACCACATGTGTTTTTTCTGACTAACAAAATGGAAATGAAGAGTACTCCACGGATTTAAATTTCCTCCCTGCATAGAGATCCAAACAGCTGAGCAGTGTGTGTACCTAAAAGCATAGGTCTACAATACCTAAGCCACATATGAGCAAATGGAAAAATTGCAATTATAGAAAAGGGTTTCATGTCCAGACAACACAGCACACCACATGATCTTCTGCTGTGGGGTTCCACAATCTGTACGAAGGATCTTGGCTAATTAGATCTCTGCGACAACCAACCTCGATTCCCTGACCTTGTTCCCTGACAGACTTTTAGCTGTTGCCATCTTTAGTCTTGACCCCTGACCTGAAGATAATTAAATGTGCTTCCTGTTGGAGTGTTACAGGCATCACAGGTCTCATGACACCGTGCATTTGTTGCCTTTAAAAGAAGGATCGGTGTGGTAATGCCGTGGCTGTAGGCACAAACAAGGCATGCTGTAACCATTCCTGTCTGGATAATTAGCAAAGTAAGACCTCCTACGATCATCTGAGGTATTTCACTCTCACTGCAGGCAACGAAAACAACTGAGGATTTGGACTGGTGCAGTGAAAATAAAATCAAATGCTAGTAGGAATGTATTTGAATAAGAATAATGTGTAATTATAGTAATCATAATAATGATAATAAGGTCCATGTTCAGACCAACAGCCCTGCATGAAAAGTTGAATCAGGCTTATTTTTGCTGCACTTTTGGTGTTCATGTCAGCATGCTAATATGCTGTTTGATGTTCTGTAGATTTTAAGTATGTGTTATACTTTGTTTTATGACAAAATAACTTGGCTGTTTTTTCTGTTTTGCACTAATTCACTAATGATAGCATGACAACACGCTAGACTAAGATTGTGAACGTGTTAGACACTATAGCTGATAAACAGCAATATTTTAGCGTGTTGTGAACGTGACTTTAACAGGTTCAGGTTATAGCAGCAGAACATGTTTGTCAGTTGACTTCCTACGATGCGAGGCCAATAGAGCCTGCGCACTGAAGACTTCTGCCGACCAAGCTGGCTAACTTCTGCTAACTTGCTCACTTGAATAGGAAGAAATTTGTCTAATTGTGTGCCTGTTCAATCTTTCAAATGTTGATGGACCAACTGGCTTATCATAGTAAAACTGGGGTTTCACAATGTTAGCTTTTAGGGAAAAAAAAATGCTGGGCTCCTGTGCATCACATGACGTTATAATTACACAGTTTAGCCACTATAAAACGTGGATTCGTCCTGGGGGTCTGGTTGTGAACATGTTGCCATTCTGATGTCAGCACTTAACTCACAGCACCGCTGTCCTTCAGTACAGCCTCACAGAGCTGCTAGCATAGCTGGTTAATTTCATTTTCAGTAACATGAGCATGTCGTGGTAAAATGCATGAAACCAGAATTGTCCTCTCTCTATTAATTATATTCTATTAATAAGAACTTTTGATATTTGAATGATATATTGACCATCGAACTGGAAATTTCATTAGTTTTCATTTCAAACATCTGATCATCTTTAATTTCATCAAACATGATTTCTGCTCATTTAGTATTCACTAATTCAGAAGCAATGGTGGATTTAAATAATTAGTTATTCCTTTTGATACTTCGATTTCTAAGGCAGGGGCACAGCGAGTGGCCTTCTCTAACCCTATATTTGATTTGGAAAAGAGTACTCCACAGCTCAGAGGATAAATGAAACCCTTTAAATAGCAAAACTATGCATTTCTTAAAACCTCAAGGTCAGGCCAACGAGGAGCGCTTGGTCTTCATCCTGCTTTCACAGTAAACAAACATCTCTAATTAATTCAGGCTTCAGCTGCTATTTCCATACAAGACTTGATGACAGTAATCATACATTTTCCAGTGATAATAATAATTGCCCCTTCTAATCCCTGCGTACACTCGCAATTAACTGGTGGAGAAGTTTATCATCATGAGTACAGGGATGACTTGAATTATTCTTGGGGAAAAAAAAAAAAACATTTTCTGCAGTGTCAAGGATTTGTTGCTCCTTGATTTACACACACACACACACACACACACACACACACACACACACACACACACACACACACCCACGGCAAGTAGCTGAGCAGTCAGAAAAGGGCAAATTGTGTGTAATGGCAGATTAATTTGTGGGGTTCTGTGTGTGTGTGTGTGTGTGTGTGTGTGTGTGTGTGTGTGTGTGTGGAGCGCATGTGGCTGAGAGAGAGGGATGGACAGACAGGCAGACAGACAGACAGTGTCCTATGCCAGAGGGGTTCAGCTAAGTGCCACAGCAGCATGGTGCTGAGTTGAGAGAGCTGTACGGCTTCTGTTGATGCTGGACTCCAGAGAGTTTGTCACTCAATAAAAAACATAAAACATGGTAGTGGAGAGACAAAAACACAACAAGAGAGAGGAGATGATCTCAACTCCCGCACCGACAGATGCTGACGCAGTCCATCCGCTTTCTTGTTGTCATTTCTCTTCATCTTGCACTCCCTGCCTTTGACAGTTTGTTTCAGCTTTCTGTTTCAATCATCCTCAGCTGTTCCCGCTTAAAAAGCTTTTCCCCCTTCTTTTTCCACTTCCATTTCTTTGTCCTGCATTCATATTTGAACAAAATCCTCATTCTCACTAATGTTTTGGTTAAAAAGGAGACACTAAAACGAATTGTAGCTGCTGAATGTAACACCAAAGAGGATTGGCTACAATTATTCATGCAGCTGTGATGCATAAGATATGAGGAGCAGGATGGTCTTTTCTTGTTTTTTTCATGATCATGAAAGTTATCATAATGTCCACACAGAGTTTATTTTCAACCAAAAATGATGTAGTGACAGCTGGTTACATTGCCTTGTCTTGGGTCGCAACAGTCCCATAAATGGTAACATAATTAGTTACACTATATGCTGTCTTAGCTTCAGGTGTTAGCTCCGGCTATCTCACAGAATATTTAATAGCTGGATCTGTCAAAGGAGCTAAAATAAGACTCTTGAGTGCTCACTTGATTCATATTGACCACAACCACAGTACTATTGTCTTAAATACAAACCCCAGGTCTGTAACAGTTTGTCAAATGTAATGTAGGCGCTCACTACATCCAAGAGTCATTATGGCATAACAATGTTTTGTGTCGAAAACTTGTATCTTGTAGTAAACATGTACTAAGCAGTGATCCTACCCTCTCACTGAAGTTTATAGTGCAGAAACAAGTGACAGAAATACCATGAACCCTGTTACAAAACCTGTTACAAAACACTGTACCATCAAAATGAGTTTGAAGCTGCTACTTGAAAGTTAAAAAAAGACTTGCATAACATTTCCTTAAACCTCCTCAAAGCTGATGAGATACATGCTAATATAAGATGACAGCAAACACAAGGACAGATCTGGTATGTTGCCATCGAAGTTGGCAGAGCGACACGTGCTTCCGTTGAGAATCATCCGAAGACTTGGCACACGTCTCAGCGGACATCTTGGACAAAAAAAAAGCTTGCTGTATGACTGAGGATAATCTCACTCTCTGGAGTTATAGCTATGTGTTGGTGGCATTTAACTGTTGGGGAGAAAAAAAAAAGTACAGTCCTCCGTCATCGAACTGTCATCATTAATAATCGCACTGATGCAGATACCACCTCCACACATCCTGCTCCTCCAGCGTCATCACATCAATGGCTCTCACGACTTAAAACTCTGGGCGTCGGGGTGTTGGATCAGATTAGTTTCAGGTCCAACAATGCCCAGATCCTGCGTTGTAGCTTTCAGGGTGTCGGTATCAGCAAGAGACTTTGGTGACAGGGCCGTTATCTTGGAGCCTTTCTCCAGCCCATCTGACACAATTCTACCAGCCACCAAATGCCTCCCTTTTCCCACCGCCTCCAGTCGATGTGGCAGCAGAAAATTGCCACTTAAGAAGAGTCAGCGAGTGGTATGAATCATCAGGATGGGGCACCATTGATAAGAGCTATCTTGCTGAAAGTTAAGGAGCAAAGAGCCCCACTGACTGGACACTTGGTAAAGTAGGGTTAGGGCTGAGAAGAGAAAGGTGGTGATCAAAGTGCAACTTCCCCTCTGTGAGGGAGAGGCCTTCACTGGCGTGAGCAGTGGGACTTTGAGACTTTGATTGCTTCTGTGACGGTCTTAACTGTCTTGTTGTTTGTGTTTTTCCTCTCGCCTTTGCTGTACTTTTCTGAAGAAAGAACTTCAAAAGGTCAAAGGTCGGTCCCGAGGAAAAAGGAGAGGCTGGTTTAGATTCAATTTCAGCTGCAGTAGGGGATTGCAGAGGAGGCTCTAGTCTGGTCTTGTCTTTGGGGGATTGTGGGGCAATGAGATTCCTACTAAAGCCATTTAGAGCTTTATCAGCGCTAGCCAATCACTGTGGCCTCTGTGGAGTGCTGGGGACCATCCATCACGGGGAAGAGAGCAGGGCCTAGAATGCCTCTGTCACTTGATAATGTATTGTAAAGAAGAAAAGAGGGGAAAAAATGTCTCAAGAGGAGGCTGAGTGTCCTCCACTGTCCTCAAAGGACCCGTTTTATTTCAGTCTGGTGCTGTCTTTTACTGTAGGCGTGACTTCGATGGCGCTGCCAGCACAGAGACAAAGTGAAAAACAGACCATACAAGCACCAAAAATACAGAACTTACCCAGAAACTTCAAACCCTTCCCACACTCTAACAACCATGTTTTTCTGGAAGCCTGAGCCAAACGTCAGCAGCACCGGCACTGGGAGCCAGAGGGCTCAGCGTCCACCATCAAATCCCAACACCCAGCCACTGGAACACTGGGTTTGATTAATGCCCTGAGCTCTCCAACTGTTAACACATGAAAGAAATAAAAGGCCAGAGGAGGAGAACGACCTGCGCAAAGACAAAATAAATTAACAAAGAATGGGTGTCTAGAAAAACTCCTCTCTCATGGGGGTTTCCCCCGCAGCAGCAGTAGCAGCTGTCTTCAAGCTGGAAGACAGACCTGGCAGTGGGACTCGAGGTTATGTCCCACCTCTGCCAGGGAGAATTGAGTCTCGAGAAAAAGAAATCCACCACAGAGATTAGAGTGATAATATTTCAAATGAAATGAGGCTCTGCAGCGGCCAATCTGAGTGCCAGCGAGAGATCGGAGAGGGAAAAAAAAAGAAAAAAAAAGCAGTGGATGATTCTTCTGAATCCAATATGAGATAGATCAGGTCTATTATATTACCTAACAGCCAGAGTATATTTTTGTGTGTTATTGCCAATAACATTTGCCCCACACAGTATGATAAAAGGAGAAAAAAAAGCACAAGCCCTCTTTAATCTTTAATAAAAGTGTCTATCAGATAGTTGTTTTTTCTTTTTTTGTAATGAAACCACAAAACACACTAAAGATCAGGCATCAAAAACAAACATTAGCACTGTGATCCAGCATTAAAGGGGCAGTTGGTATAAAGTAACATGTATTAATCACTCTTTCATTGGCCATGTGTGAGCGGATTGTATCGTGACGTGAAAAATTAGGCCTTCCATGTCCCTCCCAGTTGCCTATACAAACCTCTGGATCATTTGTTTAGAGACCTAGCTTTTAGTTTTTTTTCCCTTTCTTTCAGTGTGTTATATAGGTTCCTGTGCATGTTAAAGATTTTGAAAGTTAAAAAGCCTGAAGTCTGCGCCAACGAGAGCTCCTGTTTCCACAGAAACCCACCTTCTCAGTAGTCCCGCCTTTATTTCTGTGTCTTCTTCTCATTACACTGCTTACACTTATTGTTTTGTATTTAGGAAAAGTCTTGAATCATTTTTGCATGAAGTTTTCTCATTTCTCATGTATGGATATCTGTTACGTTGGCCTGCTGCGAGCACCTCTGTCCAACTTGGACTATGAAAGCTGGATGCTGCCCTTGAACGTTCCTACCAAGCAATACATCAATCTGAACAGTATATTGCTTAGTGATTAAATCATAAAAATGGTCTGGTAAAATTATCCAGCCAAGACAAATAGGTGCCCAGAACGGAATAGCATGATGTGCTGTGCTGGTTTTTCGAATGAGGGAAAAAAAAAAAAAAATGAAAGAAAGATTTGCGTTTTGATTGATGCCGCAGATGTCAGATCCAAAAAGATACCATTACATTAGGGTGTAGAGGGCGAGTGGGGCTGGTGGAGACAATGGTATCGTGATAACTGTCTCCCTGATGGATATAACTGGATTTCTCTCTGGCTGTTAGGGAATGTTATCTTGAGGAAGAAGCTCAAGCTACTCCAAGCAGTTGACACCAACACCTAATTTATCAACGACCACTGGTGTTTGCTGCTCATAGAGCTGCTGGATGGATGAATAGGTAATATAGCTGTGGCTATGAAATGCACGGCCAGTTCTATTGGAATTATGGCTGTTGGAAGCAAAGACAGAAAAGAGCCACGTAGAGAGAGAAGGTCAGGGTCGTTGTGTGGATCAACGCTTTGAGATTTGCTGTTTATTTTTCAAATCAGAGGCAGTTCAACACTCCCACTTTCCGACCAACAATCAACTCTGGTGACTTCTAACCATGACAACAACTGTTGCCTAACTTTAATAAAGTTATTTAACCCCAAAACAGAATCTTTTTCTAACTAACCAAGTCTTCAGCAACAACATCTACTCCATATCTGTCTGTCCTGGGAGAGGGATCCCTCTTCTGTGGCTCTTCCTTGGGTCTCTTACATCTGTTTTTCCCCCTGTAGAAAGGTCATTTTTCCCAAAATGGCAAGTTTTTCCTCAGATCGAGGATCTAAGGACAGAGGATGTCTTTCACTGTACAGTCTGTGCCCACTGAGGCCACGTGATTGTGATTTTCGGCTATATGGATCAAATTGATTTGATTTGATGTGATTTGATTCACTGTAGGGTGGGAAAAGGAAGCTGCCGAGAAAAGTAAACAAGTTCAAGGAGGTTTTCAGCTCATCTGAATCGGGGTCAGAAACTGTTTCTGACTGAACACCCTGGAGGCCCCTCACGTGCTGGTTGATATTATTGTGAATGTGCTCAGGTGACAAAGCTTGCCTTCTCAGGCAATGGAGATAACGAGAGTATTGTCGGTTCCATCATCTACATTTATTTGTCTGTACTGGCAGGCTATTCAAGTTAACAATCTCTCACAAAATTACATCTGCCACGATTTGTTTAAAAGTGGCAGTTGATTTAAGATGTTCGAGGTTGTGTAGCTTGTTTTCTTTTCAGCTCATTTACAAAGGCAATCGCAGTGAATTGGGGAAAAGGTAACTCACCAGTGTTGTTGAGTTGTTCTGAATGTCGAGTGTTGTGAAACTCTCTTTGAGCAAGAGAGTGTCTTTGCCATAACACTTTATATTAGGAGATTATTTGGTCGACATACCACTATGTTGTTCAGAATGACATGTGCAGGTTGAGTTGGGCCTTTTTTTTTTTTTTTGAAGACCGTGAAGTGTCAGTGTGACTAGTTTGAATGATTATTCCAAACTGGCAGGATGAAGTATTTCAGTAAACCGCTTGACACATGTTTGAAATGTTCTTGCTTGGTCGATCGCAAAGCATTAAACTTATAACCTCTCTCTACCCCTCCCTCTCTCTCTCTCTCAACCCAACCGGTCAGAGTCCACTGAGGTTTCTTCATTTTCTCCCCACGGTCGCCGACTGCTTGCTCATACGGGAAATGTCGGGTCGCTGTAAATACATTAATCAAGGAGTAAGTCACGAGATGACCTTTGTTGTGAATTGTGGTATCGGATCTCAGGTGATCTCTTTTTTTTTTTTGGTGGCACTGACGGATGATGTCATCTTGCCATTGCTGGGTCGGATCACAAAATGCTTATACACTACATTTTTTTAAAAAAAAGAACAAAATGACAATTGGATCATCTGAGACACATTACGCTTCGAACATTAAATTAAGAAGCATTCCAGTAGTCAACCACCATGACTTCATCTGTTATACTTGAGGATAATTTCTCCTCTTAACATCTGTCTGTGACTATTAATAACACATTCCATTCCTGGCTCGTGTGTCTGGACGTCCGTCTTTGAGTAGGAACAGTCATTTTCCTTTGTCATGTTTCCAGAGAGATGACCTTGTTTTTCATTGGTCCAGGTTGTCTCTTTTGAGAGATGCTCAGCAACCACAGTCACTATACATATGCTTGATATTCAGTGATGTCTGTATAATGCAGAGAAGGAGTCACGTGATATACTACAGCAACAGGCTGTAGATGCAGGTGACCACACTGCCACATTTGCATTCACAGTTAAGCGACCTTATTCTGAAATGTTCTACGTCTCCCTCTGTTCCTCTCTTTCCTTAGGTGACTACTGTAAACTCAGCTGTACTCTATAATTTTCTCCACCCCGGGCAACTCTCAGTCTCTCTCATTTTTCACCACCAGACTGGAGGCACTCCATAGGCAATTGTAGAGCGAGGAGTTCATGCACTCGTAATGAATGACGCCGCCACCTCCTTTGACCTTCCGCTCTGCCCTGAAATGACTGCCTAGCCTAGCAGACTGAAATACGACATGGTGTTTCTCTCCTGACAGTGAGCCTTGTAGGGTTTTCACACACCTGACTGGTCCTCAGCGACGCTCTACCTTAGTTGACCCTCAGGAGCGGGATGGGAAGGAAAAGTCATTTAGCATTGTGGCGCTCCGCACGATGACTCACTCCTCCTCTGCCAGAACCAGATGAGAGGGGAACTTCCCGTCTTTCCTCCTTCAGCGACTCCTGTCTCTCCACTCCTTCCCCAGTGTTGACGTTTCCACGGCACGATGAGCGGCCGGGTGATATTTATGTCCTGCTGCCTCTCCCCCTCCCGGCACGGTGTCAGACACACTTAAATAAAAAAGAGAGAGATGGGTGTAAAATGAGGTAAGGGCGAAAAATGATGGGGGGAAAGTAATCTGGAAGGATATTGTATTTCGAGAACTGTATAGCTGCTGGAGGGTTTTTATCGCTGGATGGGCCTCGGCGTTACAAAGCCGCTTCCAAGCACCTGTCTCGTATTGGAGAGTGACGCGCTGCCTCTCAGTGATGTTCACTCCATCATTCCTGTGGCAGGCAAAGTGCTGGCAGAGGCTTTACAGCTATCTTTTCCATCTCCTGGGCTGGCACTGCACCTTCCACACATCTTCGTCCTGCGCGTACACTCCGGCTTCAACGTCATGTTCCTATTGCACATAAACCCAGCAAAGGCAGATGCAGATTTGAGTCCCATACGGCATGCGAGAGAATAATCTTCTTATGAGACTAGATGTACAGCATATCACGCTCTGGGATGCATGCTGCAGGCTGCTTCTGCTGCAAAGACGCAAGTTTTGTATAAGCTCTCAATGAACCCGGCTCTTATTGTATTGTTTTGATTGTTTATATCTGTGGAGGAACATCTGGATCTAATAAGTTGTTTGCTGAGATCTGGGACTGCATGCAAGAACTTGATTTACAGCTGTAGAATCTTGTTAAGTTTTATCTGAAACGTATGCATATACATTTACAGAATTAGGAATAAACAGTGGGATTAGATGTAAGATGGAGGATAAAACCTTGGACAGGCTCAGCTGCTCACTTGGTCGAAGCTGAACCAAATGAAACCAGCTGTTCGCGGTGCAGATTGCTAAGGCACTTACTAAATGGAGTCTGATTCGACATGTTTTGACAGACTGATGTCGTGTTTCAAGTAATGTCTACCACGCTTCTAGCTGATCTGCTGGAAGACGGACACATTGGGATATGTGATTGCAGAGGTGTACTGTGGGAGTGAAATTGAAAGTTATGATGCATCTGCTTATCTAGAGCAGACACTACAAATACAAATACTGTAATTTAAGTTCCATGTCAGGACTAAATATACCTGGGTACCACACCAAACTGTGCAGCAGACACTGTCGTGCCACTTTAACATTTGACCTTACTTATCCATTGTCAAAATAAAGGCACCACAACTGCTTGGTTGGGTCTAGGAAAACTCCTCAGCACAGTCACCACTGACTCATTCAGTTCACTCTATATATCTATCTATCTATCTAATCTATCTAATCTATCTATCTATCTAATCTATCTAATCTATCTATCTAATCTAATCTAATCTAATCTAATCTATCTATCTGTCTGTCAGTCAATCTAGCCAGCTAGCCAGCATGGACTTTCTGTCACTTTCAGTTGTGTTCATGAGTTGGTCCCCTCATTTTTGCCCCCTGCCGAACCCTCAGGTGACGGTGACAAATGCTGGCCTGTTCTGGATCAACAGTTTCATTGCATGCTAAGCTAAGGAATTACACACACTGATCCCTGTTGTGGAGTTTTTCTTGTTGTTCGAACAAATAACTCTTCTTATTCATTGATGCAAAAAGTCAAGCATATTTAGGTGGCAGGTGTCTTTGAGTGAGCCCAACTTGATGCAGAGCAGTGATCTGCAATCTGAGTAATATTGAGTGGTTTAAAAGTTAGAGAGATGCAGGGCTATCAGCTTGATACTGGATTAGGCTTTAAATGAGACTGCTGGGCCTTCATGGAGTTGTGCACTCTGCTGAGCCCCATTCTAGTTTGTTTTTTTTTTTTAGATTGTCTTGAAGATGAAATGTTTCTTTCCACTGTGTTTCACTCTGGCAGGCTGCAGCCCCCTCAGACTCCCGGCCCTCCTCCTTCTTCTTGTGGATCTGGGAATGTAGCAGCTTCTGCCAAAGGAAGTCAGACGGGGCAAGAAACACAAGCTGTCAGACAATCCAACCAGGTTTTAACAGTCCCCCTGCCCCACCAACATTATTTGGAAGAGGAAATTAATGTCTCCGTGTAAAATGATGACTCAAAGTGTCTGTTGTAAACTTCTATCACAGTTTACAGGCTGATGATATGGTTCGTCTTTGACCTACCTCTTGTAGTTATGCATACACGTGATTCTCCTGAGCAGTGACAGACTGTTGCCGCCATTAAACTGAGCTGGTTTTAACCTTCATATAAAGTGCTTTAACATGGCTGAACTGTTGCCTTGTTCACAGCTTATCTACGTTTCTGACTCCCATCATACTCTAACCTGGTGTGGTGATATTACTCTTGTTTACTGATAGCTCTGAATACTAGACAACAAAAGTGAGACCCAAGTTGTATTAGAGTGGAATTATTCTATGAATGTACTACAAACCCGTGTGAGGGCCGAAGCTATTCACTGTTTGTACAGTACAGAAACCAGGTTAGGCGGGCACAACAGTGAGCTTAGCTTTTAGACCGTGAGTCACTGTGTCTGCTGCCTCGGGACTCGCCGCGTATTGATCACAGCTTCTGGTTCAGTGAACAAACACAGACGCAAAGCCAGAACAGGCTGACTATCACATTTCCATATCCACTCTAACATGATGGTGCCTATTGATTGTGCTCATCCCAATGGCGGATAATAAATACCTTGTTGCTTCAGCTGCCGCATTTCTTTTTTTTATTTCTCTTTTTTTCCCTGAGCTTGCATCTCTCCAATATGGATCCCCAGTGCTGCGTAAATCCCCCATTTGCTCTAAGTAGCACCACCTGCCATTACCTCCTAATAAAGATTAAATATATAATAAATAAAGATTTAAGATCTTGGATAATGGCATCACAACAAATAGATGCATAATGATAATAGATGGCTTTAAGAAGAGCAGAACCATCAGCTGGGGCAGGGGGGGAAATCTGTAAATGAATGGCTGCAGTAATTGTGTAAGTGTGTGTGTATGTGTGTGTGTGTGTTTGCTTGTTTTTTCCAGAGGTATTTTGCAGCGTACATCACAGGGACATCAGGCTGTCTGGCGCGCTTCCATTTGTTTAATTATTTTCCTTTTTTCCCCACCTGACAGGTCGTCACTCATTCACAGCGTTGTGACCGCAGAGTGACTGACATTACATTGAGCAGCTCACCTCTCTGTCCCCTCCGTTAGCCTCTGTACAGTTTCTTTGGCAAAGCAGGGATGTCGATCAGGCTACCGACTGTAGGTCACTTTGGTTAAAGAGATCACAGCACTGCTCTTTTTAAATAATTGGATCGGAGTAAAACAAAAACGTAGTTGACATGCAGTGACAATGATTTACTTTGAATATGATTCCTTTATTTCGGTTGTCATGCCAGCAGGTCAAATGTGCCACCCACTATTTATTGGATTGTCATGAACTCCTCCACTGCCATTCAGTGTTCCCAGAGGATGAATCTAGACTTCACTGAACCTCCTGACTTCCCTGTGAGTGCCACCATGAGGTTGACATTTGTGGTTTTCGGTGAGCTGTCTTGACACAAATATTTTCAAACATTCACCTTCCCCTCAGGATTCATTTTATTCCTCATCTAGCGCCGCCATCAGGTCAACATTTCACTTTTTCGGCTTTCAGTTACGACCGTATACCTCAAAACTAATAACATTCCCATCAGTCTCAGCTGCACTTGGTGTCACATGCTAATCAGCAAATGATCGCACACTACAGTAACATACCAAACTAAGATGATGAACATGCTTGACATCATCATCGCATCATTCTTGCTGCTTCGTGTTGACAGGTTCATCACTGCCGGCGTGACTAGCGCTGCTCACGCAAGCGTCAAGCAAGTTGTGTCATCTAGAGAGTCTGGGGGGGGAAAAAAGTCTATTTTTACCGCGACACACCTGCAGTTCTCTGCAAAAACAGACCTGAGAACGACCTGTATACGGTCATATGGGCGTCACATCAGCGTTTCACTACAGTTTTAATGTCCGTATCTTTGGGATGTGTCACAGATATGAAGAGAATACACACAGCAGTTGAAGGGCACAACTCACCACTCTCCTGCCGCAGCTTCCTGTTGTGGGGAAGCCCTGCAAATCAATTACAAATTGCAGTTAGAAATGCTCAATTCTGTTCCTTTCCCTGTTTGCTCTCGATAATAACTGTTATAAACTGGTAGGTGAGACACATAGGAACTTTGATTGCATTTCCATGGAGTAATAATCATACATTTTCATCCTTGAGCTGCGGAAATCTACTGCACTTGGTAATCAACTTGCAGGGCTTCCCCACAACAGGAAGCTGTTGCAGGAGAGTGGTGAGTTGTGTTGCTTTAACAGTGTGTTAGACCATGGATTAAACTTACACCGGAATATCCCTTTTCTCTCTCTTGCACCCTCTTTGCAGCTGCACCACACACAGCTCCACAGACAGAGGTTGTCATTTAGGTTTTTCATTTAAAAAAAATTTGAACCATTGGCTGCCCGCAGCAGTTTTTGAGTGCAACACCACTGTCGGAAATACAAATCCCAGGTCTGTCAGAGGCAATGTGGGTGCCACCTATGAACAAAAACTCATTACATGCTAACATTCTTATGTGTTGAAAACTTGTATGTTGAAGTAAACATGTAACGCTGTGATCTTACCCTCTCACTGAAGTTACATAGTGCAGAAACAAGTGACAGAGACACAGCTCCCCCTATTACAAGACACCGTACCAACAATACGATTTTGATTTCTTACTCTGAAGGATTCCGGTGCATCAGGAGTTATTTTGTGTTTTGTTGCCGAGTGTGCAAGTTCAGTCTTGATCTTTTTCAGGTGTTTAAACCACATCTCACTGTCTTCATCAGTGAAGGGAGCGGGCTCGCTGATAGACTGTGAGATGTTGTTGACAGCTCAGTAAAAACTATTTTTTGTGTTATTGAGTTTATGTTCTTACATACTTTCTGAGCTTCCCCCTCCTGCGGGAACCTTGATCACTGGGAAATACTGCGATTGGTGTCTTTTCATGGGGCGCTGCACGGGGACATAAAATCAGGTAAATATCAGATATGGTAAACGCTGTCAAAGTAGTGACTGGAAGGGAGAAGAGGGGGAGGAAAACAGTAATTTCTCTCTCTGTATCCACCTACTGAAACAATGCTAAATTGGTTGGAAAAAGGAAATGGAGCTGGAAAAAAGGGGGAGAGGAATGGCTGATTCATAAAGAAACATAAATAGACAAAATCAGAAAGAACAACAGTGTGAAAGTGCAGACAAAGCAGGTTCTTTGCTAGAGTCCTTTAGAAAACAAGCTGCTGAGCTCACGCATCAAGGGCTCCTGTCCCTCTGGCCATTACCCATGAGCACCGGGGCTGGACACCCATCTCATCCTGTCCCAGTGAGACGCATCGTCTGACGCGGTCAGGGTGGAGGGGCAGGTGCTGCGTCCCTGCAGGATGACAGCGGGGGGGCCAATGTATGCAATTCCTGTCTGGCACACAGTCAGGCTCTCACGGGAACAAGGCACAGGAAATGTGTGTGTGTGTGTGTGTGTGTGTGTGTGTGTGTGTGTGTGTGTGTGTGTCTGTGTGTGTGTGTGTGCGCGTACATGCTACTATTGGGACTCTGCCCCCAGCCCTTCTGAAAGTGAAAATCTGGTGAGGCAGCAGGCATAGGTGGAAAAAACCGCAATGCACTTGGAAGTGATATAAGGTCAGCAGTACTGTATATTCACACACACACACACACACACACACACTCACACAGTATGCACACACCATAAATGCATTTCAGCAGGTCTGTTGTAAAAGTCGACCGACCCGTTTGAACCACATTAACACCTCAGTCTGCATGAAACACACTCAACCAGCTCCCACAGACTCAAAACACTCATTATGAATATATCTGGTCAGCATTCTCAAACGAGCATATATAATTGTAGCAGGTTGAATTCCAAGAAGGCTCACTGTTCTGAAGTTCACATGGTCTCAGCAGCTGTACTTGTACAGACACATATCACAGTTGCACACGGCAGCCTGGTGGGACATCATTAATCAGGATGTCTTCTCTATGTCTCACTGTCATTTCAAGGTTGAGGATCTTTGTTTCAGCTCTAATCTGTGTCATTTCTGTGTGAGGTTAGCATTTTTTCTCACGTCAGTGGGTTTCCTCTGGGAGCTCCTGTCTCCTCCAAAAGACATGCTGGTCAGGAGATTTGGAAGCTCTAATATACCTGCAGGTGTTAGTGCTGTGACAGTCTGGAGACCTGTCCAGGTTGTACTCTGCCTCTCACCTGATGCGTGCTGGGATAGACACTGGCCCAAGGACATATGTGCACCGGGCAACCATGAGTGAAGAAAATGCATGTACTGATGAATGTATAGTATAGTGCCCTTCTTGTACCACCATGGGAAATTTTGTATTAACTTAAAGTGATCCAAAAAGCACTTGAGTTCTCTTACCTGTAGTTCTGTCTATTCATCCCCATTGTTTTGGTATGAGTTTTGTAAATATCAGTCTTCTGTAGAATATAATGTAATTACATGGCATGAAGCTTTTGGTCCTCAAAGCGCCAAAAAAAAAAAAAAAAAAAAAATTGGAAAGCTCATCGACCAACCGAATCAACAGAATAAACACTAGTTGAGTATTTTCCCGCCAAACCATTTTGTCTTTTGTCACAATGCTGTGCTGATGCTCTGGTTAGGTTGAGGTTAGGGTTAGAAAAACATCATGGCTTTGCCTAAAACTTGTGCTTTGCTCGCCAAAATCACGGATGGAGAGAAAGAAACATTATTTTGGTTGCCACAAAACCTGCTGCTAATTTTAGCAGGTCTCCTCAAAAATAACACTGCACTTTTGATGTGACAAAAACTGATGGAAATATCCGCTGGTGTCACTCGAACTTCAGTGGCCGTTTGGCAGCCTTATTGGCTGTCCTGTACCTCCTTGGGTGAAAGTCACTCAATAAGCATTTACTCTGAACATGATACGCCATGTTTGCTACAACTGCCAACCTCGGATTTATCTGTGGTTTACAGCAACGCTAACTGCTAACAGTGTATCCTGGCAACTGGGCTGCAACAGCAATGTCTCTTCTCAGAAATCAAGACCTGGTTACTCAAGATAATCCACAGACCTTGCTGCAAGCGATTTCATGTAGGAACTATTTTCTGTGTGTGTGTTCGCATTAAACTGGAGAGAAGACAGACATCTCCGCAGCTGATATTTTGGAAACTATGCAAGGCGCACCAAAATAATCTGGATGGATAACCAGAGCTCTTTATTTAAATTAGCCTTAATTTCAGTTGATGGTGTGACTTTTGTGCTCCATTTCAATCCATTGGAAAGTATGCACCACAGTCTTGCTCAAAGGCACACAGCTCTTCGCAGCCCTGCAGGTGCACAGCTACAACTATTGGTTCCACCATTGTCTCTGCATTCCCAGTTTAAACAGATGAGAGGCAGCAAAAAAGCAATCCTCTGTGGTGCTGTGGGCTAAATGGAAGCCAAAGCGTAGGTGCAGGTTGGAGGAAGTGTACAGTAGTGGGTGAATGTAGGTGTAATCGGTGCCGAGTGCGAGAGCAAGGGGGGAGGCTCTGTTCAGGCTGCTGGAGGTGTCAATAAAAACACATTGTCTTTACCCCTAAGGACCTCAGATGGATTCAGCTGTACCATACTGAACACAGCACAGAGTCCTCACACTCCACAGAAGAAACTAAACTGTGAATTTATTACGGGAATATGTAACAAATTAATGGTCATAATCATTTCATGATATGGAGATGATATCATAGCATGCATGAAAAATGCATGATGGGCACTGTGTTACAACTCCCAGCTAACATGTTGAATTAAATCGGAATAACATTAGTTGAAATCCAATCTGTGTTGCAGGATCGCTGTAGAAATGTAATTCATTACAGGAGATTCTCATTTTCAGGTATATAATTTAATTGTGGGTTACTACTAGAACAGGTTTACATGCTTTAATGATCAGAAAATACATCCATTTTCTTTTACTGTACAGTGCTGCAGCGGTGAACACCACCTCTGTCTTGAGACACTTTGTTTTAGTTCCTGTCTCTTTAAGGCACTGCTCTGATTGGTCAGCTCACACACGCCTGAGTCAGCACAGCTATACTGTTTATATGTAATGTAACTAAGTATGTTTACTCAATTACTACTGTACTTGAGTACAATTTTAAGGTACTTGTACTTTATTTGAGTATTTCCATTCCAAAGTATTTTGATTTATTTATATCAGCAATCAGAGTGTATACATATATGTATAATTTACTTTTACTTGTACTTTTGATATATAAGCACAATTAATATCAGATACCTTAAGACATTTACTCAAGTACTTCTCATATGGGAGACTTTCACGTTCACCGAAGTAATATTTACTTTACTTAAGGAAAGCAAAGTTAGGCATCCTTTAAAACTGTTAAATAACTCTGACATTCCTAATGTTAAAGTTTTACTTATTTTACATCAATAAATGTTGGGTGTCCCCTGGTAACCTGCTGTGACAAACAGCCTCTCATTGACAGGGCGGGATGTGTTTATGTATCTTGTTTGTGTTGGAATAAACAAAAAAAGTTCTCGGCAGTCGGCGGTTAACTCTGAGATTATAGTCACCACCTCTAAAGAGGCAGAAGGTAAACCACCACGTACAGAAATGGAAACTACATCTTAAGAAAATCGCCAAAAAAAGAAACTATCGCTCCACTGAGGTGGTGCCTAGGAATGGAAATAGACATGACAAGACAAGGAGCTCAGGGATAATCACTTTTTGGGTGTTTTTTTTTTATTCCACGTTGAAGTGCATTTAATGCTCAGCGTAACGAGAAGAATAATAAAGTGAGAAGAAGATAAACGCAGCATTGAAGTTTTTCTTCCCATGCGTGTCCACCTGCTGTGCACAAGCCCCAGAAGCTGCACCCTGACAACGCTATCAGAAGCTAAACAGGCTTTTATCACTTTGAAAACACCAATTGGAAACAAAATATGTATCCTGAAGCTGAGGTCAGCTTCCCTTTGTTATTCTTACATGGCGGTTTTATCTTCAGGAGATCATTTTCACATAAAAGGCGGTACTACTCGTAACTGTACTCCATACACAAACAGAAAACTGTCCTATATTCCTTTCACGTAAAGCATGCACAAACACACACACACACACACACACACGCACAGACCAGACAGATTGCAGTTGGCATCCGTAGCCTAGATATGAAGATAGTCGCTGGTGCGGCTCTTATCCAGAGGAAGTGGAGCTCGACAGGGGAGGCAGCCGGGGGCCAGGCTGCAGCCGGGGCTCGGAGAGAGGAGAGGAAAAGGGAGGATGCTATCAGTGTCTCCATCTGTGGAGGGTGGCACAAGACAAGATGAGAGACACACCTTTCATTAACCTTCACCTTCCTCCTCTTGTTCTCGTGTGTGTGCGTGTGTTTATGTGGTCAGATGGTTGATAAAACACTGGCAGAGCAGAGTGTGGAAAGTTACTGAGGGTGAGGTGTGTGTAAACTCTGCCCGTAGTCTTAGAGAGAGACAGAGTTTTCCAGTTGTACCGTGTGATACATCTGTGGGGAAGTATGACATATTTGATGTTATGTGTGTAACCTGCATTTATTCTGAAAGTCAAATAAAAGTCGAATGAAATAATCAAGCTGCGCTGAAGAAGATAAGGGAAATCCTCCGGAACACAAAGAAAAAAAAACTGCTTTTACTGACAAGTTGTGACCGACTGCTCTGTCACGGCTCACACGGACACATTGAAAGTCAATAGCGTGTCCTCGAAACAGGTTTTGCTGATCGCTTTGTGACTTAGTCTATTTGCCGTGAGTGTAGAGGAGAGCATGGGGTGGATCAAAGATGGCGCTCCACTCGTTCCAGTGAGCATTGCTCGGACTGCCATGTTTTTGTGCCAGTAGAGAATTTGCGTTTAAGATCCTGCTAACTTCATTTTGAGATTTGAGATTCATGTTGTGAAAAAGGTGTTCATTTCATTCACAGTGGCTGTGTATGGGCACTGTGAGCTTGCTGCCGACATTCCTCACAGCAAACGTTTAAGACTCGGCATGGGAGGAACACGAGAGACACATTTTGCTACTGATGTCAAGTATTACAAGTTGTCCCTGTAAATTAGTATTTCTATGAGGAGCCAGGATGTCTCCTTTGGAAAAGGTCTGTGTAAGGCATCGCTGCCTTAGGCAATCGTTTTTTGTGGTCAACAAAATGGATTTGAAGAGGAGAGCAGTGTAAGGATACGATAAGACAGAACTTTATTAATCCTGAAGGAAATTGTTTTGCCAGAGATAGAATAGAAAAAACAATGCTAACTAGTGGTTTCCCTGGGTCACCCACTGGGCCCATTTAAGACACTCAAAGAGCTTTAAATGTTAGTGAAATCACAGCCCGGCTCAAAGACTGTGACAAAGATGTGAGACCAGGCGAGATAATCTATAAGTCTGTAATTAGTCATGTCAGTATTTCAGGATGGGTGCGAACAGCCAAAACGAAACTTCACAGCCGTGCCGCGACGGTACGGGGGGATCTAGCAGTACAAACCTGTGGAGATGGTTCACTGATTCGTTCAGTCTGCTCGGCGCAGTTTGAAGTCTGAACAGCGTCCTCCGTCCTAGGCTCTCAGGTTGTGGAAAACCAGTTGCTGTCAAAACCAATTGCAACCTGTCAAGAGCACCGATGTGTGGGCTGTGCATGTACCAAACCGAAACCTAAAGCTTCACACTGATTTAGTTTTCCTCAGCAGATGGATTCACTGATCACCGGTCCAAAACTCTGATCTGACTGAGCTTAAAGGAGCAAAAACTTTCCAGATCTTGAGTTGAGTGAAATAGATATTTACCACTAAGCATGTTCTCAGTTAATCCACAAGTCACTTACATTACTAGGTGAAGAATTCTGCAAACTCATTAGATGATTTGAGAGTCTGTCATTAGCTAGACTGAGTAATTCATTGTTTTAATTAGATTTTTTTGTCTTTTCATTCTTACTGTAGTTTGGTGCTGATAAGTTTTCATTGCAGCTATCAGATAGTGTAAATATTCTGTTTGCCCTCTTCAACCTGCAGCTGCAGTGTCCACCTCACCACACGCATCATTAAAGTTTCATATCATCGTCTCTGCGTCACTCGCTGTAACTAATTCAGGAAGTGTTGACCCAGGCGGTAATATTTTCCAGCAACAGTTGACCTTTGTCGGGCTCAAAGTGTTATGATGAGGAGACCTGTGGCTTAACGCCGGCTGACAGCCTTGTCATGTAAGATTTGATTGGTGCCAAGGGGTGTGTCAGACACCGACATGAAGAAGGGAAAGAAGAAATTGGGCTGTTAACATTCATGAGAAATGATCACCGTGTCAAAGGGAGAGCGTCCACTTGTCATCTCTCAGACAGCACGGATCCATTTTACTGGCCATGCTTCTTCTCGAGCAGATGGATTGAGGATCGCTTTCTTTCTTTCTTTTTTCTGTCTTTCTTTCTTTCTTAAGTTTTCCCTTCCTACACTCCTTACTTCTCTCCCCCCTTCCTTTCCCCACTATCCCTCTCTTAGACCTGATTCACACCAGATCTGTCCTTCCCTCCTTCCCTTCATTTCCTTTCTTGCCTTGCCTTACTTCCTCCCTTTTGTTCTTGCCCTGTTTCATTATTGCTTGACTCCCTCCCTCCTTTCCATCTTTCTTTCTTTCTACCCTTCTTTGACTCCTTCACTTCCCTCCTACTCTTCTGCCCTCATTTGAATCCCTCCTGTTCCTTCTCCACTAGATCCCTCTCTGTCCCAGTCCTTCCTTCTGTCCTTGCTTACTTCCTTTCCCCCACTCACCCTTTCCTCACTGCCTTTCTTCCTTGCTCAGTCTCCCTCTTCCCTCTGCTTTCCTTTGTTTGCCTTGTATTCCCTTCCTTACTTCCCTCATTCTTTCTCTCTTACTTTCCTCTACTACATCCCCTCCCTCCCTCCCTCCCCCTTCTCCCTTCTTTCCTTGCTTATCTTCCACTTCACACCCTCATTTTCTTTCTTCCTCGCTCATTCTCTTTCCATCCCCTACTTTTCCATCTCTTCCTTCACTTGCTCTCTCTCTTCTCCTTACTTCCTTCCTCTTCTTTTCCATCTCTCCTTCCCTCGCTCTTCTTTACTTACCCTGCCTTCCCTTCATTTCCTTCCTATGATCATTCCCTTCCTTCCTTCCATTCCATTGCTTTTTTACCTTAAAAACCGCTTCAATCGATGCATCATCGTCCACCTCCTTCAACTATAATCAGCCCGTCTGGCGACAAAGAGGGCAGAATACTGCAGACGTACAGTAGATATGAATAAGCGCAGCCACAAGAGATGTCGAGCATCACGATGCTGACGTGAAATGCTAAGTGTTAGCGTATCCCTGCTTATTGGCCACCTGTCACTGCTGCCCCGCCGCGCTTGGCGAGTTACCTAAAACGGCCGAGCTGCCCCTCTTTTGTGACTCTGGGAAACATGTGACTGTAAGCTTTAATGGGCGGTCTAAATCACAGGCCTGTCACTTTGTGCCTTCATTCAGATTAATGTGCACACCGAGCGGCCAGGCATCAAACCCCACAGGCCCTCTCAATGACACACCTCGGTGCTCTGTGGGACTCCGCCGCACACCTGCCGCACACACAAAAAAAAACCACGCTCTGAAAACACACACCGAGGCTCGTCACGCTTAAAACATGAGCGCATACGTCTTCAGCAGGAAAATCCAACAAGGCGGCTCTGCACAACCTTGGGAAGAGATGAAATGGAAAGAGTGAAACAATGGGAATGTCAGGGAATCAGATGTGTTCTCCTCCAATAAAAATACAGCCACAGCCGTGTTTCTTACCTCGTCTCACCCTCCTTAGCAACTAAACCACACTTCGAGATGGAAGGGCAATCCGTGATGATTAATGTTATTCATTTCCATTCAAATATCCAGGCAAATACAAGAGGAAGCTGCTGGAGAATGCAAAGATTCATCAGTCAGTGGACACACAACATGGATGAACTCTTTTACTCAGAAAATAACAGTGAAAGCCAATGTTTTTTTAACGTTGAGGAAGAATTTTAAGTGGAAACTTCCTTGAAATATGTCTCCTCTGTACTCTTAAAAAACACATTCACTTGAAAATACTTTTCTCAAAACAAAACTTTTGACACCCAGAGTATCAACAGTCTCACTCATTGCCAAAAAAAAAAGTGCCTCGTCCAAAAGAATCAGATGTTAAGAATTAATTCTCTTGGATTTGGAGTTGAATTAGTCGCTCTCTTTATTTTCCTGGGACAAGTTCTGTAGTGGCACCAGATGTTGCTGCCTTCAGAACGCTCATAAGTCACCCTGGTGTCTGCTTCTTTCTTTGCTTTCTTGGAGCTCAGAGTAATTGCAGAGAGCATCTGGGTAATTCTAATGAATACAGTTCCGCCGCGTGTCGGAGAGGAGATGAGAGGAGGGAAGAGATACGAAAGGGAGCTGTGCCCCCTTTTGGCAGCAGGCAGAAACGCAGCCCTCCGCAGGACTGAGACCTCGTTTGACACCAACACTCAGCCTGTTTTCACTCCTCAGATATTCTCTTTGAAGATAGATTTAGTTCTATTCCCGAGCTACACTAAACACTGACATATCACGATTTTAGATTTGTGTGATCAAACACTTTTGCACATGGCCAGATTATACAGTAAAGGGAGCAGAGAAGTTCTTCAAAAGCACAGTCAGAGAGCAGAATTAAAGACCATTTCCATGAATCTAAGAAAGATATCATATTCAGAGGTGTATGTGTACCACCTCAATCACCATGTGGCGTTTAAAGCATCGCTTTTTGGTGGACAGACACGCATTTTTACTGGGGATTATGTTGTAAATGGACATATATGATGTTACAAAGAAGAACCTGGTATTAAGTATGAGCAGTGAGGGCCAGTCGAGGCTGGAAAGATTAAAACGAACACCTATGAGAGTCAAACCTTTTCGGCAAAACAGCAAAAATACCACAAAATAGCCGAGTGCTTAGCAACAGCATGGCCAAAACACCTCCCCAAACACCCCCCACAGGGATTTCGAGGATTATTACTTTAATCCTTGTGGACCTGCTTGGAGGTTTACGATTTAATACTTGCCGAGCATGGGTGAGAAAAGATGAATATAATGTGTAACAGCTCTAAACTCGGCTACATCATTAACAAGCAGTGAAGGCACACAGATCAAGCCTTTGGCGAGTCGGCTCTGGATCGTCTCTGGATGAAAAGGCCTGGTTATTTTGGGTTCAACCAGCTTTCAGAGGCCTGGATGGGTCCATGACATGGGTTCAGTCCATCACTGGTGATATGAAATTGTTCACACTGATTTATTCCCATGTGATATGTATTTGATTTAAAGTTACATTTATAATTTCTGGCTATTTTCAGCTAAAAATGTCTGACCCTTTGTACACCACGTGTCTAGCACTTATTTTAAGGCAGACAACATTGGCGACTAGCTGCTGAAAGTGGAGAGAACAATGAGTTTATATCCATCAGATGTCTAGAAACATGATAACACATGGATGCCAGTAATTGCTCTGTTTAAGCTGCATGTGTGAACCAACAACTGTGTGCAAACAATTTTGACATTTCAACAAGTTAATCATTCATCAGTGTTGTGTTTACAGCTTGTTTCTGCTGCCCCCAGGTGGCCAACCAGTCAGAAAACACATAGTTAATATTATTTGACTGTTTTACTAACTTCACCTTTACTGACGAAGCTGCATTACAAATCATCAGCCTATATAGTTCCAGTCTGCTCTGATTGGTCAGTGGCCCAGCGCTAAATATAGAGCTGATTCTCTCTGCAATGCTCAGTGAAGGCCCATGTGGTCACATCATCATTTAAAACTTTGTTAAGTGTTTGGATTTGATTGGTTCATACCTAATTTTCTATTTATTTGATGGTGGCCGTTATACAGACACAATCAAGCCCCCAATTTGAATAAAACGTTGCTAAATTCTGATTGGTGCACAGGTTGTACTGTGTGTGACATCATCTTTTTCCATATGAGCCCCACCTGTTTTGAAGCAAACATGAATACAGAAAGTGAATTATCCGTTGAAACTTGAAAATGGTGTTCAGGTGGCCCCTCCGCTGCCCACATGCTGAATCAGTCAGAGCTGAAATCAGGCAACAATGGGTCGTTGTCATTTAGTACTTGAAAGAAACCATTAACCGGTACCTCACAGAAAATCTGTGGTTATGTAACGCTGCACCTGTTCAATCACAACCAATGTAATTTTTCTAAATATATGTCCAGCCCATGAGTCAAAGCTCCCACACTTTAAATATTCTGGACCTCTTCTCCATACGACCCATTGATTTCCTATGCCGTCCTTCAAACAGCCTTTTCTCTGAGAACAAATCACGGCCATTTTCCTCCCACTTCCCTCCACTGAAGGGGGACCCCTCACGCAGAAACTGAACAGTGCTTGATTTTTATGGCATTGTTAAAGCGGTAATCATTGTGGCATTTGCCACTATGATTACTCTGTGAATTGGCCTCCCTTGGTTCGGCTGTCTTATAATTTGCAGACCCCTGGTTGAGAGCTGCTCTGTATTACACCAATTAGAGCGATGAGTCATACGTCACCGGCCACCGGAGAATTCAGCCTCCTCCACTTTGTGCTATAAATTTACCTCCGGCTCTGCCACTGTCAGGGTCCATTGTCACTCTGCCACTGACTGACAGCTGAAACTGTCAGCTGCCTGCTTCCTGGGGTCAGGGCGGTGCGGCGAAGAGTGAGAGCAGGTGAAGGATCAGGGTTCAGTCCGGCATTATATTACAAATGCACTCAATCACCTCCTTTAAACAAATTTTTCTTCTATTCCACGTGAGTCATGTGCAGTCTGAACATTTTGAGTACACTAAAGGATTTTCTTCCCCTTTGCCTCACTGCACAGCAAGTACAACAAAAAAACAAGACACGCATCTTGCTCTTTTGCAGCAATGTCAGGGCCTGGGCCCAACCCCCAAGGCTTAATTAGATTAATGGAAGAGATGGAGAGGATCTAATGACCTATCTCCCTGCATCACTGGACAGCCGAAAGATGGAGAGCCTCGAAAAAGTGCATCGGCACTCGCCTGCCTCCCTCCTGCAAGCCCCCCCTCCCCTCCTCTCCTGTGCCACAGACAAGTCAATGGTCCTTGAGAACGCTCAGAGATACATTACACGAAGCCCACGGCTGAGTCGAGCCCCGTCTGCGTCACCGTGGCATTTCGCCGGTCGTCCCCCAGCGTGACAAGAGGAATGGTACAGCAGAATATGGGCCGAGTGGGTGGGCGATGGTGGTGTAATTTTATTCTGAACGTCAAGCGAGTGCGTGAGTGTCTCACTGAGATAAGGGCTAAATGAGAACAGGGAAATATGCAAAGATAATGAAAATGACAATGGAGAGAGATTGATGAGTGAAAATAGCCTCGCTTATAGCTTCCTCTTATGTATATCATGCTGATTATGAAGTCAGCTCGATGTGTTCTTCATGTGAGGTGTAATGGTGTGTACAGGCACTGTAGGCTACTGCAAAGGTAAAAAAAACATATGCGGGCTTTTCAAACTTTGCTCAACTTTCCAGATTTTAAAGCCATTGTGTAGCCCATTTCTACAAGTGGTGTAAGGTGGAGCCATTTTAGGCATATACACAAGGACAAACATGCGCACAGTAATACAGGATCTAGATTCCACTTTTTAATGTTTTCAAAATCATCTACCATAAAACCTGAATGTTTCTAAGAGGAAACAAGCCTTCCAGACACCACTGCAATGAAGAAGAATATTAATATGCCCGTGTCCTCACCTGTAAGGATGCTAATTACTACTTAAAACATCCCAGAGGGCCCTGGGATTGGTGGTCCCTCTCTAAATTTGTAGAAGGCCTTGCAATTATTAAAGAATACTACAAAACCTGGTGCCTACATTACCCACAATGCATCTTTGCCAGTGGGTGACATCAGTTGAGGCAGTTTATCAGATTACATGCCGCTTCCTCTGGAGCCACAAAAGGTTTACACTTCAATATGTAAAAATGGTGGCGTTACCCTTTAAAATCCTAACAGTTTAACTAGCTGGATTAACTCTGATCTCTAACTTGACCATGTATTTTCCCCTCGGTATACCACATTATATCTCCCTCAGGGCACAGGCGTCATTCTGACAGTGTGACATCAGTGTGTTTATTAGTGTTTGACTGTAAGTGTAATGGTTAAAGCCGTCCTTGGGTGTCTCAGCCCTGCCTGTGGTCACCTATAAGCCTATTGGGATCTTATATGAGATGGTGATGGGCTTAGATGTCACTGGTGGTGGTGGGGGCTGTCCTCCGTGCAAGAGCATTAGTGGAGCTATAAGCAGTCATAGCAGTGGGATCTCTCAGCTCCTTAGGAGTCGGTACATTCTCTGCCAAGTCACTTGCAAACAGATGCACCTGTAGGTTTGTGGACATGTTCGGCAAGTTTAAGGGCCTTTTCAGTGGCCCGCAGCCACCGGCAGCTTCAGGGACCCCCAAAGCATCACCTGCCCCTGCCCCTGCCCCTGCCCCTGCCCCTGCCCCGGCCCCGGCTCCGGCTCCGGCTCCACCTCCTGCTCCAGCTCCAGCTCCAGCCAAGGTAAGATTTGTTTTGGAGCCAGAAAAAAACATGCTGTATACTCATTTTAAGATATTGTTATTCCAATCTCAAAGGGTTTTGGATTGTCCTGCGATGCTCTTACAAGTTTTCAAAACCTTCATATTGTTCATCAGCATGTGGCAGTAACAGCAGCCAAGACCGAAATCAAGCATGACCGCAGAAAATTAAAGCGCTGCATCCGGCCTGTAATACAGCGAGTTTGGTCACATTTGTTTCTTCCGAGATCACAGCAGAGGCTTCTTATCTGCTCCTCCATCCATTCAATTTGCTTAGCGCTCTTGCCAACAAAAAGAATCAAATGAAATTGTTTCATTACGCGGACCTCATTGAGATCACTCGTTACCCAACGGGCACGTTTGAGTTCTATTCATCTCCAACGGAGCCTGTTTTTAAAAGAGTCTATCATCAGGCAGGGGAGCCATTTGTCAAATGCTAAATTCAGTGTTATTAAAAAACATGCTCCCTAAATTAAAACGTCTCTCTGTAATGGCCGCGGTTTGACTAATGAAGCCAAGTGTCTGACTTTGTGGGAAATGTTGATTTGTGTTGCAGGAGGAGAAGCCAGCTAATAAGGAGAATGAGGCCAAGACGGTGGACAAGCCGCAGGGTAAGTCATCGCTCATTTGGGGAAACATTTAGAAGTGAAATTACTGGATGTCCCTTTGTGTTTGGCAGGGGTTTCTCTGTGATGACCGGCCTCTACCTCTGCTTAAAGCTCCAGTGTTCCAGACAGACAGAGTCGCAGCAAGTTGGGGAATATGTCATTTGTAGTTTTTCTCATGAAGCTTCAAATGGACGTAACAACCTTTGTGCGCATCTCTTAGGCGGAGATATTGATCAAGACGAAAATCATGTCATTAAGACAACAAAGAGGTGCATGAGTGACATAAACTGCCCGTTGACAGCTTATCGATATGAAGACTTCTAGGTCTGGACCACTTTTTCTTCAGCTTATTGTCCGTCCAGATGTCTTTGTGCCTGCTGTCTGAGGGTCAAAATTGAAATCCAGCCACCTGTTGATCACGTTGCTCTCGGTTCAGACAGCCGTCCTGCAGCAGGTTTAGGCCCGAGCACAATGAGCGGGTCATCCGTTGAAGACCTGTCACTTAATACAGCAGACTGTGCTTTCATTTAATGTCTCTGACAACCAGAGAGATTAGATGTAACTCCTGAACAATTGTGACATTGACATTGCGTCACATTGGCTTTAATCAGAAGCTGCAAATTGTTACATATAGCCTCTTTAGGAAACTGAAAGACACTTCCACCTATTTTAACAGCAACAATTAATTATCGAAAAAAATGTGAGTTACATGATGCAAATAAACAAAACAATTAAATGAATGAGAAATTTTAAATGTGAAACACATAATTAGATTATACGATAAATTGCTAACTCATCACCCATTAAAAGGCTTTAAAGGGGCAATTTGAAATATGTGACCTTAATTTTATTTTTAAAATGTACAAAACTTTTTTACTTAAACTTCCATCAGACTGTGAAGACACAACAGCGTTGATGTTATGTCAGTGACATCTGCGTATTGTGTTGCAGCCTGTTAGCCTCGTCCTGTGTCGCGATAAAACTTTGTACTTCAAGAGGCGATAGAGCGCGACAACCTCTGCAGTTTCAAGTGGGAGATATATGCCGTAGTCGAGTTCACTACCTTTTCCATCTTTACTGGAGCACTGTTGCCCACAGTGACTCCCCGCTGATCTGAGGCCTTGGTCCAGGCACACTCTATGCTCAGTTGAGCCATGTTATTCTTGTCTGTTACTCTGGTGATACGCTTCACCCTATGTTATTGGAGCGTCCTCTGAATTCTGGCAGTACTCTACAACCTACACCTCTAAAGATGAGCAGTTATATCCTAAAATCAATCCAGCAAGGGCAGCAGATATTGTGTGAGTTGAAGTTTTTGGATGTTCTGCCAGGAGGCCAGAATAAAATGCAGCAATCAAACCTGGAGGAGATAAAAATGTAACTTCCCACTTTCAGAGTCGGCTCCGGCCCCAGCCAGTGCTTCTACTCCTGCTCCGGCACCAACACCGGCCCCGGCCCCGGCACCTGCTCCAGCTCCAGCCCCTGCAGCGGCTCCAGCTAACCCTGATCAAGCTGCTCCTGAAGGGTAAGGGCTGCACTCTTTGTAGTTTGCCATTAATACACCTTCATAGTCACAAAGTGCTTGTTTTATTTTTGTTTTAGAAATGAAAGCAGAGGCATTTAAAGACAGTAAATACAGCGTGTTCATCCCTAGAGTATCCCTGCTCCAGTTTAGCTTACCCAAACACATGCCTGCCAAGACACTGACACCACACACCGGTATCAGATTAATCACCAAATTAACACTGAATAATCAGCTTCCCTTTCAAGATGCCAGGGAGAGAGAGAGAGAGAGAGAGAGAGGGATGGAGGCAGCCCTCAGAGATGAGCGCAGCATGTGAGATCTTTATCTGCTGGTGCAACATGCATATTAACAGGGGGATGACCTGAAAGTGGATTAAAAGCTTTTCAGCTTTTTAGTTTTAAGAAGCTCACCGAGGCCGCTTCTGGCCCCGCAATAAAAACCATGGAGGCAAAAGGTACAGACAGTTTCTGCTGATCCTCGCAGTTGTGAACACATGTTCCTCTCCAACGCGACGAGACGTGTTGCCGATGTTACATCAGTGGATGATGAAGGGAGGAGGGGTGGTGGTGGTGGTGGGAGCTACGGCAGGAGCTCTGTGTGGAGCACGGTTTGAGGTGTCACACATGAGCCTGAGTGACACACGGAATAAATAGCCCATGGGTGTCAAGAGCTCAGAGGTGACGGTAACATACTGAACTCCACAGCAGAGTGAGACTGACACAGGCTGATTATAACTGCCGTGTCAAAGGATCTCATGTACCTCTGTTGAACAATACTGTTATATTGACTTCAGAAGGACAATATATAATGACAAACATTAATCAGCATTACAGTATGTTGACACAAGGAAAATACAGCATTCAGTTTTGCTTTAGGAGTGCTAATCCAAACAAACTGATGATGCTGCCCAGCTGCACAGACTGCTGATAAGTGTGAAGTTTGTATACTGGTACAAGCTGCAGCAACGCTTAAAGTGAATGCCTTTTTGTTTTTACACTGGGTGTCCACTGGAGGGCAGCAGAGGCAGCCCTCTGGGTTTGGGAACCTGAGTCACACTTTTCAATCTGACAATCAGATTTAATCCTCAATTAGGTGTATGTTTTTCAGGAGTTTTGAAAGAAATTTTATTTTATCTACCAACTGAGCTAAACAGCCCCCCTAGGCCTTTTTTTAAATCTGCCATTTCATAAATGTACTGTCATGGTATTCACACTCACTCGATCACCAAGAGATTTTTAATGACTGGAGACAAACAAGTCCCAGCCGTGTCCTCCTGTCAGCCACCTGTCTTGCTCCAGATTGTCCACCAGGGGGAGACATAAGAACACAGACAAGCTTTTCTGTCTTCTGTTGCTGCTCTTCATCAACTTAACCTTTCCATTTAAAATGTCGTTTCACAGTATAAATGTCTTTATTTGACATTGTTATTTACTATGCCAAGCCATGTATTAAAAGCAGCTCCCATAGACTTAAAATAAGCCTTTTGTAGAAAGTGCTTGTTAATTAAAGCAGTCACAGCAGTCTGGTTGGCTGGTGGGTTGGAATAAAAATGAACAGATTCCAGATTAAACCTTCAAAATAAGGGATTGTTTTGATAGATGTAATATGTAGCATTTCTGTGCTAAAATGTCTAAAAGAGAAAAAAAGACCTTTGTTGTTTTTATCCTAAATGTTTCCAACAAAAGGCTCCAACTTTATTTTGATACCTGTCGTTTTAACTTCTGGAAGAGCAGTGAAACAGTTATTTAACAATGAAGACAACAACTCCCATGATCCCACGCTACTTTTATGTCTTTTTTTTGTTTTGTTTTGCAGAGAGACCCCTAAAAACTCTTTGAACTTAAGAGACATTTTGTCTCCTAAGCTGCTATCTTAAATGCCAGCCCCATGTTCCAGCGGACAGTTGACAACTTAGGTAGCCAGGTAGTGTACAGTCATATATTAAAGCTATGAGAGCAGTGACAGTGCACAAAACATGTGCTAAAATATGCTAAATAACGCTTGATATTACGGTAGCTGTGGGCTCATCACAAAGAGCCGATGGCTAATACATTTTTGATTACAGCTGCAAAAGCACATCACCCCACAGTTGTCTCGCGACAAATATTTCAGTTTCTCCATCATCATCTCCATCAGCATGCAACCAGAGGAACTGGTAACTGCTGCTAACTGTAGCTCCCCTTTGCTAGTTAGCTCAGTTAGCCATGCAGCTAGTGCTCTGGACTGGGAGCTTGGGGACCGGGTAAATGTTGGTGTAAACACTTCCAGCCCAGGAGCTTTGTACCAGAAAAGGCTAGCTGGTTAGCATGCTAACCACTGAAGATATCTCTGCAGCACCATACATAGACATCATAACGTCAAAACGGATATTTATGCCCATTTTATTGATAATCTTTGAACATTTTCAACTAAATGCCCCTTCAAAAACTAATCATAAAACTTTTTTTTTTTTTTTCAGCAAATACAAAACTTCTAGCACTTCAGCTGTCTTGATGTTGAATGAATTTCTCTGTTGGTATTTTCCATCTTCAGCCAAGAGGAGGCCCCACCTCCCCCTCCACCCATTGTCATCAACAAGTATTCAGATGAACAGCTCCGAGCCATCATCAAACGGATGCGAGAGAGACTGGAGCTGTACAGGGAGAAAGTTGTGGACCAGTATGCCTCATCCCCAGAGATCAGCCCTCCTGTCAGTGAGTAAAAGCAAAGTTATTCATATGTGTGCACATTAGAGCTTCACTTCAGCTGGAGCACAATATCTTCATATCTGCAGTTTATAATTGGGGTGATCATGGATGCTTTCTTTTGGGAGATCAAGAGGTAAATTACAGAACTGTCCTTTCAGCACCTCTGCTTCTCAAAGATGACTACACAAGAGTCATAGAGGAGAGGAAAAGGCAAGCAGAGGAGGATCGTATAAAGAAGGAGGAGGCCGACCAGAAGAAAAAGGAGGAGCAGGAGAAGAAGAAGAAGGAGGCAGAGGAGAAGAAGAAAGAGGATGAGGAGAAAAAGAAAGCAGAGGCTGCAGAGCAGGAGAAAACCGTGGAGAAGAAGGCCTTGCAGACAAGGTTGAAAGAAGCCTACTGGTCTACGGTGGACGCTCTGCTGAAGCCCATCGAGGATCAGATGGACTCTGTGCTTGGGACGACCATCGACCCTTTCACTGACCGTCGCTACATCGCCTGGCTGAGCCTGGTGACCCTGGCCTTCAACTACAATGTCTGGTTTGTCACGGCCCGCCTGTGTTTCCCTTACCACAATGAGAGCGCCAACCCTCAGTGGCTCGCCATCGATTTGGTGGCAGACCTCATCTACTTAGTAGACGCCATCATCTTCCAGCCGCGCAAGCAGTTTGTCAAAGGAGGAGACATCATAGTAAGCCTCAAATAATCCTGACAATGGTGCATGTTGCTGAAGATTTGATGATCCAACATGCTTGTCTGATTTTCTTCCTTTCAGAAAGACAGAGTGATGACAAAGCAGAACTACAGGGACTCGGAGAGATTCACGGTATGGTAACTTGAATTCTTTGAACCCGAAGCGTTAGGATGAACTCACTTAAGTGACCCCACAGTGACCTGTGTCTCTGCTCACCAGGCGGACATGATCTGCCTCCTTCCGTTCGACTTGCTGTACTTCCAGTTTGGATTCAAATCCATTTTCAGAGCCAACCGTCTGCTGAAGGTGAATTCACTCATGTTGCCTTTGTTGTGGTCAGAACACAGCAAAGTTAGTTTCCCACCAGAGTAACATTGTCCCGCTCCTCCTCAAGGCAGATACATTTTTCGAGTTCAGCGATCGACTGGAGAGCATCATGGCCAAGGCTTACATCTGGAGGTAAGGCATGCCATATTCATTCAGCATTTTTTTTTATTATTATTATTGTAAAGTTGCATCTGATGCTTATGATGGTTTTAAATGGTTGATAAAATCTGTGTAGTTCATCTATAAATATTATAAAGTTGTAACTTGTGTTTAAAGTGATGTGAGGGTGTGGTTTAGTGGTTGTGGTTTAATTGACTGCAAATGTAAAATGTATTAATGGTGGCTGTTTTAAAGTGTAATTGTCACCTCTGCTGTGACGACCTACATTTTCAAACGTATCCCTTTGAAGTTTCCATTGGCTTTAGGAAAAGTAGAGAAAGAGAGATGAACTTAGAACTTCACTGACCTTTCTTTTCCGTCAGAGTGATTCGGACCATCGGCTATCTTCTCTTCATGCTCCACATCAACGCCTGCATCTACTATGTGGCGTCAGACTACCAGGGCATCGGGAAAACTAAATGGGTCTACTCTGGTGAAGGCAGCGCGTAAGTATAAAACCTCTCATATCCTGTCTGTGTTGAGCGTTTGACATTCTGGTTTGTGTTTTACCAGTGTTACACACTTAACACCAGATCTGAGCTGAAGTTTATCTGAGTATCAGTCGCTCATACTAACCATGTTCTAAAGTCAACTCAAAATAATCACAATGATACTTCTGTTTCAATAAGATCTACTCAAGAATAAATGTTGGACTAATGTCAGCACATTAGCGCAGTGCAGTCTAATTACATCATTAGCAGACTGCTCAGATGTAAAGACTTTGGTCAGTGGCCAAAGTGGTTACCAGGCAAATATACACATATTGCTAACTTTTAAAGATGGTTCAAGGTCCAGTGTGTAGGATTCACTGGCTGCGAGCTGCAACCAACTGAACACCCCTCATCTCACTCTCCCCTACACTGGCCGATGAAGACATATAAGACATGATAAAAGGCCCTGTCTAAGACAGTGTTTGGTTTGTCTGTTTTGGACTCCTGCAGAAACACGATTGTTCCAAAAACACAACCATTATTAGTTTAAGGTCATTATATTACTAGTCAAAACATGATTCAGAATATAATATACTAATATAATAATATATAAATATATATTTCTGCTAATAGAGCCCCCTAAATCCTACATGTTGGACCTTTAAACTGTGCATCACGATCATGTTAATGGAAGGAAATAGCTGCTATAAGGATGTGAACAAAGATAAAATGTAAATAATGTAAGTTTAATGGTTGTTGAAGACAAAATAACACAGCTGCTGTGAGAATAGAATATGACCTGAATACTGAATATCAAAGACAGTCCCATGTTAAAGATCCATTGTATGTTCCATGTTTGCTGCTGCTGCTGTGCAGTTACCTCAGCTGCTTCTTCTATGCGGAGAAGTCCCTGCTGATGATCGCTGAGTTGCCGATTCCAGACACCATGTTCGGACAGATCTTTCAGATGACAAACTACCTTTTTGGGGCATTGTTTATGTCCATCTTTCTTGCCCAGGTAGTCATTTTGTCATATTTTTATTTAGTTTTTTATTTTTTTGCTTTTTATTCTTTCATTTCCAGTGATGTGGTTTTTTTTGTTTTTTGTTTTTTGTTTTTTTTTTAAGTTTGCAGCAAGGCATCAAGGGAATCAAACTTGAAAGAGAAATAACAGTGATGTAAAGACTGACACCGTCCCCCCAAAAACCACATGTTCACACAAACGGAGTTATTCTCTCTATCTGTACAAATAACTGGCCAATGACTGTAGTGTAGATTGTGACAGCCCCTCTAACACCCCCCCACCCCCACCCTCTCCACAGGTACCTGCGTTGTTACTACCACGCCGTCCGCAGTCTGATCAACATCGGGGGTCTTAATGAACCCCATACCGTCTTTGAGATTACCTTTCAGATGACTAACTTTTTCACGGGCGTCTTTGTGTTCTCCAGTTTGATCGGACAGGTAAACTAGAGGCTCACTCTGCCCCATAGCATCGTCTAGAAAAAAACCTGGTAGCTCTAAACTAATATCTCTAGATTAGCGTGTCATCACCTGTTTTTACACGTTTGTTGTAGTGACGTAGTGAGAGATAAATGTCGTGTTAGAAAGGATACTGACAGCCATCAGTCATCATAACATAATAGCTTCACTAACACCCCATCAACCATCGCTTCAACTGTCTCTCTCTGGTTCCCTGTGGAGTCTTGACTGTGATAACGCTTATTAATGTGCTTAAGCAACAAATTCCATTAATATCTAAGGTTTCCTCTGCTCACGTGTTCATTGTGTCCGCCATCTTGCCTCAGATGAGAGATGTCATCGGTGCAGCCACAGCAGGGCAGACGTACTTCCGAGCCTCCATGGACGGCACCGTGGAGTACATGGTGAACAACAACATCCCTGCTTTAGTGCAGAACCGAGTCCGCACCTGGTACACCTACACCTGGGACGCACAGGGCATGCTGGGTCAGTAGCACAGCGCTTGTGGCAAGAATACACCAACTTTTGGATATCATGATTATCGTTAATATCCACATCTTGTGACACCCACATGCTGAATCATTAAAAATACTGGTACTTCTTCTTCTGTCTTATCTCGATGCTTTCAGATGAGTCCGAGCTGCTGGACAAGATGCCTCTGGTGATGAGAACCGCCATCGCTGTGGACATCAACCTGTCAACCTTTCAGAAGATTGATCTTTTCAAGGTGCCTCCCTCTAAAGACCCAACAGCACACCGCACAACAGGCACGATGCAGCTTGGACATGAAATCAAATTGTTGCTTATTTGTTCACAGGGCTGTGACCAGCAGATGTTGGTGGACATGTTGCTGAGGCTCAAGTCTATCATCTACCTACCTGGAGACTTTGTCGTGAAAAAAGTGAGTTATTGTCACATTATCATCATCCTGGATCTCTTTATGTAAATAACTGTTGTCTGTTCTTAACAGCCTGTCAAGTGTTTGTAGGCAGGATGTTTTCTGTATGCACATGACTTGTCCGTCCCTGCAGGGTGACATCGGTAAAGAGATGTACATCATTAAGAGTGGAGCGGTGCAGGTGGTGGGAGGTCCTGACAACAGTATTGTGTTTGTCACGCTGAAGGCCGGATGTGTGTTTGGAGAAATCAGGTAAGATTTAGTTTACTGTTTCTTCATGGTCATACTGAATATGCACTCTGAGGAACAAATCTTAGTGTTAGAGTCTTCTCAGCCATGTAATGGTTTGTTGTTTTTTGTTTTTTACTTTGCCAGTCTGCTGCAGTCATCTAAAGATGGAGGCAACAGGAGGACAGCTAATGTAAAAGCGTACGGCTTTGCAAACCTCTTTGTCCTGGAGAAGAAAGACCTGTTTGACATCCTGGTGCACTACCCCGAGTCTCAGAAAGTGTTGGCCAGGAAGGGAAGGTGAGTCGGAGGCACAAATCGTGTCACAGAGGTTTCAAACTTTTGCCCTGATTTGTCTGGAGATGAATCATAACGTGTGCAAACGTCTCTTTCAGGGGACGAGGAACCTCAATAGAACCAGTCAACAAAATATATTGACAAATTACTCTTCCTGTTATCCTCCTGTGTCTTCTCTTTTTCCCATCTCACATCACAGTTTGCAGCCGTTTTCTCTTTAAGCTGGGGTTCTCCTATCCAACCCTCACGTTCGTTTTCAAATGTCTCTTTGTTTTTTCTTTGTTGCTTTCACCAGAGAAGTCCTGAAACAAAGCAGTTCCTCCACTCCAAGAGCAGACACACACAGCGTATCTCCCTCACTCTGTTTAACCCCGCCTGTATGTTTCTGTGTGTAGGAAGCTAATGAGGGCGAAGGGTCCAGCCGCAGCTAAAGCAGAAGAGGAGAAGAAGAAAGGACTGGCGCTGTTCGGACCCAAACCGCCCACACCCAAACTGCTGCGTGCTTTCGGCGGAACCATTAACAGAGGAATTATCGACAAAATGAAGGTAACAGCACTCACACTTCTCCCTACACGTGTTGGTATAAAAGCCACTCCGACTGCTAATTATAACATATTCTGTATTTCTTTCCCCCAGAATGCTGCTTGACACCACTGAGGATCTTATTATTTTTTTTTTTACGACTCCTTTTTGGGAGTGGATGTACAGTTTTATTTTCAACCTCTTACTACTCTTTTGTAATGAGTGCTGTCATTTTCAGATGTTGTTTAAAATGTCAAGCAGGGCTGTCTACGTTAAGACACTCTAGCTTGAACAACAAGCATATTCAAATGTCAAAAATGTATTTAAACACAGATTTCCAAACTATTTTTAATGATATGTGCAATATTTGAATCTAAATTACTGCACTGAGTGGAAACTGCTTGCTGTATATTGTATACTTGTGTAATGAATTATCTGCTTATATTGACTTTACTGTCCGGTAGTTGTGAAAGCCTAACAGAGATTATCTGTCATAACAACCGTTAACAGTAACGCTTGCTCACAATACAGTATTTGATTTTATTTGATGATAAATAAATAATCCTCTGACTGAACCACAGTTTTCTTCTCGCGGTGATCTGTCCTGTTAGTTTGTACGTCTGTCGGCTTTGTGTTTGTGCGGCGGGAGTTATAGTTCAGAGAGAGAGAGCGAGAGCTGCTGGCTAATCCCATTAGCCACAGGGCGGTGTTGTGAGTGCTGATTAACTAAGAGGACTCTGTCTGTGAACTGTGCAGCCAGGAGAGACTGAAATAACCCCACCAGTCTACGTTTACAGCAGCTACTTACCATACATACACGACTTACTACCATTTATCTGTTTTTTATTTTAATACATAGAAATGTGCACTTTTCAGATGAAACTGAGCGTTTCGGGTTTTTTTTTTTTTTTTTTTGTATATTTAATTCTACGTAATAGTGACCAGATTGGAATAATGAAGAATGATCATAATAAATCACGTTTTCACCTAATGTGAAACCAATAACATTCATCATTATGATGCTTATTTGCCAACAAGCAAACAACCCTACAAGAGGACAGTTGTCTCTCCTGGCACTGACTGGCAGGTGGGAGTGCCCGGAGGGAATTAATGCTTCTAAGAAATTGAATCACCTCAGTCTGTTGTTTGGATACGAGGCGAGGACTGTGGAGGATCTCAGGGCTCTGTCAGGGATCTGAGATCCACGCAGGAAAGGGTCGGCCTGCCGGCTGCAGCCCACGCCAAGCCCACCATGTTCAGCAGGTTGAAGAAGCTGATCGGGGCTCCTGAGCCCCCTGCCCCAGCAGCTGCCCCACCTTCTACCCCAGCTCCACCCGCTAAGGTAAGGCTGGACCCTTTAAGTAACACTTCTTAACAACTGTCATTAATAAATTGTTAATTTCTGATGTTTATTGTTGAGTACGTTTTACAACTGCTTTATAAATGGTTTCTAAAGCATTTTATTGTTTGGTTACAGCAAAGCTCTGAACATCTAATTAACTAATAATTTACATGTATCAATGGTGATTTTATCCCTGATGTTTTAAATATGGGTATTTTGAAGACGTTTATCTTTGTAAAACCAGCACATTTTCACTTTCTAAACCAAAGAAGCTTCTGTGGTCGCTACCTGCTTGTCACGCTGAGGACATCAGACGCGTTATAAAGCGAGTCATGGCAGTAGCGCTAGACTGAGATCAGGGAAAGCCTCAAAATCAGCTTGGCACTTCATCAAAGAGCGTGGATTACTGCTGCTGGGCTGCTGTATTAATTTGCCTAAAACAGAAAGGAGAAACTGCTGGGGGCACTGTTAGATGACGATACAATATTTTTGTCTGCAAACTGAAACAGTCCTGTGTGTTTTACAGGAAGAAAAGCCTCCTGAAAAGAAGGATGAGAAAGAGGAGCCAAAGAAAGAGGAGGAGAAGAAAGAGGAGGAGAAGAAAGAAGAAGAAAAGAAAGAAGAGGAGGCCAAGAAGGAGGAGCCAAAACCAGGTGAGAGGTCTCAACCCCACAGACAGGTAATATCATAAATAACATATTGGCCATGAAGCGGAAGTGATTTCTTGTAAATAGCAGTGTACCATCACACCACCATCACTATTTCTGTCCTCATGAGTTCAATAAGGTTCAAACACTGAGGGAGGTGCTAAAGTGCATTCCATCGCAGCCTGCTTTGCTTTCCATTTCCCTGCTAATTTAAAGTGACGAGTGTCACTCATGGGTTGGTATTGGGTTCAGATGCTGTGCTTTAAGTTAAGAACTTATCTCGCTGCTATATTTTTCTTCCAGCTCCTGCTCCAGCAGCTCCTGCTCCAGCAGCTCCTGCCCCAGCTGCTGCTGCCCCAGCAGCTCCTGCCCCAGCTGCTGCTGCCCCAGCAGCTCCTGCCCCAGCTGCTGCTGCTCCCGGTGATGCTGCCAATCCAGAAGCGGCTGAAGGGTGAGGCTGCATCATAGACTGTGCTTACCTCACACCTCACCCAAATGCCAGCTCCAGTTCCCTGCAACCCATATATATGAGTTTTGACATTATCAGCTCCCAAAAGCTACTTCTGGCTAAACATTACTTTTTTGTGTGCAATGCAGTCATTCGGTTTGTCTGTTCAGCTTCATGGTTAGAAGTGTCTCGGGGTTCAAAATAACTGTGGATATTAATCCACACAAAGGGTTCATCCTAACAATTGATTCTGATTCTTAAACCTGGGGTTGATGAGACTCAATAAACTGACAGGAGCAAGTTACTTTCAGAAAGTATTACATCAAAATGAATCCCTCCCTCTTCAGAGCCACTTCTCCAAAACACATGAATGCACACTGCCTGACTATACGACTGCCTCATAGCTCTCGCTGGCCAGCTGGGAAATGTATAAGCAGCTAGTTAGCGAGCTCAGTGAGCTCTCTGCACTTTGTTAGTCTAATAAATACATAGAAAACAGCTGAAAATGATTCATCCCCAGTCAGAAAACCAACCCAGTGACAGTTACTCTGTGTGTGCTTTGTGCTAACATTTAGCTGCAAAAAGACGCTGTTGCTGGAACAGCGGGCCCTTGAATAGGCTCAGGGCCTGTGTGCTTTGTGTAACTTAACAGCTAAACAACAGTGCTGGTAGTCCGCTGCTCACTTGGTTTTTGGCTCAGGGCCTGTGTGCTTTGTGCTACAGCGTTAGCTCCCAGCTGAGCAACAGACTCCAGGGCTGTCTACCTTGAGCTCATTGCGTCGTTGTCATTTCAAACCGTATCTATCTACCTCATTTCCCACATGAAAAAAAACCACATGACATTATCATAGTATCATGAGTATCATAGTATTGTGAAGACCGTAAATAATGACCGTTGGCTATTAGTAGTTACTACTTAATTACTGTTGGGAAATATTGGCTGCACTTTCTCAGCCATCTTTGGCAATATATCCATCTGGTCTTATAGAGGACTCCAGTACTAAGCAATGAGTGCATATAGACAAAATCAAAGGATTGGATGGGGTTTATTAGAGGCCTGCGGCAGCCACACAATCTAAATATTTTTTTGTCATATTTCTCACTTGATTTATTGATTGCTGTCAGGATGTTAAGATCTAACAAATATACTTAAAGAATACCTTACCAGTCTTAGCTTAAAGCATATTTTTGACAAGAAGGTGCAAAACACGTGAATTCTGATGGGATGATGTATACCATTCATACAGTCTAGTGCACTGGATACAGCAGACCGTGATAGCTAAGTTAAATGTGAGGTAAACTGTGGCTGACAGAACACTTATACCTGCAGAAATGTTACATGCAGTTGTTCCTCGCTAAGCTGTGATACTGTCTGAGATCTGTCAGCTCTGTTGTGCTGTGTTGACCCCACGTGAGATCTTAGCTGATTAACTTGACTGTAAGCTCTCTTCCTGATGAGAAGAGGATGTTTTTGTTGCAACATTTGGAACATTTATGAAGCGATGACATTAGTTTTAAATTACGTTCTCCACTTTAATACCATGTGAGGCTGTAGGAGACTCTAGCACTGATCAGTAGCAATACAAATAACTTCTACTAAGAATAGCCTGGAGCTGGGGCTGCGTCTATTTCGGGAACGTGTCTCTGTTCTCCATGTATCATTAGTCACAGCACAGCAGGCAAACAATGAGAGCTGTCACAGTTTAACATGATTTGACGTTGTAGCATTCAGTATTTGAATAATTACAAACTAGCTGCTGCCAATATCAAAATCTGAAAGGAACTTGTTATACGCTCGCCAAACCCTGTGCATTCACTGGGTTTAACTGATTGGACAGTTTTCTCCACTTGTTTTTGTTTTCCTTACAGTATGTAGAGTAACTAGACCTATTGTGTTCAAGCTACAGCAGCAGCAGCAGCTCTGATCACACTGTGACTCCTAAAGTAGAAAAGGAGATTAGGAGCTTAGTGGTATTTGTGACTCTGAGAACGATCAGAGAGAGCATAAATAGGATTTGCTTTGATTTATTTTGTCGTTTTTTGTGAGTGTTTTTGCAAATGAACAATAGCTGACTTACAAAGATAATGTTATGGGCTTATTAAAATGATAATATCCTACTGAGGTCCAGATAAAAGTGGAAAGAAAACCTTTTTACAGCCTTTTGAAGCAACATTATTGAAGAGTTAGTTTTTTTTTTGTTTTTTTTTCGCGATCTGGAGCTAATTCGTACACAATTGTCATTATTCCAGCCACAGATAGCAGCAGTAAGCGTTTACTTTAGCATATAGTTAAGCTACCTGTGTATCACAAAAACCCACAAAAAACATTTTCTCCCTAAAGTATGACCCACTTTCACATGAACAAGCTAAAGCTGGTGGAGTGTTTATTCATATAGTTCCGTGAAACGTTACGTACTGCACATGGGAGATTGTACACGCCCTCCAAAGTTACATAATGTAAGAGCAGACGTTCAGGGAGGTTAGTGGGAATGACAGACAAAATGCCACCTATTACAAGTCAGTGTACCATTAAAATGATTTGGGAGTTATTTAACGCAAGTTTGTTACAATTAGTTATTAATTATATTTCTTTAAGGGACAATATGCATGTTTGAAGCCAGTTTCCGTAGTGGCTGTAGTTTGTAAATACAACATCACAAGATGCGCCCCGGCTCAAAAATACTTTTTTCCCATAAGCTTACATTGTGAAAGAAGTGAACAACGTGGATGAAGTCGAGCTTTTTTGGCTTCAAAATGCCACTGAGCAACTTTTCGAGGAAATAATCTGGCTCCACTCCAAGGCTGTGTCCAGATTCAATGTAATGTCCTTGGTTGCTGCAGTTAGTTCACAAATAAACATCATTTTCCCTTGCCTTTCTTTTTTTTTTTGCCTTACAGTGAAGAACCTCCTCCTCCACCTGTCGTCTACTTCCGTTACACAGATGACACGCTGAGAAAACTGGTCCAGAGGATGAGGGAGCGCACAGAGGAGCTCAAAGAGAAGGCCATAGACCCGTACGCCTCTTCCCCAGAAGTCAGCCCGCCTGTCAGTAAGTATGGCCGTGTTCACGCAAACAGGCCGACATCAAACACACAAACATGGCTGACCGGCTGTCTGACTCACGCGTCTTATTGTCCGCTCAGCGCCTCTCCTGAGGCCGGACGACTACCTCAGGTTGCAGGAAGAGAGGCGGATAGCGAAGGAAGAGGCGGATAAAAAGAAGGCAGAGGAGGCGGCCAAAAAGGCAGAGGAGAAGAAGAAGAAGGACGAGGAGAAGAGACTGGAGGCCGAGAAGAAAGCCGAGGAGGAGAGGCTGGCGGAGGAGGCCAAGAAGAAAGCAAAGCTCCTTCCAGACATCAACTGCGCCTGCTTCGACGTCCTCCTCCATCCGATTGAAGAAATGATGGACGACGTCTTGGGGAAAACAGTGGATCCTTTAGGTGAGGCACAGACAGGGGAACGCAAGACCGGACGAACAAATTAATATACTTAAAGTCAAATCTGCATGTTTCTCTCTCTCTCTCCAGATCATCGGTACATCGCCTGGTTGTCCTTGGTAGCGTTGGCATACAACTACAATGTTTGGTTTGTCACCGCTCGCTTGGCCTTCCCTTACCACAGTGACAGTGTCAACCACTACTGGGTCATCTGCGACATTCTCAGTGACATCGTGAATATTATTGACATCGTGCTTTGGCAGCCCCGACTACAGTTTGTCAAAGCCGGGGACATCATTGTAAGTCGTCAAGTATTGATGGTCGTAGTGTTCTTAAACCCATCTGTGTGTGTAGTTCACAAAACTTGTTTACCTCCTGCAGAAAGACAGAGCTGAGACCAAGGCACATTATCGGAAATCACCACGATTCAAGGTGAGAATGTTATTGTACTGGTGCAGAGTAACTAAGATCATTTACTCATTTACTAAAACACAGATGGAGATCTGGAATTTGTGCGTAAACATGAGGTGACATTAAACATGACGAGAATACGTAGTTAAAGATTTTGTCCTGTTGCCAAGAAATGTCGGCACATTTCTGCAAACCACAGCTGTGATCACATTTGCGTGTTAAAGGTTACATTGACATTTCTACAAAACGTGTATCATTACGGTCACATTACACGTTTAAAAGTACTTCCACATCCGAAGGCAGAAGGGATCTTAGTGAGGTTTCAGGCGAGGAGGCTGACCACTGTTGGAGGCTCTGTTTCAATATTTATATATGATCGTAATGCTTCTGTCACCACTGTGCTTATGCCAGCAAAGTACATTTTTTTGAGTTATGGGAGCAAATGACAAACATCTACCACTCATTGTAACTTCAGAGGCCCAGAAGTAGTGGAAGGCTTCTGCGTAACTGTTTTTATCCCTCGATTTTTCAGACTGATATCATCAGTATCCTCCCGTTTGACCTCCTCTGCCTGCACTTTGACTTCTCCTCCTTCTACCGACTCAACCGCTTCATCAGGGTAAGCAGCTGGCTGATTGTGTTTTTACTAAATGTGGAGAAATACGTTTCTGTTTGAACAGACTTCGCTCTGCCTTGTGTATTCTAGGTGGAGTCCTTCTTTGAGTTCAGCGATCGACTGGAAAACGTCATGTCCAAGGCCTACATCTGGAGGTGAACGCTCCTTGGCTGTTAGACAAACAGGAGTTGGCTGTGAGCAGAAGACGGGCCTGTCGACAGCTCCTCAGCTCCTGAAACGTTCACTCTATGATCGCTGTTGATTGAGCCCATTTATGTGTTTTATTTGAGCTGTTTTCACAACCACACACAGGCCAGCTGTCTTACACCTCACCCCGTCTGTTTCTGTCTCTTGTGCCGTCGTCCGTCTGACGCAGAGTGGCTCGGACCACAGGTTACCTGCTCTACGTGCTCCATCTCAACGCCTGCATATACTACGTCGCCTCGGTAAATCAGGGTCTCGGGATAACCCACTGGGTGTACAACGGAAAGGGCGCAGCGTACGTACTTTATTGCCCTTTTGCAGTTGTGTGTGATTATGGATGTTTGTGTTGTTGTCTGATCTCTCCGCAATTTATCTGTCATCACTTTACATTTCATGCAGTAAATCACTCACCCTATTTACCTATGAACTGAATGCTATCCACCATTTGGTTTGAGTTTTTTAAGTCTGACAGCAGATTTTATTCACATTATAGCACTTTAAAAAAAATTCCTACCCTGGGAAAGAAAAAGTAGCGTTAATGAAATGCATTACTGACTGCGAGCTGTTAACATAAAATCAGCAAAAAGCATCAAAGGGTCCTCTGTCCACCTCAGTCAGTGATGCCATGTGCAGTTTTTTCTCCTGTTAATTCAATGGAATCACTGTTTTGATGTCCCTGTCCCTCCACAGGTACATCCGCTGTTACTACTTTGCCGTCCGAAGTCTGATCAACATTGGCGGTCTTCCTGAGCCTACAACCACCTTTGAGATTAGCTTTCAGATGTCAAACTTTTTCATTGGTGTCTTTGTGTTCTCCAGTTTGATTGGACAGGTAGGAAGGAGAGTATATATATATTATATATATATATATATATATATATATATATATATATATATATATATATATATATATATATATACACAATATAAAATATTTATTTATGAAATATAACATAATACATTGCAAGTCTGATACAGGACTTGACCCCAGTGCTCTGGGTAAAAGAGCTGTGTTTAACCCATTCCACTCCTCCGTCAGTCTTTCTCCACCTGATTCCCCTAAATCCTTCTTTCAGATGAGAGACGTCATTGGGGCAGCAACAGCAGGTAAGACATACTTCCGAGCGTCGATGGACGGCTGTGTTGAATACATGAACACCTATTCGATTCCCAAGCATGTCCAGAACAGAGTGCGGACCTGGTACAACTACACCTGGGCTGCTCAGGGCATGCTGGGTGAGTCTCCAAAAATGTTTCCTTGAAAAAAAATAAATAAAAAAAAAACCCTGATGATACGGAAAACTAAAGGATAAGGGAAAACTAGAGAGGATGTATGCACTCATGTCTGAGTTATTTTATGTTCAGTCACTGGCATTTATATATGAAGGGGAACATTTTCAAAGCAACTCTTCAGGGCTGTCCAGAAAATACTTTTGATAAAGATATCCACGTTGTCTCCAGATGAGTCCGAGCTGCTGGACAAGATGCCTCTGGTGATGAGAACCGCCATCGCTGTGGACGTCAACCTGTCCACTTTCCAGAAGATCGCACTGTTTCAGGTGACCTGACACTGACTGTGTCCTCTTTGCCATCACTGACATCATCCTACAAATGGCTGGAAACTTCAGTTGTACTGGTAGCCTCCTGCCCACACTCTCTTCTTTAGCCGGGCTGAGGTCATTCTGAGTACAGCTGGTGATTACATTATTATTTTTTTGTCCCTGCTGTCTCCCTATTTTTTGTTTCACATTCACGGCATGATTAATGTGCAGGTCCTGGCATGGAAATTCATTCCAACATTAACTACTAGTTAGTTTGGATCAGTACATTCCTCAGGTCATGCGTCCGGCTGGCCATGATGCACTTTTAATGTTTCAAGGTTGCCTACCAAAACACAAACAAACAGAAACCCAGAGGAAAGGTTTTTCTTTTTTTTTCGAATTAACATATTGAAACAGGCGAAAACTAAAGCAACAATAATTTAAATGTTGATTAAAAAGTGTAATAAGTAATGGCGAGTATTTTAGTTTAAAACATTATTTATATTTTAGTAATCTTGAGGATGAACGTGATTACTGCTGGCCTCCGTGGGCCCTAGAAACGCTCCCCTCTTCCCTAATTGGCAGCCGTGTCAGGAGCATCTGCATCTGTCCTAACTCTTAATCTAATTTCATTGGTGAACTGACGCATTTCAGACCTTGTGTCTGCACAGAAACAGAGCTAACAAACCTTCACAGTATCGTTAAGTTAAATACAAAATATTACTACATTAAGAAAGGTTAAACAAGTCAGTGGAGCTGGAGCTGCCCACCTGCAGGCCTGAATGTTTTGCATTTCCATCCATGACCTCTCCACACATCAGCAGCAGCAGTGGGATGTACGTTAAGCACTGAAGTACAATTTTTGTAGTTCTTGTCATGAGTATTTCCATTTTCGGTGACTTTATACTTCACTTCACTACATTTGTATACAAATATTGTACTTTTTACAACACTGTATTTATTTGATACCTCTACTTGCCAGTGATTTGCAGCATCTGGCCCAAAGTAGCACATTTTATAATTAATTAATTAATAATAATAAAATAAAATGCTAAATATCAGATCGATGATGAGTACATTTGATATCAGACGCTCGAAGACTTTTACTCAAGTACTCTTCATTTGGGCGACTTTTCGCACCATTTTAAGTCACCCTTAACTGATTTTAACCGCTTTGCCATGATAATAATTTAGCAAGTAATCTTTTACTCAGGTGCGACTTTTGGGTACCTCACAGAACATCAATTAAGACCAATGGGAGCCCTTAAAGTCATCTAACTCTGCTGCTGTCTCCTCCAGGGCTGTGACCAGCAGATGTTGGTAGACATGTTGCTGAGGCTCAAGTCAATCATCTACCTGCCTGGAGACTTTGTTGTCAAGAAAGTGGGTATATGTGTGTGTGTGTTAAAAAAATAAAATGAGCTTTGATGATCACCATGAAGCAAATGAACTATTTTGATGAGCGTGATGCTGACCTCTGTGTTCCCGTCCCTGCAGGGTGACATCGGTAAAGAGATGTACATCATTAAGAGTGGAGCGGTGCAGGTGGTGGGAGGTCCTGACAACAGTATTGTGTTTGTGACGCTGAAGGCCGGATGTGTGTTCGGAGAAATCAGGTTTGTCTGAAGGAGTTGCATTTTTTAGCCTTCATTTCAGAACAAGCTGGTGGAGGTTTATAATCTCAAACGAGGCCAAATAACACTCGTAAGCAAGAAAACATAATAATGGAGCTTGGACAACCTACAAACTAAATGTTTTCTTCGCAAAGTTAGCGTTCATGACGTGGATGTAGCTTTATAGCCTTTATTCACGTGACAGCCATTTTCCTCCGACATTACACTCAGGGTGGGAAGCTCGATATCATGTCTGTGTTCCAAGTTAGAAGTTGTTTACGCATCTCACAAAATCTAGAGGGCCATGTTTCATGTTTCATGGCAAAGCAACATTTCTGATAATAATCAGTGTGTTGCTTTATGGTGAAGTGTGGCCTGATGTCAGGTTTTTACTGCCCATCATCATTTTGAACTGTTGATCAATCAGGAAGTGGTGAAGTGATAATCTGTCAGAATCCTCATGTTTTTCAATCCTCCCACCATGAGTATGAAATCAGAGGAAAATGGCCGCCGTGTGACTACGGTCCATTGCTTGTTTTCTGTCCTGCATTGCCCGGATACATCTCAAACTTTCCCCATCACCTTATGCTTTTGCTTCTGCTCCCACAGTTTACTACAGTCTGCCAAAGATGGAGGAAACAGGCGCACAGCTAACGTGAAAGCACACGGATTTGCCAACCTTTTCGTCCTAGAAAAGAAAGACTTGTTTGATATCCTCGTCCACTACCCAGAGTCTCAGAAAGTTCTGGCCAGGAAGGGAAGGTGAGTCATTTACAAATGCGTGTGATGCTATGTAAAATGCAAAAAGTGCAACTGCAAGTTAAATTTGTTGTGTGTGATTGTGAAGGAAACTGACCAAGGCCAAAGGCCCTCCAGGCGCTAAAGCGCCAGAGGAGAAGCCCAAAGGTATGACTCTGTTTGGACCAAAGCCACCGACGCCCAAGTTAATGAAAGCATTTGCCAACTTAAGGAAATTGAAGGTACAGTCTTCACTCTGATGCACCGTTCCTCATACACATACAGCTGGGACAGCCTTATACTCCAGAAAAAATAAGCACTGGATAGCTACTGTACATGTTATGAGCTATATACATGGGTGAGTAAGTAAAGTGAGACATCTGTTTTTTTCCATTCTGTCCACAGAAAGAGCAAGAGAAATGAGAGATTGGTGTGTGATGCTGATCTTCACTGCTTCAAATCATTTTGTATATATTTTACTTTTCAATCACTACCGAAAGGCTCATGAGAAGACAGACGTGAGATGTAGCAGAGTGGAGACGGGCGTCTGCAATTATAATCCAATAACTTTCACCTGGCACACTTTAGTGGTCTGCTTAACAGAGACAGAAATGTTGGTTTAACTTGTTCAGTTCAAGTAGCTGAATGTGACGGTAACATTTAAGGTTTGTATTATGTGTCATTTTTCATATTAAACAAGGTTCAGGTGTTTACTACAATACATGTCCTCTGTTGTATCACTCAATGATGAGCCTTTTAGTTTTGACCGATTTGTTTTTGTTCAGAAGAAGTGGAAGGTTAAAGAGCTCCGCCTCATGTTTAACATCAAAATGGAACTTTCTCAAAAAAGGATTAAGACAAATGAAACAGTCCGGACTCACTCTGAAGCACAAAAAAGAAGGGACTGTCTCACCCTTTACTCTTCTACAGTGTTGATATAAATACTCAATGTGACTTGAATTTTTAAACTTTGAGCCGCTTCGCCAGAGCAACAAAGAAGAGACGATGGAAAGAGGACTTTTAGATATCAGTGTTAAATTGTATTTGATAACACCTGAGCAGCCTGAAGCTTTGGACAGACATTTTAAGTCCACTTCAAAGAATATAATGCACATAAAGCTATAGACACATGACTTAAATGTTAAAAAGCGATGTAACATGATGCATAACAAATAATACATGGGGGGGGGAACCACACAAATGTAAAAGAAGCTGAAAACACAAATGAAAAATTAGGCATGAACACTGTTTTATCTTCCTGCTCTCATGCACTAACCTGCAAATTGGACCTTTTCTCTCAAAGTGCAGATAGATATGAACTAACAAGACTGTATATGACCTTTAGTTTGGTTTGGACTGAGAGCAGTTAACTCATCTTCCTCCTCCTGCTTTGTGTTCTGTACATGTACAGCACATTTAAGGAGTCTCCGCTCAGAGTCAGATAGCTGGGTCATGTTGTCTGCAGGATACTTGGCCAGTATTGTCCAGTACATTGACCTAGAGGTCTTTCTCTTTCTTCTTAACTTTGGAGCTTCCAGAAGATGGTCTGTCTGTCCTCTCCGCCTGTGATCACTGTGGTGCACAGCTCGTTCATCCACATGGCTGTGACAGCAGCTGCACACACACACACACACACACACACTAACAATGAATATGTGCATAATAATCTATTTTTTCTATAAATCCTTGTGTAACTCTTGGATTTGCTGTTACTCAGTATAAGAAGCAAGCTGAGCTGCTGACTGTGACAAGATAAACTGTACCTGAGTGTGCAGGGATCCTCTTGGTGACTGTGTTACTGATCAGGTCCCACAGCAGGAGGTCACCGGAGCGTCCCCCACACAGCACCGAGCTTCCGTCCCAGCAGAAACACCTGGACACACACAGGGAGGACGTCCTTTAAACTTACAACATCAGCCAGCAGGGAGACTGTGGATCAGTTTAACTGTCAAAGGCTGAGATTTGTTTGGCACTAGGTTTTCAAAATACATTTACTGGCTCTGGGGGAAGGAAACTCATTTAGAAAATCAGAAGCTTTATTACACAGGTAGGATCAGACTGTCAGGCTATCTGAGGAGCTTCAGACCCTGCCACCTCTGGCTTTGTTTCAAACTCATCTCAAAGTTAAAACAATTCTAGAGCCTTTATCAAATCCAATACATTTTACCATCGATTACATTTAGAAAAATAGTTCCAAAACTCCTCCCTATACCCACAACGATCACTGTATATTTTCACTTTTACTTAAAAAGCTGTCCATACAAAATTCAGATGTATCATTATTGATGATTATTTAATTCTTGCTTTTTCTGACACCAGGAAACAAAATATAGTAATGCGACCATAATGAATTGTGATTGGTGTAAATGAAATTAGATTATGTTGGAAATTATGTTGAAAATTAAGCATTTTTCAAGAATTATATTTTAATTCAAGCACATTCAAAATCTTGAAAGATTAACAGTTGAAATGAAGCATCTTCCAAACTTTGCTGACTTTGTAAGAAGCCTGTCATCTGTCTCTCACCTCTGCTCCTCCTCAGCTTTCACTGACGAGATCACCATTCCTGTTTGGACGTCAGTAACCTTCATACAGCAGTCAGCACCGACACTGAGAATGTGTCGGCTATCTGAGGAAGCACAAACAGAGTCATTGCTTCAAAGTGGTCTGTCACTGTGTCTGTCGCTCAAAAGGTTTTCTGCTTATGTAACAAAAAAAACCCTAGTATCCATTGCAATGCTGTATATCTGTCATACAGCCAGGTTTTTTTTTTTTTTTTTTCCAAATTAAGACAAAGTTACACAATACTACCAAATGCTGCCTTGATTGCTGGGACAATAAAGTTTATAAGTTACATAAATGCCAGAAACACTTAAACTGTCCTTATCTGTAGTAAAGATCCCTGTGAGTCATACAGCAGAAGTGATAGAACAGCTGCTTAAAGAAGAAAGCAGAACCGATGACTGTGTTCTGTACTAAAGAATCCTTAAGACTGGTAACCTTTCAGAGTGAAACAAGAGGAACATCAAGAAGAAAAGTGTGCCAAGTATCTAACAATTGTGAGAGCGTTATTAAGGCTGATTCATGGTAAGACACTGGAGGTCATGGCATTTATTGATTACAGTCTAAAACCCTAACATAAACCAAATTAAAGGGAGAATGAGAGAAGGAGAGAGAATAAATCAAACCCAAATTAATCAAACATAAAGATGAAACTTCCTTGTTTACTGTTAATGAACAGTAATTAGGAGGCTTTAAAATGACTAATGAAAAGTCAATATGCTACTAATATGCATGCTGGTAAGTGTTCAGTGTTCAGTTCAGTAATTTACTTCATCACCAGAACTCAGAGGGTCATACTGGCTGGGTTGACACCTACCAGGACTAAAGGCCATGTGGTGGATGGTTCCTGTGTGGCAGTGGACTTGCTGCAGTGTTGTGTAGCTGCTGGTGTCCCAGATGGTGACGGTGCCGTCTTTACAGCCGGACACCAGCAGAGTCCCCGCTGGATTCAGACTGATGGTGTTCACCTGCACAGAGTGTCAGAGAGGTGATGTTACACAAGGAAAACAGGATTGCTGCCAATGCTTTTTAGAATTTGACAATAGGTTGGTTTGTTACTTGTTACTACATGTGTTATAACCTGCACATAATCATGAGAAAGGAAAATTTTCAATCCTGATTTAAAAAAAAATGTTTTACAGTTTTTTTATAAATAGTCACAGTAGCTAAACATGCCTCCTGCAGGCCTGGATTCACATCTTTTAAACTTCCTCTTGTGGACTCAAGACAATTAGATATAACGTGCACACACTGAAACAGTCAGCCTCCTCACTCACCCCAGCATCATGTTCCAACTCAGCCAGTAACTCAAACTGGGATCTCTTGTGACTGGACGTGCTATCAGCAGCACACTGCCAGACCTGTGAAGCAAACATCATCATTTGTGGCTCTCAATTCTGCATCTGCCTTATACGCCTCATATAGGGTCATCGCTTCATTACACTGCTTTAGAGTTTGACCTTGACAGTGGAGTCCCAGGACGCTGTGTACAGCCGGTCATCGAACCAACACATTTTACTGACGGCATCGTCGTGACCCATCAGCGTGTCCTGCCGCCTGCCGTATGGGATGGAGTAGAAATAACTGAGGGAAGAAAAAACATCAGTGTGAACTCATGAACATCTGCCTGAAGACCAAATCAAATGTTGATACATTACATACACATTGTTGTCCCACGAAGAGCACACCACCGTTTTCCCATCTGTCAGCATCAAACATGATGACAGGGCCTGAAAGATAGTTCATCGTTAAGAGTTAGAATGAGGAATAAAGACAGAGATGGTGAAGTGCAGAGTAAATACAGCTGCATACTGTACCATGTTAGAGAAGGACATGCTCCTCTGGAAGTCCTGCAGCTCTTTGGAAAACATCTTAAGTGTTGAGTCTGGGAGACGGAGTGAACGGTTGAGTGCAACTCTTCACACATTCCCATCAATGAGACACTGCTGCAGTGAGGCAACAGTGACCTCTCTGCTACAACTGCTTCTCTAATTATTCAACTGTGCATCTTACTGCTTCAGCAGAGCAAATTGTAACTTTTAGTGCTGTGTGAGACACTCTGTTTTACTGGTGTATCCCTATGTGAGCTCCTTACTGGGATGACATCACCTTGCACCATTCTGGCAAAAATTATCTACAGCCAGAGGTGGTTGAGCTGTTGTGTAGGCCTGTAACTACTGATTAATTTCATTATCTATTAAACTGCAGATTATTTTCAGGATTAATCAATCAATTGTTAGTGAAGTCAAAAAATGATCGTCACAATTTCCCAGGGCCCAAAGTAATGTCTTCAAAATATAGAACAGGCCAAAACCCAAACACTATTCATTTAAGAAAAGCAGCAAATTCTTTCATTTAAGAAACTAGAACCAACAAATATTTGATATTTTTGCTTGATGATTTTGATCGACTATTAACCAAGTTGACATGTGTAAGCTTTGAGATGTGAAGAGATTTTGCAGACCTTGGGATGTGGAGAAAATAGCTGCTCCGTCTCTTGTCACAGCGATGCCTGTAACAGCCCTGCACATTCAACAGAAAGACTCAGTCTAAAACACAACACAAGACTTAAATGTGGTAGTCAACATGTACTAAGGTTAAAGAAGCAGTCACACAACATACAACGGAAATTCTAAATACATTCAATATTTAGTTCGATGTGAGAAAACTTTGTTTTAATATTTCTAAAGAGAGGGAGGTAGTTGTACAGCAGCCACCTGTCCTCAGCAGTGTCCCCACAATACATTTTAATCAGTCACTATTTTCAGAACTCAGCTGCCTGCCGCCTTCGAGCTTTGCATGCACTTCCTCATACTTGAACCAAAGCTTTCACTTCAGTCTACGGTTAGAAAAGGCAATTCTGTCTGAACTTTATCATTACTGCAGCCAGCTGCACGACTCCTCACGTACTCTTTATGGATCTTGTGGCTGGAGAGAAGTTTCAGATTTCCCATGTTTGCCCAGGCCAGCTTCCTGCTCTCCTCGGTCAGGTCCTCAAAGGACGAGTCCTCGCTCTGAGAGGCTGCAAAACAACAGAGGGATAACTGCTGTACATGTATGACATCCTGATGTGTTGGATGGTCATGGATGCAACTCATTATGACACATAACTTTTATACATTAATCAGTGGAAATTAATTAAACCAGCTGCTGATCAGATTGTTTTCTTAATTCTGCCTTCTGATTTCCTCTAGATGTAGATGTAGATCAAACCCTCTAACAAGGATACAGTTTAAGCAAATGGGCTCCAAAACTGTACAAATGCATTTACTGTTAGATGTCCACAGGTATCAGACAATCAAATGTAATGCTTTTGAAGACCATTTCAATATATTTTTTAACCAACATGTGTGAGGCATGTATAAAGGTATACAAGTGGAATATGGTTATTAGAGTGAGCTATGTTAATCTACATTCGGGTAAGTGCTAGCATAAAGTAAAAAGACAGTATAAGATTTAGTGCAATAGAAATGTAGAGTCGCTTGGAAGAGCTTGACTCATTTTGACAGAATTAAATTGAATTAAACTGAAATTGAATCAAAATGTATTATTTAGGATATGTGACGACTTCTGAGGCCTTTTATCTATAAATCTGAATTTTAGACATTTTAAGATCTTTTAAAGACCCGTGGACACCCTGAGACAACTTCTGACCTCTACTCTTGGAGATGTCAATTATATTATGTAACTGGCATGACAGCGCTGTGTGCAGTTTACTTTTCTGATCACCTCTGAACAGTGACACTGAAGGCAGCCACAGCAACTACACAGACAACAGTAAGAAGATCAATTATAAATTCACACATTCGTGTTTTGTTGTGTTTGGATTAACTTAATAAACTTTGTGAAAGGCTGTCAATGACAAATCCTTATTTATTTGGGCCTTCTTGTAAATTTAGCAAACACTGTGTCTGTTTGTCTGGGGATGTACATGTTTATGTGCATATAGAGTGGGAAACTGCCATGTGATCACCAATGGCCACGTGGATGGCATGTTATTACCGGGGATCAGAAACCTCATAGATTATAATACTGCTGTGTGTTAAGGGTACAGATATAGAGGAGAGCAGCGTATATAACAGTTTGTCACTGTAGAGGCTCCAGTCCGCAGTACAGTTCACACAATTGACTGATGAACCAGAGAATTACAGCTTCATGATCTGACTCTTGCTGTGGACATTTCCGTTCATGTTCTCACACTCTCCCTTTCTCACTCGTGCATGAGTTCTCACTCTCTTTTACTGCTGCAAATGTGCATCACACACACACACACACACACACACACACACACACACACACACACACACACACACACACACACACACACACACACACACACACACACACACACACACACACTGCCTTATATTAGAAGGTGCTGCTAACACCCTCAGTACTTCCTGAGTCCAGGGATACCAACATCCAAAGTTCCTTTAAACTGTCTGTGTGTTTCTACCTGGAGACAGCTCACTGAGTGGTGAGGTGATGCTGGAGCTCCGGGTCATGTTGTGAAACCTCGGCGTGATCCTCTGAGGGTGGGGGCTGGTGAACAGCTGTTTTGGCGTCTGGCCGAACTCCAGGATCTGTGTTAGCATGGCGATTCTCTGGTCGGGGTCCTCAATGCTTGCCAAAGAAACAGAAAGTTAGTTACACAACATCATGTTGAATATCTTTCATAGTAATCTGTGGGTGACTTTCTTTGATACCTGTCACAGTCGATGCCACCTTCATAAGTCAGTGGGTGGAACACTGAAAGACAAAGAAGATAAATATGAGTCTTTGTCCAGCTTTTGGTGCGCTTGATGCTGAAAACAGCTGGGTGTAGTTTTACCATTGTGAGCCGCAACAGCTTCACTGCCTCTCTGTTTATAGCCAAACACCAGGTCGATCCACTCATGAAGGTGCTCCGACACGTACTGACTCTCCAGAGCTGTCCTGTGCTTCTGAAGGAAATCGCTGGCATCTGCAGTCGAGACAGAAGGGACACAGGAAACATGAAGCAGCACACACTGAAAGCACTATACATTATGTTGTCAGGTGTTGGTATGGGTGCTAAAGGAGGATTCAGGACTTAACACCAGCGTCCATCAGATTTGACATGCACGCCGTGACTAACAGGACGTTACCTGAGGCCCACGGTGGGAGAACGACATCGCCAACAAAGCTTCCGTTCTGCTTTCTGCCCAAATCCAGACTCAGTTTGTTTTCTAGAAAGCTCCAGTCGTTCCCATAAAACTCTGGAATCAACTGCAACGTAGAAGAGATGCACACACACAAGACAGGAAACTCATCATGAGACACACAACTCTTCTACAGACGCTTTAGATATTGCATTGGCATCAACAACTGAATGGATTAACTGCTTGTTTCACAGCTGAGCCAAGAAATATCTTAAATTACATCTATGACAAGCACATAGAGTCTGATAAGCAAAAGATGGTGATTTTTGACTGATTACCATTGATAGTACAAAGCTTTACTTCTAGAAAAAAAATACCTCTTTGAAGTCAGTTGCCCCCTCCAAGCAGTTTTTCCACGTTTCACCTATGCTGTAAAAGATAAATACACATCAGTAAATAACATGCTATGTCATACTTTCAATTATCTAAAGGTCCCATATTGTAGAAAGTATGCTTCCTATTCCGTCACCAATAAAAGAGGAATACAGTCTGCGTTGCATCACTGATTTCTGATTGATGATATCCTGCAGTGCATGGTGGTTATGTACCTATTAAACATGCGATCTGCATGATCATAGCGGCCGTTCTGGAGACACAGCATGTGCTCTGGAGCTGCAGGGAAGAAGACAGCAAGGATGAATGAACTATTAAACATTTTCATTAAAAATAAAAGTGGGACAGACCAGAACACATATGCCGCAGAATTGACAAAACCTCTCGTTTGTGTAATTATTGTCTAGATTGCTGTTGTATATTTAAAAACCTGCTTTGAATTTGATTATGTTTAGGATGTACTGGCAGAATCTGAATTTCAAGTGTTAGTGTGACATCTGCTTCTAGATAAACTGACACAAACCTCAGTCTCACAGTGACAGTATTTTTATAGTGCCAACATGCGTGCAGACAAAAACAGTCATTCTGTTTGAGCAGAAGTGAAAACACACTGAATGCAGGCTGTGTGTGCTGTGGTTCCATGCGTGCTGTAGTTTGGATAATGAGGTAGTGTGTGACATACCAACTCTGACCAGGTAAAACAGGACATAGCCTGGAGAGGAGTAGTGACTGCCGTACATGAACGGAGGTTCAGGCATGCCTCTGTAGCGAGCCTGTGAACAGGAGAACTCACTGACTGGAGATACTGACAGAAGAGATACACTATTCATGACTTATATCAAGATAAACCAGATCCATAGACACAGTCAGTGGTTTATGTCTCACCAGCAGCCTGTCCAGCCGCTCCTTGTTTAAGGCTCCGACAGGTTTGCTCAAGTCCCTGAATGTGTCAGCGTTTGTCATATCTGGTAAAAACACAAACACACAATATGAGTTATGACAACAAATGGATGTATGCACAGAAACTTCATCACAGAAGCTGTTCGGGTCCAGACCCTGATGTGCTTATTTCTTTGCTGTGGACCCACCCAACTGAGCACTGCTGTAGTCACTGAGCACCCAGGGGAAGACGGGATACTGGGAGAGGTCGTTGCAGCTGCGGTCAGCCAGGTTGTTGAGATGGAGGAGATACTGGTAGTTGCTCAGATGGCCGCGCTGCCACTGCAGCATGTAGCTCTCTGCTGTGTGCTCCGTCATGTGGTTCTCTGAGCAGGAAGGAGGAAAACAGGAGGGTTAAATAAAGCGTGTTATGGGTAGAGCTGTAGTAATGAACTGATTAGAAGTCAGCTATTAAATTAATCGCCAACTATATTGTTAATCGTTTACTCGGTTTGAATCATTTTTTAAGGAAATGAAAGTAACATTTTCTGTTCCATTTCCTCCTCTACGACAGTGATCTGAATATCTTTGAGTTGTGGACTAAGCAAGGCACCTGAGAGCATCATCTTGGGCTTTGGGAAACACTCAACATTTACATAATTTACTGACATTTTGTAGACCGAAAAACTACAGACAGATAATTTGATAATGAAAACAAGTCATAGTTGCAGTCGTAGTTATACAGTCTCACCAATCATTACCATATTCAAATGCTTATATTTTAGATATATGTTAATAATTAAACCTATGTGCTGTTATGTAATGTTTATAATTGTGATGTTATCAAGCAAACAATGCAAGGATTCTGTCCGTTCTGAAAGACTGTGAACAAAGAATGACGATATTTAAGTCTGCAAACTAAAGAAAAAAAAAGAGCTGCTGCCTTATGTCCAAAATACTTCATCTTTGATACTTCTGACACAAGATTGTTTAGGAACTCTTCTCACCCAAGAAAGTGGCGATGTAGTAGTAGATCTCATCTCTGTCGGCTGTGTTGTAAAACTTCAGGTAGATATCAGAGCAGAAATCATTCTCAGTGCAGAACACCTCGAGACCCTGGATGAGGAGAGACGTGCACACAACACAAGACATTAGATACAGTTGTAACCGACTGAAGGGAAGTCACAATCTTTAGCGTGGAACTGCTCAGTGTCCTCACCAGTGGTCGTAGTCCATGCCGCCTCTTGTAGATTCTCCTGATTTGGTGGAGCTTGATTTGAATCACATGTTCCTGAAATGATAAATCACATCATAAAGATAAAAGCTGCTCAGGTCAGTAACTGCAAGGCCTCAACTGAAGGGCTAGCATGTCCACTGGCAGCTCACCGGATATCCATTGAGTGGCTGGAAGTAGAGGTTTTCATCTGTTATGCAGATGTGGCCGGGATTAGACACCAGAGGCATGACCATCTCCGATGCACACTCCATGTGAGGCTTCTCAGCTACACTCTGAAAGCTTTACAGCACATTCAGAACAGCTCAATACTTACACACAAATAATTCAAACAACTACACTTAATCTGGCGGACGGTGAAATCAAAACAACAGTAAACACAGATAAACGTCCCACTGTTTGACTTCAACCTACCAGTTTTTGTCAAAAGACGACCTCGCCAGCCGTGACTGAAGATTGGCTGCAATCTAGCAGAAACACAGAAAATATTTATGTTTGCTCATGGATGATCAAAAGAATAATAATGGGCAGAAAGATCCAAGACTATGTGGAATAAAATACATGAAGCTAAATCAATTATTCAACGTTTTCATCATTTCCGCAGTTCAGAGGCCTACTGTGTGTTCTGACTTCAATCACTGATTGACTCACCATTGCAGTCTGATCTCCAAGCTTTTCCAGACGGGACGCCCTATGGAGCTGCAGAATGAATTCAAAATCAGTCAAAATGATCAAGAACATCACTAACACACACCAGAGCAGTTAAACAAATACAGCAGCTCCAGAGCCAAGAAACGGCTCAGTTTATTGAAAAAAATGCAAACTCTGCCCATTTCCTGTGACTCTAGAGGACATAAATCACTCTTGTTTTAGAGAAGCTACGAACCTGAAGTAATGTTGAAACCACATCTTCTGTTTTACTCCCAACTTCCAGCTGGAAATTCATTTTCGTTGCTCCCTGTCAAAGTGATGGGACAAGTTTAAGACTCTCATTTGAGTTGATGAGCAAATCATAGAGCCTTTTCTGCACTCAACAACTAAATCATTACAGATCATAAAGTAGGCTTGATTACATAATAGCCTAAATGTGGCTGTCTCGGGGTGAGAATTAGCACAACAAGACTTGAGCACAGACAATACATCATTGTAGTCAAGTGTGAAACCACCACAAACTTTGCAGGCACATCTCCAAAATAGCTCAGACCAGACCAGACAAACTGTTTGAACTTAATTTTCATTTTTAAACAGAAAACAGGCCATTATGGATGTAATAATAATAAAGCTCATAGAGCACAGAAACACCCCCGACACCCCCCAACCATGTCAGTTCACTCACCCTCTCATTTCTGTAAGGTGCTATGACATTGCTCTCTTTGATGTAAATAGCCTGAAATCAAAGTGAAAGACATTTTTGTCATTTTTGTTTTAAATTTAGAAAAAATGGAATGACTGAATGAATAAAATGCGGTGAGAACAATTTATCTTTGTATATTTGGACAATGGACTGGAGTCAGAAGATCAATGTGTCACAATAGATTACATGGGAGTGGTTATGAGAACTTACCTGCACACATGAAATAGAAATGGAAGATGGGCGAGGCCTGTGAGGGAAACAAAAGACTTTAATTATCAGAAAATATCACCGCCGTTCATTACTTAGTGAGATTTAAAAGGACAGTTCCAAACAAAACTAAATACCAAATAAAAACACTGGAACTAAATTGAAAAGCCCTCTTGGACCATCAACAAATGAGTATCAGAATTGATTTTAAATGTGTAGAAGTCAGATCGATCTCAGTAGACGATGGTTTCTGAGCTGCTCTGGCTGGTTGCCAGTATGAAGTCACCACACCAGTTTGAAAAACTAAATAAACATCGGAGTGTGAACATGCAGCACTAGAGACGACAGGATGCTCACTCATTAAAAGGGTTGTTCTCTTTCTCCACAAACTCGATCTTCTTACAGTCCCGAAGAGGAATCTACAGACAGGAAACAGCGAATCATGTGTCATAATTTATAATCACATGCTTACTACACGCACTGTAAGACACAGACACACGACGTAAAGCTTCCATGAAAGGCTTGCAAAAAACACTACAGGCTTTAACATGAGTAGAGCTTGCTTTCAGTTAATAGTGCCTCTATCAGAAAAGTTGATTCTGGTACCAAGAGTTAAAATACAAATGATTCATTGAAAACAGTGTTCGCACAAACCTTTAAAATTGGCGCTTCATGATCGTCTGGATCAAATATGACAGATCTGGAGCAGACCTTGAACGAGCCTCTGATTTTTCTGGAAGGAAAACAGGGAAAGTTAGCTTGTTAGAACTTTTGCTACTCTTAACCATTGACCTCTTTAGTTAAATATAACCATCCAACAAAAATATATAACAAAAATGTAATCTGATATATGAATGAGTAGTCTGAGCAACACAGACACATAAAATATAAGAAACAAACAGTTCTTTAGGAAATGTTGGCAAGAAGAAATACTAATTAAATGTTTGCTTGTAGCTATAAAAAACTATTTCTTCTCTCTACTCGTTTTGTGCTTTAAAGCATTTCTGCAGATTTATACACTTGTCTAACATTGTAACAAACAACGCAAATGAGTGTGCTGACTGGTACAAACAAAATTACATGAATACCACAAAATGAAAAAGGGAAAACACATGAATCATCGATGTAGAGTTCATATGTCAGTGTGTCCTTACTGGACACGTGTTCCTCCTGCTTTAATATGACAATAAAGTTAAATTGTCTAAATAATCTTGTTCTGAGAAGCTCGGGATGTTTTTCAGTTTGCTCAAGCCTCCATAACAGGATAAGCTGATGTTTGAACAGCTGCTTCTTACAGGCAAACACAGTGTCCTCAACCTTTAAAGCCTTTGAACAAACACCTGATAAATACAACACAAGCAGATCTCAGAATTTTTACACATTATTGGGTTTAAAATCACAGATGATGAAATGAGAAGACACTGGTGAAGTAACGCTGAAGATCCACAAACCACATAATTCATAACTTAAGGCAGTCCTCAGCTGTTACACTGACAGAAGCTTTATGGTTAAACAATCTAAATTACCTCTCCTTTTTTGAAGTGGCCGTCACGTGGTATGCAGTGTGCTGTTCGAAATAATACTCTTCCAGATCCAGCAAAAGGAGAGAAAATCTGAGGAAAACAAAAATGGGAGTGTGAGACGCCATGAAATAAAGGCAACTACAGTGTATCAAACGTTGTGAAAAGAACAAGGTCAACTCACCACTTACATAAAGAAAACACTTGATTACAAACCCTAAACAAGAAACCCTGAGACAACGACTACATCAGTTATTAAAGGGGAACTCCACCAACATCACACACGATCACAAGTCTGTTTACAGGTCTTGGGGAGTCCTAAAGCAAACATGTGTAAAGCGTTTTGTGAGGAAGCTGCAATAAATCTGACAAACTGCGTCAAGTGACGTCACTCACTTGAGTTGCATTCTGGGTAATGTAGGGACCAGGTTTTGACAAGGAAAAAAGAATGTGTGGAATTAAAAAGGACAACTCTGCTCCAGTAGATACTGAAAAACTTTCATCATGAGTCCAACGATGTTATAGTCCTGCAGTGTTGTAACGCTGGTACCAAAGCAGTAAAACTGTCCTGTGATTACATCAGCTGAAAAACATTAACATACCAAGAAAAAAAGGAATATGTCTTTAAATGTACTGTTAATATAAATGTAATAACACCTGTGTTGACTGTCTGAGGTCAAAGCTATGTGATCTAATGTGTCGCCTGTACTGGATCTTCAGGTTTGATCGCAGGCTGTTTACCAGCCAAACACTGCTTTGGCCAAAGTGTTGTAATCAGAATCCATCCGCCAAACAGTGTTGCACTTTTCAAGGAACAAGCCCAATATTTCGGCTGAGTGCTGCCACCACTTGTATTTTTACATTTTGGACAGCACAGGGCAGTTACAGTCAACATCCATTCTAAACCAGGCCACACATCCTGGACACACAGTATCTCTGGACCAGAAACATCAGCTTATCTGAATCTGTAGTGAGTGAGTCCAAGAAGCCAAGAGATCATTTATCAAAATGCTGGGCCGGTCCCCATGATGTATTCTAAAGCACCACTGTAATCTGTTTCATGTAACTGTAAACTATTGTTTGAGCTGATATTTCACAAGACTTGAAACTACATGACCCATCAACCTGTTTGCTTCATATCCTTCCTGCTCATCAATACTGGAAGAGACTTTTCCCTTCACCGTTCACCCATTTCACCATCCTCAAACTCCAGAAAACCTCCATTTACAGTTGTTTACACTGAACAAACAGCAGCCTCTTCCCATCAAAACCAACCTGCTGAGGTTCATGAAGACTGGGAGTTTTCCAGCTCTGACAGTTTATCAAAGCAGTTACATACAACAAGTGTGGTGACGAATACTTGATATCATCTTGCTACAGGAGATGCTACAGACAGCAGCCCTACATACAAGTACATCATACAACCATTAATATATCGATATGAAGCTGAGTCAGCAGCAGATATTAGTACTGTCACCATACCTCAATGAGTACAGTACTGACATGTGAAACATTAGAGTCATTCCAGGATAAGTTACTCAGCAATATTTCTGCTTACTATTAACAGTGCTTCAACATCTCATTACTGCTTCACAGAGATGTGGTTTATGGTTTTAAGTGTGTGAAACGCTTCCTTCCTTCCTTTACAGAACCATACTGAACTTCTCTGGAAGCAGCTTATACTCGAAAATATTAACATCACAAGCACAATATAAGTAGATGCTCATTACTGACTTAGCTGGAGAAATACTCGATATGTCTTATGTCACGGTTGCAGAATTTAAAATGAATGAGATCTGTCTAATGGTCACATGAATCTTCTTCAAATCAGTGCTTTTGATCTTAAAGGACAACACAGCTTCACACTGTTTTACTGTGTTCATATGTGGCGGACCCTGCCACCTTTCTAAATTCAAACAATGTTCCAGGACCTAATTTCCTTCTGAGAACAGCGGGTTTTTTTTTTCACTTATGGAATAATAACATCTCTGAGTTTGTATCATTTCCTCGTTAATACTGTAAATATTAAGAGTTTCAGTTACTCCTCCAAAACTACATAGTGTCCCTTTAAGTACAGTTGATTTGCCAGTATCATTATAAAATTGAGTCTTCACTATTAGTTTTTTTCAATCAGTTGACTCAGTTGTCAGTGCCACAGCAGTCCCTGACCTGATTTTACCTTCCATAAAACTCATTCTCCTGAGTACCACACAGTGAGGCAAACAGGGACAACTTGGGGGAATGAGAGCAGTGGTATTAGTAGTGCCAAAGGGATTAATCAATGGATCAATCAGTTGTCAACTATTAGATTCTTCTAATTAACTTCTTTAATAGTTTATTGTCACTTCAAAGTTTCTCAAATTTGAATATATTCTGGGCTCTTAACTCCTCTGTGACAGAAAATAATTTGGGTTATGGACAAAACCAGACCTTTGAGGATGTGAGTGAACACAATTACATCATCTTCTGTGACTTTGTGAACCTAACTTAACTAATAAATCAATTTCAAAAAGACAGGTTGAAGAGGAGGAAGAAGAAGAAGATGGTTGCAGCCATCAGCACTGGGAGAGTTAACATCGTAGACTAAGTTCTACATTCACCACATTGTTATATTGCCATAAATCTCATTTATGCTGACCTGCGCCTTGATGCACTCCACTGTAATATACTTAGAAGAAGTGCAATGAGCTCAGCTGCTCTGCACATCCTTTCTTCAGAGCGGGGCAGTTCTTCCTTCTGGCTCAGCAGGTCAAACCACACTGAACAATCTGGACATGTAATGCCTCCTCTCTTTAGATCAGATAAACATCATTTAAAAGCTTTTAAGAGCTGGCTCTTGTGGTAAATTTAGAACACATGTAATTCACCAAGGACTTGTTCAATACGATACTACTTTTTTTCTCCATTTGACAGCAATGATTTTATGAGCCATCGTGCACTTAGGCTGGTTATAATACGTCATATTCAAATATTGTATATGGGTTTATGCCCCTGTCAGGTCAGGAGGGCCCTCTGGTGAAGGTTACAGAAGCCAGAGCAGGATTCAAATAGGTCTGATGTGCTGTTCTTCAAAGGCAGACAGATATGATGAGACGTTTTAAACACTGAACTTTACCAGCACGCAGACACTCGCGGCGCCTCCAGTAACGAGAGGGCATCACACACAGCTGACAGCGAAGCTCTCATTAGCAGAGTGGCCCAGCTGAACGTAATAATGGGATTCAGCCACAGCCGAGACAAACAGCCCGCTGCTGCTGCTGCGGAGCTCCGACTAACACACAGAGCGAGCCGTCTGTCTGAGACCACAGCGCGTTTAACAACAGGCGAGGAGGCACAAACCTTTCTTTAGTCCGCTCTGGCGTCTTTAAAAAAGCCATGACTGCGGACCATCCTCTTCTGACACCAGGGTCCGAGCAGCCACAGTCCGTCCGCTCTCTGTAAACACGGAAACTTCCTGGACACCACGTGACCGCCCCGAACACGGGCGAGCCAGCAACAAAGGGGAAGGAGAGAGGTGTCACTCTGACTCCATTTCAGGGATACCAACACAGATTTCTGCTCAGGCTGGGGTACCTTTTATTAATCAGTAACAAGATGACACGATGATAAATATTCTTTTTTTCACGTTTTATTATAACCAAAATGTTTTTAAATAAAAAAAAATTCCAAGAAAGGGCAAAACAATTGTGATGGTGCTTTATTGTGTCACAATATCCTGTACATGATGAAATTCTGCAGTTGGGTAACTGTAACTTAATGCAAATGCATTTAATAAATGCACTTAATGCCCATTTTTAATGCCTTGATGACGTCGTCAGAATTGTCCTCCTAGTTCCCAGAGTCCAAGTCCTAAAAGAACTTGTTTTGAACAGCCAACAGTCCAGAACACAAGTACACTATAAAAATCTAAAGGCTTGCTGTTTTACTAGTTACTAAGTGCATTTATTATTTAGTTAAGGCAATGTATCTTAATATTTTAACTTATTTTGTGCATGAAATTTGGTATACTACATATTACTATATATAAGAGCTAATAAACCCCTTATTACATTAAGATGTACATGAAATTGCTAAAATTGTGTCTTAGTGTTTGGAGTTTTCTGGCATTCTACTGTGAATCGATACAAATCAAGTGGTGCAAGTGAGTCCCAGGAAGTATTGTACAATCTCCGACTTGATGATGACCTATAGAGCACAGCACGTTTGTTTTCAGACCCAAATGTCCTGCAGAAAATGAGAAGAACGTACCCGTATCAAAACTGCGTGACGCACCTCTGTGCCGGTGAGCGATCCTCTCACGGATAGACGATCTTCGCCTCACAACGTCTTGACGTGTCAGCGGGACAGTGAGGGAAGTTTCCGATCTTGGAGCTGTCTGTAGTTTGAACAGGCAACATGTCTTTGGTTTAGAGTTGTTTTTTGGTGGGGTTAGTAATCATGTCCGTGCTGCGGCGTGTCGGTGGGTCAACATGCAGTGGAGAAGACATTTCACTGGTCTCGCTTTTGGCGTCGTTTTCGTTGTATCATATTTCACTAATAAGGTGAGTGTAGAGGGGATGGGGAACCGTTCACTCAAAGTGAGAACCGCATTATTTCTCAGACGATTTAAAAATAAAAACAAACACTATTTGACTTTTTAATTTTTTTTACTCTGCAATCGACTATACAGGCGGTGCAATATAGTTGTGATGCATTTCAATTTTGCAGCAAACAAGTCTCCATCTCAATTTCTGCACACGAGTGACTTATTCCTCTGAAAATTGCGTAACATTGCGATGTAACCCTCATCATAAGCAGTAACCATCAACTTAACATGACTTAAAACCCTTTTCAAATTGCTGGCACTAATCGGGCGTGAACCAGCTGCTTCAAAGCAGCACTGTGGTAAAAGCCTCGACTCTTATTTTGGCAGAGAGCAGTTTCAGGAAGTGTGTGTAGATGAGGTGTTAAGATGTCATTTTTCTGCATCTTAAGAATGCCGAATTGAAGAGTGACACAGTTATAATAGTATTACATCCACTGCTGTGTTATACCGTGTTGTGCTGTTGCAGATATTATCGACAAGTTAATTGGCAGGAATTTGAAATCGGTCTTGGTGCCAGTGGTGGAGGGTCCCCTGTTAAGTTGTGAAAGTCATCACAGTGTGTCGCTTATGATGATCCCTGGCCCTGAAATATATGTTTGTTTGTTTTTTTCAGTTTGTCCTGTCAGTGTTAAAATTCACATATCCAACGTTATTTCAAGGGTGAGTAGCTGAAGATGAGTATTGTGCATGTTTTATCCCTTCATGGTCATTACAGGCTGTAATCTATGGAAGCCCATTTCTGCCCAATAAAAAGATAAATACTGAGTCTTGATTGAAGAAAAGAAAACAAAAACAGGGATCATAACTCTTAGACAAAATGTCAAAATCATGAGGTAAAAAAGTCAAAACTGTGAGATATAGTCATAATTTTGATTTTTAACTTAATATAAACTTGTTTTTATCACAGTTATTAATTATTATTACATAATTACTTTTTTTTTCTTCTTTAGATGGCAGAAATTGGCTTCCATATAAATGCAGGCATTTCAAAATTCAAACAAATTTGTCACCTAAAGGACAAACGTTGTCCTTATAAGTGAATCTTATAAATGTGTGACCACTTTACCTTTTAAATCAGCATTCTAATTCATTTCACAATGACCTGTTGTGTGCCCCTTAAATATGAGTGCTGAGGTGCAAATGCTGTGTTCACTAACATGCAAATGCATATTTCCAGATGGCAGACATTTATCGGCGCTGTCCTGCTTCTACTCTCTGGGAAGCTGGGATGGGTGGAGATGAGCCGCATCACCAGGTAATTATTATACATTTCTTTAGGATTTATTCTCAACTATTTTCAGTGGTTGTAAATAAGCAGATGTACTATAGAGAGTTTAACATTTGAATGCTGTCTTACAGTTCAGCCGCTCTCTCCTGGCTGCCAGGCTCCCTCCTGTTTGTAGGAAACATATATGCTGGTTCCAGGGCCTTGTCACGCATTGTACGTAATACAGCCTACCACCCATAGATGTCCTGTCCTTCATATTACAATAATTGTATTCTCAGTGATCTTACATCATCTTTTCTCCGGTCCAGGACATTCCTTTTTTCTTCACCCTTCAGAATTCCTCTCACGTTGTCAGTTACACACTCACAAAGGTTGTCCATAGAGAGGTAAGAGCCCGCACTACCTGCTGTACCGTACATGAACGTCTGCAGCTATGTGCAGTTCATCTCATCTTATTCGTTGGAAGTAAATGGAGGAATATAAAGTTCAGAGGCAGCACTATGATGTATCTCGCTCTGTAAAATGTGTCTTTTGTCAACAGAAGGGGCAATGGCTGAAATTCATCAGGTTTGTGACCCTTTTTCCTTCAACCTGAGCTGTAGTGCAATATGTTGGACCCTTGCATCAAGATGGAATGCAACCATGAAGATGCTGACTTTTTTTGGCCAACTTTAGGAAATACATTACATATCAGATTTCCCTTGAAAGTAGCATGGTTTAAACTACAAAAAAAAAAAAAAAAATCACGATGAAATTTTCCTGTTCACCTGACTACAATTTTAAATGTGCTTCTTGTAGCTTATTCTTCATGCTGCTTTCAGCCATCAACCTCCCCTTCTACGATCCTCAGGTAATAATTCATTATCATCAAATGGTTGATTTCCTATTACATATATATTTTCAGTCACTATACTCAGGAGAAAGAATACAACAAAATCTACTGTTTACATGCCTTTTTTTTGCAGTTTGACTACAGTGGTTACCTGTGGGCTGTCGGTCATCTGTTCTGTGTTGGTAAGTCTGAGAATATGTTATAGAGATGCTACACTGATAACTCTGACGTCTGCATAAGAGTTACAGAAACAGAAAAACAGGGACCCGAGGTTTGAGCCTAGGGGGATGCCAAAGGTCATTGAACACAACGTAACAATCGCAAGGTTTTCATCAGAGTGGCTGGAAAAATAATTAGCGTGCTGCCCTCATCCTCTGTTCAGGACATAGTGACCCAAACAACACCCTGTAACTGTGAGTCGAACAGGCATACATTTCTCTTGGGAGGAGGCGATATCCTGGTGTGCAGTAACTCGGTGTAGGGTGTTTGTGCAGTGTTCTGGTGTTGGGTAATGTTTTTGATAAAGGATAAATTATGCAATGTTTTTGATGTATGGCATCTGTGCAGTACCCTTTTGTTAGGGCATCAATGCAACTATTTGCCATACACCTTGTTGACACGGCGGCTATCTTCTTACAACAGTTAATGTTAATGTTATACTGCTGTGTTCCAGGTTTCAAGTCGAATAAACGGACGCAATCTGGCAAACTGTTCATTTTACAGCTCGCCAACTGAAAAAATGACGGACATTGAATGTCTTGTGGCAAATTCATCCATAAATTGATGTGAAACAACATATCTTATAACTCGTGAGCGTTAACCAAGTTCCTAGCTAACATTGGCGTTTGATAACATCCTGTGTGTTTAACTTTACGTTCAGGAGGAACGTCTCCAAGATCTATGTTGGTAATTCTGAATTAATTTTTGCCTTTCCTATTCGTATCATTATCAAATGGTAATGTTAGCTAGAATGCGGTTGAAGCTATCAATAGCTGCAAGTTCAAATGGAAGCTAATTGGTTATCAAACCTGGTGCTTTACCTTGAGATACAGTCAGACGTCCCTCTGGAGTGGACTGTTCATTGAACTGGCAGTTGCTTATCAGTCAGGAAGCAGTGAAATGATTGCACCCTAGAACACAGCAGTACGACATTCAAGCCGCCGAATGAATGCTGAATTCATTCATTGAACACTGAATGTGATGTCACAGGAAAATGGCCACCGTGTGAATATGGTCTATCGGGTGCAATAATCTTGGTGTGTTATTTCTGTTTATTGATCTGCGTGGGATACAGGGCGTGTCAACTGCTGTGGTTACTGCCAGGCTGACTAATTTCTACAGAATGCCCAAGACTAATTTCTCCTAAGAGAGACAGTAAAGGCTAATCTAATCTAGACTGTGTGGTGAACCAATGCAGTCCAGATTAGAAGGACGAATGGTGACAAAGGTCGTATTTAAGACGATCACTATCAAAATATGCACTAACCAGGAGTCAGCTATAGGATGTTCTGATGGAGAATGTAAGAATAATGTTTCTTTTCTTAGGTGCATACAAGGTGTTTCAAGTTCACCACAAACCCAGCAATTTAAGGTGAGTCTGAACATGACACAGCTATGCACTATGCACCCCTCTGCTAATCGAAAACAAATTAAGCAATACTTTTCTTTTTACAAAATGTGTCCAAGTCATTGCAAAACAGTTCACTGAGGGCACACTGTGTGATTTTTTTTCCATTGCAGTGACCTTGAACAACAGTGCATCAACTACTTGTTCAGGTAAGAAAACATATTTCTAAATAACTGAATCTGATACATAAAAAGCATACAACGCTTTATTTTAAAAAGGTGCAACATTTTTCTATTTAGTTTTGGAGAAGTAAAATATTAACATATTAACACAAACTCAAGTGAAAAAACAAGGCGTTCTCAGAGGACAATAAGGTCCCCAGAACACCATTTGAAGCTTGAAAGGTGGCAGGGTCCGCCACATATAAACAAACTGAATTGAAATTGAAATTGTGTTGACATTTAAGGTCAGTTACAAAGGTGCCATCTCTCGTCACAACACGCAGATGGGTCCATTCAGTGTTTGTTTGCCTTCTGCGGAGCTCTCGAAGGAGCCCGATGAGTCAGAGTTAGTCAGAATATTCAGATCCCTTTTTTTCGATTAAGCCACGCACTGCTAAATCCTAATATAGCAAAAGAAAGACTGCAGGAGGAAGGCATCATTCAAGTTAAGAGATGAGGTAATGGGCCTTTACAAGTTGATGTGCAGAAGTGAGGAACTGTGTATAAATCGTATCTTTTGGCAAATGTTCACAGTAAACCTTCACATTTTGAACCTCTTGTAATGAAGTGATTCTGCATCCAGACAAACTGTAGTGCTACTCTTTTTAAATGAAATATTTAATATTACAGGATATTTGGAGCAAACACTAGTGCAGCTTCAGGTATTATCAGTGACTAATTTTAGCTTTTCTTGCCTTTACATGACAGTGTGCTGCTGCTGGCCCTTGCCGCTCACCCATCAGGTATGAAGGACTTTGTGCAGATGTTTCTAATTTCCTGTCTTCAAGGCATCAACAACTCACACAATGTACACACGATGCAAAGTTTTGAGAATACAAAGTCTACATATGTAACTCATCTGTGTCTCTCTACAGGTGACCTCATGGGTGCCTTGGAGTTCCCCTCCCTTCAGTCCTACACATTTCACTGTGGCTGCTGCGCCAGGTGAGGGTTTTTTTTTTTTTTTTTTTTAAATATTGAAAAGAGCAATCTAAATAATAGTTTTGTCGTATTGAACAATGGCTCAGCCTCGTAATCTTCTTGGTTACAATGAGAGGCAGCACAAGTACAGTTCACATTCTACACTATCAAAATAGAACATGCTTTAGGTGCCAGTTGACATCTGACGCTGAGCCCCAGACTGTCGATGTAACCTTGCAGGGTATCAAACAACAACAACAGTTAACTATCTGTAACACGTGGAGGCCTGCAGATGCAGTTAGTTATTAAGTCTAAATATTTCAGTATCAAGTTTAGATTTTTGGTGAGCTGTACAATTTATTCAATTATAATAGAGATTATAATATATTATAAATATGTGACACCATTATAATGAGGTGCTACAGAGATGCTCTGGCCTACAAATCTTGTTGTCATGTTAAAAAAGACCAAACATGTTTGTCTTGTACAGAACAGACCCCAACTGATGTCACATGATCGCCATGATTTTAAGTTTATTTCCAGAGAAAATTAAAATTGTGTCTGTGAAGATCATTCCCACTAATTTATGAATCATGTTGCATTCACAATATCCATCAGATTAACTGCAATACGATTTGTTATGTGAGAAATCAAAGTTAGCGTTTGCTCGCAGCACTCACTTCATTGTGACTCCTTTGACAGTGCACTGCTGGGGTTCCTGCTGCTGTTGGCCACAGTCAAGCTAAAAAGTGGATTTTCGCTGGAGCACTTTGGTGTCTGGATTTTTATGTCCAAGGTACATTTTTGTCAAGTTTTTAGTATTTTTTTTTCTCAATATGAGGCTTAATTATACCATTTATTTTGCCACTCTGTCCTTCCAGGTGACTGCCATGTGCCTCTCTCCGTTTATTTTCTACATGGACATTAATGCTCCAGCTCTCATTTGGTAAGAAGATCACCTACTTATTTTAGGAACTAAAAACAATTTGGTTATTATTTGTCCTCTTTATTTTACATTGAAATAAGGTCGTCATCAAGCTATTCATGATTTCCTGTCTTGTGTCTGGTCACAGTGTGGTCGTCAGTCATGTTGCGGAGGCCCTGCTGGTGTATGCTGAGAGAGAATAACAGCTGTGATGAGATTAACCTAAAACTTGCACTCCTTTCTCAAAGAAAACATTTCTATTTTTCCACATTATTTTTGTAATTTTTCCTTCTGTGCGCTGATAATCTGCTGACCAAATAAAATGATCTTTGTCTACATATCGTACTGTCTTTTGTGCTCCCGCTAAATTACACTGAATGAGGAAGCATTTATTATAAGGAGGTAAAGCAAAGATTTTCTTGTTGATGGCATAACTTTGGTCATCTATGTCACTCCACGGATAAGTTCTTCACTTTTATTTATCAGAACACAGTATTTCTGTCATATTCACTATTTACAAAAACAAACTAAATGCCAAGAGTCTGTACATACAGACAGCAAATTGGAATTGTTGATTTGAAACTGAAAAACATGTCAGAGGGTCAACATTCTTAATAAGGTAACTGTATAAACAGAGCTTCATTGTACTCCTAGTACAAGCCTGTTCTTCATATACTGAATTATTTTTCTATAAAATGGACAAATCCCAACAATACTTCAAAAGAGACAAACATTCTTTTTAGCTCTCCTGCTGTTTTCGCTTTGGGGAAAATAAAGCATTGAATGGTTGTCTTCTTCGAGAACGTGCCTGTGGGTTCGTCTCTTCCTTGATGTAACCTATTAAGACAATTGCATCTCAGTTTTCATGATGGCACTATGACTTAATGGAGGGGTGAACTAGAAATCACTTAATTACCTCTTTCGATGCACGTCTGAGTCGATGGGAATCCAACTTCCCAGAAGTTTTCAGGGGTACAAGGAGGAATATACAGAAATCTGTGCCTGGAGCACGCAGACAACTTTTTCTGTTTTTCCTCCTCCGGGAGATGAGCGTAATACTGTTGGGGAAAAGAAAAAAACATCCTGAAAAACTGGCTCAGTGTTAAGACATGTCAGTGTTACTGTGCTTTATGATCTGAACACTTACAACTTCACACTCCTTGCAGGTCGTGCCCTTCAGTTTTCTTCGCTCGTCTTTCTTGCGAACTACAGCCACATGTGCAAATGTCGGGTGTCTAATCCAAAAAGAGAAAAATAGATTGGATTTTTTTTTGTTTTTTATGTTTCTCTCTATTTGATTAGAAAACTCAAGTGTTTCTTACTGTGCTTTGTTCTTTTTCATTTGGCTCATAGTGTTTTCATGAGGATCTTGTTCTAATATGGGAGATTAAATAAACAACATTTAATGAAATTTAAGAAATAACTAATGTCAAACACTAACACTGTTCAAATTACACGATGACGAACACAGCCTGTTTAAATCTAAAAGCCAACCTTCTTCCTCCTCTTGTTCTTCATCATCATCATCGTCGTCATCATCACCACCACAGGGCTGGCTCTGGCCTAACCGTGGAGTGTTGTAGGACTTGTACTCCCCATAAGCTGTCGTGTCAAACATCATGTCTAAACTGTCATTCGCCTTCTCACCGAGTCCTTGAACAGCGGAAAAGGAGAAAATTATTATTCATTCAAATTCCCATGTATACAGAAATTTTGCAAGACATTTTCCTCTGCATGTTGTCCTCTTATCTAAATACAAATAGAGTTTTGGTAACTAAAACTTAAATTTTATGAAACAATTTCTTTTTTAAATATGGAAAATATCCATATAGGTGTTTAAGACCCTCACCACACACGCTGTCCCGTCTGTCTCTGGCATTTTCCCCCCGACCCTGCAGCAAGCTGTGACTGACCCAGGTGCAGTCTGTATCTACCAGTTCTCCATGAAACTGCTGTTCTTCCTTTTCCTAAAACATAAACATACAGACAAATGGCCTCGTGTCAGTTCAGATTTCCTCTTTGTTCATGTACATTCATGTTCATATTCTGACATGTCAATCAAAAACATTTCTAAGACGGACCACAAGTAAAAATAAAAGAAAGATTAAATTGTATTTCAAAAGAAAGGGACTCTTCTAAAATCCTGTTCAGCATTCTGTAGCTGTGCGAGCCCAGTGACTGCTGCTGTAGATGGGGTTGTGACTGTACCTCATCTCCTCTCCACTCGCTGTCATACATGGACAGGGCGACTGCCGGGTCGATGCTCCACATGGGCTCCACTTTCTGTTTCCAGTTAGCTAGTAGAAGAAACACATTATTCTATCAATAATGAAAAATAAATACGATGGTATACAATCAGAAAAAGGTTGATCTTCTTCTTCTTACCATGTTCTCCTCCATGTTGGTCAAGTGAGGCATTCAGCTCCTGCGGTGGGTTTCCTCTCTTCCCACCACCATCCTTGCTGGCTTCTCTAATACTAGGCTTCTTGAAAGCAGGACTTGTATAGGAAACATTTGGCCTTTGGCTGGAAATCCCAGGTTGAGATGACTGAACCTGTTAAATGTTTAAGTGATCACAATTCACAACCAAGTGGAGGACTCTTTTGTCAACATTGTCAACAGCTGTCACGCACTGTCACAGCTGCCACTGGCTCCTCCTTTGACTACTTACAGTGGTGGCAGTTCTTTTAATCCGTTCATGTTTGCCGTCCTCCTGTTTGTCCACCCCTTCCTGTTCACCATCTTTGTTCTCCTCTTGCACCTCCAGCTCATTTTCCTCCTTCCTCCGTTTTGCTCGGTTAACAGAGTGGTCCTCTGAAAAACGTCTGACATGTGGGAGAAGGGATGGGGATATTTCTGTGGTCGAGTCTGGACTGTGGATCAGCGTGGATAAAAGGGAGGAGCGATGGCGCCTTAAGGCAGGCGTTACTGGAGTTGCTTGACTGCATGAGTAAAGAGCAAAATTCAATCGAAAGTATCAGGGAGCTGATAAATGACAGCAATCAAAAAGTAGTGTTGTATTGTAGTTAGCAGACTGAAAGCTAAGACAGTTCATGTGGGTTGAAGGTTGTGGATCAGTGCCATGCATTTTAAATTCCATACAAAACGGTTTTAAAAAAGGTGCAATATGTATAAAAGGCCACATGTTGAATTTCATACTCCAAACAAGTAAGGGGCAACATATCAACAGAGTAACTGCTGTGAACAGCTGGTGTGCTGGACTGGGAGCTTGGAGCACTGGGGTGGTGTTGTCATTAGCTTTTGGTTGCCAGCAGGTTTTCAGGCCCACAAAAGGGTTGATCCAGAGGGACATGCTGGCAAGGAGTGGCACCATAACAAGACTTCAAATCTGTTACTTCTTATTGTAGGTCCACACTCCTAGTAAAATCTTTGATTGTTTCACCTAAGAATCTTACCACTTGCACCATTCAATTCTTATATCATTTCATCCACTACATACAAATTGCTATATTGGCACAGTTAATATGTTGGCACAGTAGTCTGCAGATGATTATGTCACAACTGATGTCGTCCTACGTTGAAACTTCACGATGCCTGGGAGACTTTGAGCTGCTTTGATGGCCGGCAGTTGTCTTAGTTCTCTGAAAAAAAAAAAAGAAAAAAGGTGACAATCTCAGTTAATTTTCTGTAAAACTTAAAAAATAGGGCAATAGATATGACAAATGAGTCACACAGTCAGGACATGTTTGGAAATCTAATACGCTTTGTGTATTGGGGTGTATGCTAGTGTGTAAAGAGTCAGTCTGCAATCTGTGAATACATTTCAGTGCCCAACAGCAGTTCTTAAAAAGCAACTCTGGAGGAAGCTGCATGTACTCTGATAAGTTATCTCCAGTGATGTCACTGAAACGGCTAAGCTGAATTTCGGCTTTGAAAAGCAGTCCACAGGTCAAGCATTGCACTGCTATAACACTACTGAACAGGCTTTATACTTGCATTTTTCCAAAACTGTGAACACATATTAATGTGGAAAATTGGTGGCATTACCCATTAAATAGTGTAAGGATCCTGAGACAGGATATTGATTAAAAAGGACTAGAAATACATTGTGATAAGTAGTGCATCTCTCATGACTTTACACCTGTCCAACCCCTTCTTACCATGGGAGGCTTGTCAAGAAGTTCAAGGACACAGGTTTCTGCTATTGCTTCTTCAGCATCTAGATTCACATCATCTGAAAGAAAAAAAAAACATGTCACAATAACAGAATTTGAGCAACTGAAAACTGCCAATCTTACAGTACAGAGGTGGCTAAAACAAACAGCAGAATATAATCTTAGGCAACAACAATGCCAGCCCTACCATGTGAACATCACTGATATGATGGGTGTGTTTGTGGAGATATTGTCCACTGCTCATCTATGATTTCTAGTGACCAAACGGGTACTAATGGCTGTACTAATTAATAAGCTTTCAAATTCCTGCTCTCCTAGATCCTCAAAATAGAATTAATGTTTAAACAGGAAGACTAACAAAAATGATCATATACAGGAGCACAGCAGATGAGGTCATACTTGAGATTTGGGGTATGTCCAGTTCACATGTGTTGGGTACAAGCACTTCTGCTCTTCCCGGATTCTTTGTGGCATCATTCCCTGCCTTATTCAGTTCTTTAAAAGAGAAGTACACATGTTTAGAGGACTTAGTGCCTTCAGATTGGTGATCAGATTACAAATGAGACTTAAAAGTCTGATAACAGTAAAGCAGACTGACCCTTAAAGAGCGAGTTGTTGGCCTGTGGTAGAGGCATCTCTGCATAGCGAACGTACTTCACTGTGTCGACATTTTTGCGTTTCTTCAGTTTGTTTGCCACCGGGAGCGAGCTGGGCAGGACTGGTGAGTCTGGGATGATGCCGTCTTCTGGCTCTGGGGATGACGTCCGCTTCAGCTCTGAGCTGATCAAAACAAACACCTGCAATGCTTAACTGGGAACTGAAACTTTACTGCAAAACACCAATGCCTAAAAACTCACTGAACTTAAGCCATGAGCCTGAACCCAACAGAGGTGTATGAAGGACAGATGAAACCTGACTTGCAATCATAGCAGAAGTGAAATCACAGAAATGTACAGTTCAGTTTAACTACAAGACCTAAAGTATATGTAATTATCTTGTCAGCTTTTACAGAAAAAACTGTTGATCACAAGTAGAAAATTCCATGTATTTTATTTCGCTGACAAAATGTGACTCTAACACAACGAAGAGCTTACCGAGACAGCTTCAGTTTCTGCAGTTCAGTGTGAAGTTTTCTGTTTTCATCCTCAAGGCTGTTTCTTTCATTCTCTGGGGAACAAACGACACGCATCAGTGTTTCAGACACACATCACAATGAATAACACTGTGTTCTTCAACAGCCAGACGTCATATCTTGTGGTAAACTGGTGCAGCCAATGTAAACCAACCCTAAAAGGTAAAAATACACATCATGGATAGGAAGCACGATAGGGATTTTTTCAGTCGGCACTGATAATCACCAGTTACTCACTTCTCATTGCTGAGACAAACAAGGTAACTGATAATTCAACATTTTGTATATGTGAACCTGAGGGTAACAAAGGCTGAGATGTAGTGAGCAAAGATGGATGATATAATATGCAATAACTTGTTTAACATTTATAATGTTAACTCCTAAACTCCCCATCTACTTTAGTTGTTTATGAGAATGCTACAAATTGCATACAAATTGTGCTGAATAGCGGTTAGTCAATACTCCATCCGACAGTGGAATAATAACAATGAATAGACTCACTAAGTTTGGCGACGAGGCGCAAATTCTCATCCTGGTTATTTTTCAGGTTCTCCCCCAAGATGGCACATCGATCACACTCTCCTGCACGGAGCCTGGAGGAAGCGAACATAGTTGCTGGTATTTGTAGCACACTGTGTTGTCAACAAAGTGAACCTGCTGTGGAGGGAGTTACCTTTCCTCCAGGAGGCTGACAGCATCCTGCAGGGTTTTATTTTGCTCCTTCAGCTGCTGGTTGCGATTGTAAAACACCTCAAGCCTCTGAGCATCTCTGCAGGAAACAAATGCAATTACAGGTCACTAATAGAGACGAGACTAAACTTTGTTCACAAGTCTGAAGCCAGGCTAAAAAATGACCAACGTTATTATGATCATCATATCTACAAAAGGTAGTGACACAGTTTACTCACAAACAGCGGTCCTTTTTCAGCTTGCTCACTTTTGCCTCCAGTTCTGAAGACAGCAGTGTGTAACACAAAGAAAAAAAAAAACAACAACTCAATCTTAGTGTCTGATGTCAGCATAACCTACATGAACTATCAAAGACATTCACTTCACATCTACATACATCAGGGTCAGTTACCTCGCAGTGTATTCTGGTGGCACTCTCCAAGCTGCCTCCACAGGTCTTCAAAGAGGTCAGCTGGTTTGGGCGCCCCGCTGCTCAGGTCAGGGCAGCTCATCGTTTAGTCACTGCTTCAACACAGGAGCCCTGCAGCAAAAAACACGCTGGTCTCTCGATGGATATACGTACTACTGCGTGCTACAAGCTCAACCTTCACAAACTTTCATAGTGAACATTAATAAGATGTTGACCAATGTTCTTCACACCCTTGTCCTTCCTTGTGTACATGTATGTGAACGGTTACATCACTTTTCACTTTAGTTTGGCTTTTGTTTATCTGTATCCTCAGCTTGTGCCCGTCATGTTCCGAAATATAGATCAAATGGAAAAGTAACTTTAATAAAACTCACGGCGGATGCTAGCGGGGTAACTTTAGCTATTACATCTCGCTACAGTTCAACACACTGTGACAGTCACTACTGACATATCGTTAAAGCCCCTGTATAACACACACTACACACCTCAAAAACACTGAATTCTTTGTATTATTCTTTTTTTTTTATGGAGATATAAATGAGCGTCGGTAACGTTATGTGCATTAATGAGCCTCTCCTGGATGTAAACAAACTAACATTGACGTTACTTTGTAAGCAACAAACGCGAACATTAACTCGGTATACTACACAGAAGTAGCGGCTGTAGCCTTTTAAAATGAACAAGACTCACACAAACAAGTCCAAGAGACAGGCAGAGGTTTTTAAGTGATAAACTGTTAGGCAAACATGTTAAAGTAGCTTCAGCAGTATTCATATGTTGACTTCATAAGAAAATCCAAATTCGCGCGCCGTGTTGTATGCTGGGAAGTCTTCTTCTTTTTCTTCTTCTTCCTTTTTTTCCCGTCATGTTTTCGGACGGTTGACAAATAACGTCTTAATGCATGACCGCCACCTACTGGTATGGAGTATGGACTGGGACTATATATTCCTGACTTCCAATAATAAATTACAAAAACAAAAGAAAGATAGAAAAAAAGAAAAAAAGAAACAAACAAAGAAAAATAAACACAATTATATTCTCTCTCTATCAAGCGTGTTCTCCTAAGATACTGAAACAAAAAAGGATAACACCTCTCCCCAGAACTTCTTTGTAAAAGATCCCGGAAATCATAATTCATCTTAATTTCTTTAAGATTCAATATCAGTTCCCTTCTCTCAGCATCATATTCTGGACAGTAAAGCATAATATGCTCTAAAGTTTTTTTCTTGATTGCAAAACTCACATCTTCCTGAATAGTACTGTTTAATCTTGTTTGACCAAAGCGTAACCTGGATATTATTGTTTCCTCTCTTCGGGTTCTCCCCGTGCTTCTCATCATGCCAGCTTTTCTTTGAATTCTGTATAACCACCTTCCTGTTCTCTCCTCTTCCCGCTGCTTTTGCCACCTTTCTTTCAATTTACACTTGACTGAAGTTTTCATTTCTGTTTTACTAAGGGAACTGTGACGTCAATGTGATTCAGCTCTGTAGCTTCATTTGCACATTTGTCAGCAAATTCATTTCCTTTGCTTCCTATGTGTGCTGGTATCCCTACAAGTATTATATTTAGTCCCATCATTTGAATTCTATATAATGTTTGCTGCATTTCTATTAAAACATCCGGTCTGCCATCTGACTTGTTACTCTTCAAGCTGATTAATGAAGAACTGGAATCAGAGCATATTTCCATTCTCAAAAGTCTCACTTCCTCAACCCATTGTAACGCTAACAAAATTGCCATCATCTCTCCAGTGCAAATGCAAATTCTTCTTCTTCTTCTTTTAACTACTACTTGCCACTGTAACTATTAACTCACTACAACTACCAACAACATTAAGACAATTCCGGCATAATACTCTGCTTTTATGACATACAGGGCAGATTGTTCATGTTCTGACCTTTGGGATTGTAAAATATTCATGGGATTCAATAAACAGAGAGTATTTTTTTTCTGGTCCCAGTCATTATATGCCTTGGATTACACAAATGCACAGTTGTTTTTTTTTTCTAGCATGTGTTTGTAACAGGGTACATCTGTATCATTCACAGTCAACTCAGCTTTACAGTATTGGGCACTGAGGAGGAGTGGTATTGTCTGTGCATGGGGTAGAGGAGCTCACTTTTGCTGTGAGTCAATGGCTGTGTTAGGTGTTGATTGAGAGCAGGTGGGTCTGAGTAGTTCCACTGGAAAGTCTATTTAGGCCCATATGCAGGAGACGCTACAGTTTATGCTCTATACACGCTACAACTGTCAGGCACGTACTGTTCAGATTAAGAAGTAACAGAAATGACACAATTAAAGGAAAAGAACAACGATTATCATCCTTATATTTGTTTTTATTTTTGGTCTTTCTTAAGAATACAAAACAAGAACCAAAATCACAAAAATAACATTTACAAAACATATTATTTAACTGAGGTGACTGAGGCAACATAGAAAAGCATGTCTGAAACAGTGATATTGGTGTGTTAGCCTGGAACCTTGAGGTAAAACAGCCAGCAATGTAAAAGGTCAGATATCTTCATAAACTGTTTTGAATTAGTGCCTTGCTTCAGTAGTGAAATTCACAAATGGAGTTTAACAAGAGCATGTTTTCCTAATATGTCCACAGTTAGCAGTGATGTCATGATGTAGTGCTTCAGACCTACCTAAGAACAAACTGATTACTGTGAGATACAGGTCGAATACTCTAGGCGTGTCGCACTATATGGCACCATTTTGAATGGTTTCTATTTTAATCCTCTTTGACTGACACGCGCGCACACACACACACGCACACACACACACAGAGTTCCTACTCACTCACTCTCAAATGGGTGCAAATGATTTCCAACGACTCCCTCTACGTGTTCCCAAACAAAAATACTTCCGGCTAAAATAAGTGAATAGTTTAAAACACCAAAATGTTTCAAGCAGGAAACAAAATCTGCTCCACACTTTTGAAAAAGCTGATACACCTTTCCTTAATAAAAAAAAAAAAAAAAAGAACAAAAAGAAAAAAATATAGACAGGGCAGGAAAAAATATAAGACTTAGAATGATTAAGTGCTGGAAAGGCCGTCAGTCAGAGGCGGAAATGCAAAGTCCCATCTTTTTCTTAAAATACAAAAAAGGAAAGACAAAATGCATACAGTGCATCACTGAGAGAAAGAATAAAAACCTAGCGTCACTTACCAAAACACAAAGCAGTGAAAATAGTACAGTTTGTTCTGCACTTGTTTGTGCAGGTATGGTTTTTGCATGAACAAACATTTCTAGTCTTTTCTTCTTTCACATGTAAGACATGGTCACTGGTGATTCAGCATTGCAGATTATTACTCTTTTAGTTCCTTTGGATGTGTGCCTTTTGTTGATTTTGCATCTGTCACAGCAGGTAGATTGAGCTAGCATTACTTCATATATCTATATATACACATGCATTCAACATCATATGTATCCCCCAAATTAAAAAACAAAACTAAGAACAATTCCAAACTCCCTTTTCACCACTTAAGAGTTTAAGCTATAAAAACCTGCATGACGGTCCACGAAAAAAAAAAAAAGTTTGCATGGAGGATTTGCTTTGCTGTTTGATGTGAGATATGCAGCAGGTTGTCGAGGTGCTGGCGCTGGGGTGTGACATGGAATGCAGCCTTATTCCATTAAGAGGGGTCATGGGAATGGGCCTATTCTTCACCCCCTCCTATCCAAAATGGGCCTCTTTCTATGTAGTTGGGTTTTTAGATTCACATTATGCTGGAAGAAGAGTAACTGGTTGCAGACACTGGCGGCGCAGGTCTTCACCACTAGCAAAAAACACTGGAGTAGAGTGTGGATGCATATCTACCATCTTCTGACCTGCAGAGAGAACAACATGCAGAAATATCAACTGAAAGTCTGTCTGATGTTTATAAAGACACGTTTGTAAAAATCTTGTTAGACTGATTAACAGCATTTAAATACTGACACATCATACTCACGCTTCCCTCTCTTCACCATTGTGGGGGCACGTAGCTGTAGCTGGGTGTGCCAGGGGGCCGATATGTGGGCATCGTGACTTGGTGTGGAGCAACAGGCGCTGGTGATGGTGTTGTCAACAAGGTTCCTGAGAAGCAAAGACAGATTGAAGTGTACAATATATGATATACACTTTTTACAACAAAGAATGGGGTCCAGATTAACTGAGATTGTTAAAATGCAACAGCTGTATTTGGAAGATTTTACTTTAAAACTATGTGCGTCATGTTAGTGGGAATAAAAGTGCGGAAACAAGCTAAGCATTTCCTCCATTTTAATCCTAGTTACTACTCGAGGTCAACTGATGCTTGATTTTTACTGGGCCATTTAAAAAACAATAGTTTGAGGCAGGAAAAAGCTGTTAATCGCCCAATATCACCAAGGTAAAACCTCAAATTTGGCATTCCTATAAAACACGATGCATGCAGAAATGGAAACAAATTCTCACCAGCGGACATGGCCATGGTGGTGCCGGCTACCATCCCCATGGCAACACCATTGTGGCGGGGAGGAGGGATGGGTGGGGCGTACATGGCGGCAGGCATCCCATTTGGTTGGACCACAGTTGTGTGATGGATAACATGAGGCGGTGCCGCATACAGAGGCTGTGTGTAATAGGTGCCTTGCTGTTGTGAAGGTATTAATGCCTGGATCACAGAAAAAAAACAGTTTTAGGCTAAAAACATCAACTAACAATGACTTTATTCAATTTAATTGAATCAGCAGCAGTGACAGGATAAAGAGAAGAAAACGTCATGGTGACAATGTGGAATTGACATGTGGACCTGAGATTATAGCACCGTCCTCAGGAAGATTTGGGTAACACACCAGAACCAAGAGCCAAAATCTGCAGCCCTTCAACAGTACACTGACCTGTGCGTAGGGGCTCTGTTGGGGATAGGTGCTCCTGACTGGGTAAACAGCAGCAGGATAGGGGTTGGGTGAGGAGGAGTACGGTGGGACGGTCCCTGTGTTGGGAGAGCAGGACATTTTGAAAGGAGTGCCCGGAGCATAGCCTGAAGAGAGGAGGACAATTTAAGTTAGTGCTGATGATCGTTGAATTTAGAGTAATGTTCAGTTAGGACATGCAGAGTTCATTCCTACCACTGGGGAAGGCTGGGTTGGCCCCTGCATAGACATTGGGGTTGTATGCGGGAGCAGCAGCAGCGTAGCCCACAGGGAATCCAGCTAGGATGACCAAAAAGAGAACAACAAAAAGTTATTGGCACATTTTACTTTTCTTGAACTCAGGATCAAGAATGTTTGCGTTAACATTAAATTACCTGGATAGCCTATGCCCTTAGTGTTGGTAAAGGGGACCCCTGTTGACGCAGGGCTGTAGACTGGATTCATTATGGCCTCCTACTCAGAGATGCTGAAAGAAGAAAAAGAACATGCAAATTTGAAATGAATGCAAAGCTCATCAGTGTGTTTTTAAAAAAGGCAAAGCAATCTGTGCTAGATTCACCCAGAAGATCTATACTCTATATCAGCTACAACTCTGTCACGCTGAAGTAGCTCTGTCCTGTGAAAAACCATATGTGATACATCTCTTTATAAAAAAAATGATATAAATAAGGCACCATGGCGGCACTTTCCACGGACAGCTCTTAACATTTCGGTAATTTGAATAGATAAAAATGCATCGTTGTAATGAGGATATGATATAATTATCTGGCAAGTACAACAGTGAGGACTACAAATGGCCTAAAAGAGATGACCTGTCTGTGTCATAGGCACACAACAGATATTTATTTTTGCTTTCATCTTATAAGTGCTCTCCTCACACACTCATAACTGGATTCCACCATTTTGTGGGAACTGGTCTCGTGTTTTTCCTTGTGTCAACATAATGTAGCACTAGATGTATCAATGTGGACCTGCAACGTATCATTCTGTACTACACAATGTATGAAAAAGCTGAAATCTAACCCTTATACCTAAAACCTGACTGATATGTGAGTTTTGGGACAGATGCCAATGGCAATTCTAGGAAGTAGAATCATTCTAATATGGACATATTGGACAATTTTCTGATGTACACAATATATTCATAAAAGCATCTTTTTTTTGAAAGATCCCTGAAATGTGGTTGTTAAACACTCATAATGCAGGATGGCTATTTTCCAGTTAACAATAAACTTCACTGGGAATCTAATTAATTACTCTGTGCATCTTCTTCTGCATTATTTTCTATAAATAGGTAAGTACTTACTAATAAAACTGACCAACAAATATATCGTTCAGGCCATTCAAGGCAATTTGAATGTGTAAAAACAACTAGTGACTAAATGCATCAGGTAAATGTAGTGGAGAGGAAGTGTAAAGCAGCAGTAAATGGAAATACTCAAGAAAAGTACCCGATAAATTGTCCTTATGAACAGTACTTGAGTAAATTGTACTAAGGTTTATGTCATCACCGGCCATGTGAAACTTCGATTGTTTAATTTTTACTGCAAACTTGGGACCGACACTTATTGGTCCCACTTAAGTCGACCCCTATTCAGACGAATAAATGAGTCTAGTCTGCCTGGCTCATTGATCCTTTCCCTGACCCACCAAGGCTCTGAAATATCAGCAGTTCAACAATGCCGTGTGTCGATAAATCCATGCTGCTGACGACGCTGACAGATTTTAAATGGCGCCGGATTCCCTCAGTCCTGCTCATCGGTCAGTCCTGTCTCTGATTTATAATATTCTCTACAGATGCTCAGGTCTATTGTATATGGCAGCCCATACATTCTTTTGTAGTCGCAGAGGATCAAGAGGATCACAGACAAACCCTGCTGCCTGCTGTATTCCTGTCGTAATCCTATACTTCTGTTACACCAAGCCACTACTGGAGCTAGATATTTCAAGCGCGACATGACTACAGATGAGGTGAGTACGCAGGTAGTGTTTAAGGATCCAGCCCCAGACAGGCTCGACCTCTGCTCCACATGATGCTCATTAGCTGGGACGCTTGGTTCCAGCTACGTCACTGCGCTGCCCTCTAGCGGCGGCCTAATCACCACCATGACATCACTTTACAACCGCTTATTCAAGGGGAATTACAACACAGACCGAAACGCACTTCTAACAACATCCATACAACATTGTGGTACAGTCAAAGCAATGGAACCACTGTTGTGACGTGATTTCCTGGTGAGTAGAGTGTAGCACCTTGTGCGGATACGGAGAGAAATACTACGAACTAAAAATCTATTTATTAGCCTTTAAAAAAAAATTTAAAAATTAAAACACACTACAATACATAATATGATGAATAAATACTAATCATTTCATTTTCACGTTGGAAATAGATCCCCAAACCGTGAGCACCCATAGTTAGGTCGATAATAAATATTTTAGTAGGCTCATCGTCATCTTCTTTTCCCGAAAACACAAAGTGGATATTAATAAGTTGGTCGTTTTAAATACTCGTAATATAGTGCCGCGGTGGTTTGGCTCGCTTGTTGGCCCGGCAGGTCTTCATTATCACAAGGTGTTCGCATATTTCCTTAAAGGTGACGGTATTCATTTTGCCTGCAAAGATGGCAACCTTTAAGTGGAAGAATTTCTGAAAGGTGAACGTGAACGCAGCGGGGCTTTGTTATCCTGTCATTAGCTAGCTTAGCCCGCAAGCCTCGCCAGCTGCACAGCCCGTCGCTAGCTAACCGTGCTCGTCATTGCAGGTTGGTCCGGCCGCGCCGACTGACCTGCTAATCACCTGTCCGACCGCGGAAAACCACTGGACTGTCCCCGGACAGCAGCCAGATGGGGGACAGCTTGTCAACAGGCCGCATAGCACAGGAGGCAGGCTGCCGGACAGCTGTGACTGCAGTGACGCCTGTCCCGACACAAAACACAACACACGCGTCTTTTCTATCCGGACAATAACCGAGCGGGACTTACTGTTGACTGTTTGACCGTCTGTTAGTCCCCTCCTGTGGTCCTCCGGTGTAAAATGAAATTAAGCTAGCTGGTGTTTTGCTCCCAGATGCTTTGCTGAACTCTTTTGAGCACTCCGCGTCACTTCCGTGTACGGTCACGTGGTCCACAAACATGAAAAATATAAACATAAAAAAGACACTTGTCTGTACCTGGATTACTATTATTCTTTTAATATGTACGCGTTTGTCTTTATTCACCAAATGTATTTTATTTCCCCGACAAAAGCGCGATATTTTAAAACGACTACGAATCCTACTGAAAAGACGTAACAGATCAGATAAAAATGGTTTATTAGTAACCATGCCTTTTTTTATTAAATATAATTTCCAATATGCTGTTTACTGCCACACAGTAGCTAAATGACACTTAAACGCTGCAAGAATTTTGACGTTCAGATTTTTTACACTGCAACGCTGAGGCAATCCTCTGTGAGCTTATTATTATGCATGCTACGTGGTCCTTGCAGGAAGTAAAAAATATTTTAATCTGATCAAGACATCCCTTCACCTTATAATGGACCAACGCTGGGGTTTGCCGTTTTGATTGAGAACCACTGTTGTCAACCCTTCTGCAAATTATTTCACATGTTTCTTTAAGCTGCAGTGGGACATTAAATGGATTTGGTCTTCGAGGACCTTGACGCATCGTTTCCATTCAGCCATTGGAGTGGGGAGAGTGGGGTCCATACTGTTGTGATTTAGAGCGACCTATATGTGGTTTTATCGGTAAAATGTTGCTATCTGACTCATATTAGGAACCATTCTCCGGTGTAAGGTGAAGCTGTTGGCCTGGCTGGTCTCGTCGGTGAAGAGCAGGGCTACAATGTCTGGAGCGGCCGGTGGAGGAGGAGGCTCCTCCTGTCTGGGCGCAGCAGCGGCAGCCAGTTGCAGCTCCGCCGGCTCTCCCTACGCTGCTGCAGCCGGAGGAGGCGCAGGGGTGGCCGGGCGGTTGCCAGCTCGGGTCCTCGAGCATGTTTTCTCCTACCTGGAGCTCTCCGACTTGATGCGCTGCTCGCTGGTCTGCTGGCACTGGAACAACATACTGGCGGATGAAAACAGCGAGGTGTGGCGCAGCCTCTGCAACCGGAGTCTGAGCGATGAAGCTATGCGGTCTGACATCCTGTGTAACCTGCCCACCTACAAGGGGAAAGTAGGTTTTCTCCGACGTGCCGCCGTGCTCTCGGGCTGGACGAAGCTCCATTCAAAAATCAGCCTGTTTAGTACCTTTGCTCTACCAACACCTGGAGGGTGGAACACCGTGTCCCCAAATGAATCAATAAGATACGATAGTGTGTGCCGGAAGACATATGAGTCTTTTGTAAACAAATACAAAGCAATGTGCAAATAAGTGCATTTGTCTGCCGAAAGCACGAATTAAGTAGCCGGATTCTAAATGGGGTTTGGTGTAAGGTTGTTTTGACTCGCCAAAGTATTGGGGATACAATTTAACAGGCTAAACTAGGTGATGTTTTCTTTCTATTAACCAGCTTTAGACTATGGACCCGTTTATTTATTACAAGATCCAACTGTGAGTGTGCTGTTTGTTATTGCATAACTGTTTGGCATCATATGCAGGGACACTATAGGCCCACTGACAGTGAACCTTTTTATTTATTTATTTATTTATTTATTTGCAGAGCCTCTAAATTGGGCTCTCTGTGGGAAAATATGTTATGATATAATTCTTTATTTTCCATGGGACCCCGTGGAAGTTCCTGAGGGCATGTTGGAGCTCATATAGAGAGCATGGAAAATAAAAATTTAAACTGAGTGAAAAATGTTACCCCAGCTTCATATCACTTCCATAGAGGTAGAGTCTGTTATTATAAGATATTGTGACATTTATCTCAAATACTGGCCATAAATGTTTACTTATCAGACTAATTGTGAAATATCTTACAGAAGCTTAAAGCTCAAAGTCCATGACCATGTCTCTCTCGCATTCCTTATGCAGGCATCTATAGAAGGAAGTGTTTCCCAACACATACAATGAGATGGCCTTTCTCTGAACTGCAGCACCCAACATTTCTGAAATCATGTTTTTAAAAATGCTTTTTTTGACATGTTGACACTAGGTTAACTTCTTCGAATCTGTTGTCCCTGTCTTTTCACCCTGCACAGCTCAAGGCCTACCAACACGGTCTGAGCTCCCATGACTGCTCCCGCAATGTTTACGTGAAGAAGAACGGCTTCACCCTGCACCGCAACCCCATCGCCCAGAGCACGGACGGTGCGCGTGGCAAGATCGGCTTCTCGGAAGGGAGGCACGCCTGGGAGATCTGGTGGGAGGGCCCTCTTGGCACAGTGGCAGTGATAGGCATTGCCACGAAGCGGGCGTCCATGCAGTGCCAGGGCTATGTGGCCCTGCTGGGCAGCGACGACCAGAGCTGGGGCTGGAACCTGGTCGACAACAACCTGCTTCACAATGGAGAGGTCAACGGGAACTTCCCACAGTGTAACAACGCGCCAAAATATCAGGTAGGAGCTTGAGCAACATCTGTACCCTCATTGGATTTTCGTTAGAGATATTTCCTGTTGTCTTGAAAATGTGTGTTCACTGTGTTTTTTGTAATTCAGCAAGGTGTAATTGTGTTTGTCCACAGATCGGGGAAAGAATACGGGTGATTCTAGACATGGATGACAAGACGTTAGCCTTCGAGAGGGGTTTTGAGTTTCTCGGAGTAGCGTTTCGTGGACTGCCCAAAGCCTGCCTGTACCCTGCTGTGTCTGCAGTGTACGGCAACACTGAAGTCACCATGGTGTATCTGGGAAAACCTCTGGACGGCTAGAGGCAGGGTAACCCGTGCCATCATCAAAACTTAACAGGCCACTGGTCGGTCGGGGGATTTTGTTTTTGTCTGTCAACGGACTCTGATTGTTGCACCGTTTTTTAAAAGGATTCGGATGCCAAGTGGTCCCGTCTCTTCCACACAGAATAACTCTACTCACACACACAAAGAGAAACTGTCAGCGTTTCTACCACAGCTACACAGGGAGTCAGTTTCTTGGGCCCGACCGTCGACGGGGAGGAGGACGGTGCGGGAACTGTCATAAAACACGTTTCTGTGTCAATGTGGAAGCGTCCACTTTTTACACTTGAGCTGCTGGGACTGTTTTATTCACAGGATAGGTGAACCTTATTTAATTCCATGCCATTCAGGCTAACAGTGCTGAACATTTACTTGAGAATTCATGCTTGCTCGAATGAGGCCAAAACTCTTCTAAATGGTGGCAAATACAAGACACAGTCGGCGAAACAGTAGTTGTTATCAAATCGCTATCTGTTTGTATGAGTTAGCAGAAGCAGCTCATCATGGACTAACCTATTTTAACTATAACTGATGACTGGATTATAATGCCAAATAAATGTGACCTGATGTTATGTTTTGCTACAGGCGAACACACAGAGGACACGCGGACCAACTGTCATGCATGTGCTTGGATACTGGCATATCGACTGTAACATCTGCCATTTTAAAATCCCTATCCACTAATGGAAACTATACCTGTATCATGTTAATGTGTGTCCTTTTTAATGTGCTACCGTAGTATTACACACTATTTATTTCTTGGTTTTATCTATGGTACTATAGATGCTGTATGGTTCTAAGGCGCGAAAAATAAAGTCTACTAATGGTGCCACCCTTATAATAAAGATGGCTTGATGCTTTTGTTAATGTGCGCTGTTATACCAGAGGCTGCCCAAGTCAAATTTTGAGGAAATAAATACACAGCTGCAGAGTAAGAATGACATTTACAACTAAGTACAGCTCTGGATCATATAGATTGGAAATAGTCTGGATGCTGCATGTCGTTGCCGTCCGCTGAAATCCCCAAACCTGTCCAGAAAGTTTAAAGTGTACACCGTCTAGAGTGACTATGTGCTTAAAGCCTGTCAGAATGACAATTGATCTTCTCTTCTAGTGTTGTGCTGAACTCCATGTACAGTATTCAGTATGTGGGGATCAGCGCTATAGTGAAAAAGGATTTATGCTCTGCAGTCATCTTTCCCTGGATCGATAGTAGTGTAGAAAGGGAAATATGTACAGTTATGGCTTAAAGTGGGATCAATAAAAAAACATTTCAGGATGACGATATTTCTTGAGAACAGGAAGTCATAAAGATACGTCTGGCTTGAATTTTACAGTCAGACAGCACTTTGAATCGAGAAATTTACCTAAAACCTGACCCTCATAAGTGATTTAATGTTTTAAGGTTCCTTTGGCCTCGATTCATACCAGATAATGTCAGTGTAACTGAGGCATACTGATTTACAATGTACTGGCTGTAATGGTTGAGTGGTCCACAGCTTTTTCCGAACTGAAATATCTCAAAAAAACAACTGGATGCATTGCCATGAACATTACTGCAATCACAATTCCCAAAACCGTCAGTCCTAACCTTTGTGTTCCTCTGACCAAGAGAATAATTTTGATTTGTCCAATACTTTGGAAGAAGACAAAATACCTGTTATCCCTGTTAAAAGTTATAACATTTCATACATTTCATATATTTAACATATTTACTTTATAATATCTGTCAAACACTCAGCAAGAATCATTTGTAGCCTAGTGGATATGGAGCACCACTAGAGTCACAGAAACAGAAACAAACTATTGAATTATTTAATAAATATTTGTACAATTAAAATGAGTAAAGATTTACCTCTGTACTAAATTACAAAGTAAGAAGATTTTTTTAAAATAATTGATGAATTAAATATGAATTTTTCAGAAAATATTTCAAACTAAAAAGGGATTTACAAAAGCACAACACAATCATTTAGATATACAGTAACATCAACTTTAGGTTGACTGCTAAATGTAAGCCTGTCCCATAGAATAAGTATCCGTGATTTAAATACTTTCATATCAAATTATGAGGGGAAACACATCTCAAAACTAATGGCAGAAATGCATACAAGAGTTTGTATGGTTTGGTTTGAAACTCCCGAACCCACAACACAGAGCAGCGCCTGTGAGTCAACTTCCACTCTTAGGACTCTTGTGAAGTCATTTCCCCACCATCGATCAAATCTGCATTTTTTTGTGTGCGTTTTGTTTTTGCTTTCCCCAAGATAACTAGGTAAACATCAGTGTATGTCCTTGACACGGCTACAGAGTATCTGGCCTAATAAATAAGATAAGACTTTTCTTAATATCTTACGCTTCAAAGGCTGCAAACAACACATTTAGCCTGATGATGCTAAAAATAATCATTTACAATGTAATTATAGAAATATCTGCTCTGATCCACCAGTGTCTTAGGCCATAAACAAAGCACAGCTGTGACTCAGTGGAGGCTACAGTATATCCAGATAAATGGACCTTGCAAACTGCACATCTGTGCTGTAAAAGAAAAAAAACAAACTAATCTCTGTTCCGTCCCAGCTCACAGGAAGATGATTTTAACATGTCAGTCTGCAGCAGCAGCAGCAGGCTGTTTTGTAATATACAGCACCAGATCAGCGTGACTCATAAAGGTGGGTAAACAGACACAAACAGAGTGCACCACCTACAGAAGCTCAGCCTTCATCAACAGGAAATAAAAAAGGAACAGGCATCACAGTGCTGGACACGCTGTTCCTCTGCGGTGTGATCTCAGTGGTGTGGGAGAGGATTACTGCTTCAGTACATGACTGATGAAATATCTGCTGCCAAAGCGAGAGAGCACCGGTTGCCCATTTGTCCCTTTTCTCTCAGGATTTCACTCCGAGCCTGAGTGGCTCCTAATACAGCACAGTTTCTTGCCTTTCTTTCCCCTGTCTGGCCCTGAAATGTCTGATTGCTGGATGTCTGTCCATCAGGGACGGTCTCCTTATCCTTGATCCTTTTACCTGCCTCTCTGTCAGCCACTCTATCAATCAGCCGACCTACAAGAGGCGTTTAGAGTTGCCGGAGCTGCTGGTTTTATAGTCATTATAACCACGAATCAGCTCCCCCACAGCATCCATACATTCATGTGGGGGCAGCACACACTGTTCAACATGTACATGCAGAGTACCAGGCTTTTATCTTCAACGTCTGTTCTGTTGTTCAGACGATGTTCAGAGAAAGCAGCTCGACATTATTAGATTCTATATTAAGTAGTGGTAGTGATCTCTGTATTTTTTCCTTATGATTGCATGTAACAAGAACAAATGTGTAATCACTGTCCCCACTGAGATAACCATGATTCCGTTGGCAGCCCCGAAGGCATCATGCTCAAATGGATTACGCAACAACACCCCCACATTACAGCGTTCGTTGTTTTGAATCTTTTGTGCCAATGTTTTTTAGGACAAACCTTATAAGTCACATGTCTCGACCTTATATTTTTCAAGTTAATTTTTTCAAATACGCAAGGTCAGATTCGAGGTGAGACATCAGTGTGCCCACAATGCATCTGTGTTTCTCGCCATCTCTGTCTGTTATGGTACAAGACACCATTGCTATTTTGTGAGGCTGCTACAGAAATGTCCTGATATAATTAGAGGCCACGGGGCATTTACCTTCCAGATCTCCAGTGAACCCAAAACCTCCCTCAGACATCTCCAAAAGTCTTCTCAGAACTCAAAGGACCGGACTGAACGGAAACTCAGAGAGGCAAAAGGAACATTTGAGGGGAAGTTTAAGCTCTCTGAGTTCCTTATTATTATTTTTATTCACCTGTGAAACAGGTGGGAGGACACTTTTAATAACACAGAAAGAATTTTCTCTTTTATCACGTGTTTGTTAAGTCATAAGCGTATTTTACTCCCACTCGCCTCTCAGGGGTTCTGTAGGACTGATCCATGACTCTCAGGTACCCGAAGGATTCATGTCTCATGCAAATATGCACTACATCCTGTTTCCACAGGAGGGCAGCATCTCTTGTGCATGACATGCAAATAGCCTAATGCCAGAGAAAGTCCTGGTCATGGGCAGATGAGATTTCAAGAGAATAGAGGCTCTTCATCTTACTTGTTATACATCTTATCTATTTCTATTCATCTCCGGTGGTGGTGCAAATGTTGGTTGAGGTGATCAGGGGAATAAAAAGCTTGGAAAAAGAAACACAAAAACCCGAGTCACTGATAATCCTCCATACCGAAGTGTTCATGTCAGTTATGCTTGGTCGTGTAAGTCCTCATTGCTGTGGTGCCTTTATGCTGCAGGCGATGAGCTGCCCACATCCCCCCCCCGTCTCCCATGGGACTTTACTCACCCCAACTGCCACACCACCCCCTGAGCTCTCATACATAGAATGCAAATTTTACATTCTGTATGCCGTGTCTTAATTTGCCTGGAACAAAAGGTCCAGCGTTTCCCGTCCATCACTCAGAATCGATTCTTTAAGATTTTATATTCATGTTTTCATTTTTGTAGATGTTATAAACCAAAAATATAAAAACGACAAAATAGTAAATAATAATAATCAGTGGAATGCATGTCAAACTCACAATAACAACACAAATAAATAATTCATATCTGAAAAGAAGTAAGACGTGAATACTTATCAAGCCTTCTGTTTCTATTTCATTTATCATCAAACTCTTAAAGCGTGAATATTCCAGCTTTTCTGGCCCAGTGCTCACCATACGTAACTCACTATCATCAAATCAATCTGAAATAACATCTGAAACTAAATGAGTCGTACGAAACAAACAACACAGAATGAATATTTGTTCATATGACAAGTAAACCGTCGACGTCTAACTTTTAAAGATATACAAGAATACAAACTCATTTCACATTGCACAACTTTCCATTTCCTCATCACAGCCGCTCCTTAAAGTGACTTCTTCAACTCTAACACAGTGACGTTAGTGAAAATCCTCCCAAAATGTTTCTTGAACATACAGATTGCTCTCAGACACTTATCCTTCCCTCGTCTGAATCAGCTTTTGGACACTGTTAGCTATCCATTTACTTATGCTGCGTACCTGATTTGAGCCATTTCGTGGCAGGTCAAACCAAATCTTTACGTTTCGAGGGTTTTAACAAAGAAAAAAAAGCAAATGTGCTGATTTATGAAGCTATTTCGATGACACTAAAGGGGATCTTTCAAGGGTATCGACGGAGAAAGGGCCACTCATGCTGCTGAAACAAAAAGGTGTTATATTTCCACTGTTTGCCTTATCGGCAAGTCAGAAACAAACCAGAAGTGTAGGATGAGGCATCACTCAACTGTTTTTAACACCATCGTTTGTTCAGCCTGGTGAGAATTAAAGGAGCCATGAGAAGTTTGTTTCTGTTCTGAGGTTTAACAGAGACGCTGAATGTTTTGTTTTTTTGTTTTTTTTTGTTTCGCTCTCATAAAACATTTTCAAAGCAGATTTCTTCTCGGAAGTATGAGCATTGATGATATCTATTTTAATTCTCCATCTGTCACCGCCTTCCCTTCCCTTTGCTGGTGTGTTGCACCATCAGTTAGCACGTAACCACCATCTGTTGAGCAGTGGAAGACATTAAGAGGACTGTCTATCACACACTTAGAAATGCTCAGAAACTTTGATACTAAGATCTCCTTCCTTTTATGCCTGAACACCCTGTAGTCACAAACTGATTCCCAGTGAGGGTTCTGATTTTTGGTAGTCTATTTGGACTGTGTTCACCAGCCATGACTCTCTCTTTGATTTAACGTTTCCCGTCGTCAGGCTGCTCACTCATCTGACCGGTCTCACTGACTAGTTCTAACGGAGAAATCCTCAGAGCTCATTATTTCATTTGCAGTCACGATTTAAGCGCATTGATTTATCTCCACCACGGGGTAATCCAGTTGACTTCTCTCCTGTGATAACGATACGGCTGTTAAAAATGTTAACAACACTGAGCTCACCTCGAGGAGAGCAGCCCTCCAGAGAAATGATACATCCAGACAACGTGGTGGGCCTCGGTTAAAGTCCACAGTCAGAGGTGGAACTGCTGCTGAATTAAACTGAGTTCGGTCAGACACCAACACCAAGTCTACTGACCTGAGAGACTGATGCTCAGTGAAAGCCTCTGAACGTATCTTTGACTTCCAGCAGCCCATGAAACAGCCTCGCACCAGCTAACTCTGGTATCCACCCTTTGCGTCACACAATCAAATCTCATATTTGTTACCTTTAATCTATTTCACTGAATGGCAATCAACAGGCTCATTTCTTTTCTCTCAGTTTACACGGGTCCACTCAGCCATAATACTCGTCATACATGTCGAATGCTTGAAGCTGATGAAGAAGTGATGAATAGGGTGAGATCAAAATGGACAAACAGAGGGCTGCCTGTGCTGGGTGCAGGGCGGATGTTGGAGTCAATGGACGAACACAACAGCGTGATGTCGCAGAAGGAGCAAAAGAGAGTATGTACAAGAATTGGAAAGCAGGGACCCACTCATTAAAACACTGCTCCACAGCGCCACTAGTGGTGAAAAACTCCATAGGGAGTCTTTAAGAGAAGTGTTAGTACAGGTTAGAGGTAAGATCGGGCCTAAAAAATCCAGCCCGACCCGACCCAGGCCCGCAGGCATTAAAGCCCGACCCAGCCCGAGCCCGACCAATTAACTTGATTTGCAGGCCCGAGCCCGAAGCAAACCCGAAATTTCAATTTATCCCATAGTATTTTACGTTCACGAAATGTCCGCAAAGCCGTGCGCAAAGCGTGCTCTTGCTCTGCGCCTCCTGTTAAGTAGTAGTTATATAGCAATTACCTTACAGCGCCGCCTTCTCTGTTTTATCCAAATTATTTATTTACAACAGGTATTCCTTAGTTTAGTATCCACACATCGTTTTAGTATACATTTTTATAAACATATATTTATTTAAAAAAAAGTCAGCGAGAGAGAAGCCCGAGCCCGACCCGACCCGACCCGAACGTAATGATTGACATTTTAGGCCCGACCCGACCCGAATTTCGGGCCGGGTCGGGCTAAAGATCTTACCTCTAGTACAGGTTTTAGCTGCCAACAGCAGCTCTGTGGCACACACTCGTCCACAGTAGAGGTATTTTGCCACAAGAAAAAAAAATGACAATCTGTTCATGATGTGCCTGGAAGTCAATAATAAGGTGATGTGAAAGAGAAGTTTACCAGTTTCAGCCCTGTATCTCATTCTGTTGGACAGTCAGATCATTGGTATACAAAGCTGTGCGCACCCTATACTGTACAACTGCAACTCACTATCTACAATGCTGACGTGGAGGTCATGTGTTTCTCTGTGAAGGCGTGACTGCGTGGTTGCATCTGTCGCAAATTAGCACCAGTGTCCCTCAAGCTACAGACGTTGTGGTTCACGGCCTTTATTTTGAACTTGCCACTGTAATGCGGTCAGTCAGTCGGTTCACAGCTGGCATTAACATGTCTGTCACCACCTGTTTAAAAGGGACCACTTGTGACTGGATAACTCACGACTGATGATAACACCAACCAGGGCTAAAGTGAATGTATCAAACGTTATGTTGGTGTGCAGGTCCTCCAGTGGGCCGCAGTGAAGCTCATGCTTGAAAGACTCTTTCTCAAATCCACTGAATTTCCATATAAGATTTGCTGTACACATGCATGCACACAGTAGGGTCATGAACATCGAGGGTGATCTTGTTATTTCTCTGTAAGCACGTGACGCCTCAAGTGTTAGCTTTATCTAAGAGTCACCGAAGTGAATCGGCCCCAGCATGAAGTCGAGGATCGGAAAGGCTTCGTGCTCAAGCTAACACTGAAGCCAGAAGTGAGAGCTAGAGATGTCCCATGTGAAAACAGGAAGGAATCACTAGCAAATCAACTCTTGAAGGACAGCGCCATCACTTCCTGATTCCCAATTCCCTATTCTTGCACCCGAGGGTGACTACTGACGAGAAGCGCGATAACAGCTGGAGTTGAACGAAAGACTTCTCAGAGAGCTCATTTAGCGGCCGGACGTCGAGACAGAGAGAGCGAAACACATGCAGTGTTCATGGAAGGTACCTGACCTCTTAAAGTAGCCATGTTGTAAACTTAGTGTTACTGAGAGTAAAGCATTAAAAGATGTATTACAGAACGTGTTGCACTGATAAGGCTTTCGCGTCACCCACCATCTTCTGACCCCCTGAGTTATGTCACACAGCCTTGCTGTTGACCGATCGGTACTCGCAGATATTCACAGAACCGATCGCCTCTCTGCGTGAGCGTGTGTGTGTGTGTGTGTGTGTGTATGTGTTCTGTGATGGCTGCTGAAGCGGCAGGCCCGATGATCGGGCAGGAAGGGCGTGTGTGTTGAGTGGTTTCCTCTCGAGAAGGTTGGCTGATCAGAGCGAGCCGAGGGTGTGAAGGGTGTGTTCTCGCTGGGTTTTTGTGGTAGCAGTTTCTGCCAACCTCCGTTGCCTTGTACAGCAACACTACTGTCACAGTGCTGTGAGTGTGTGTGTGTGTGTGTGAGAGAGAGAGAGAGAGAGAGAGAGAGAGAAAACAACTTTTGCTGCTGCTGGTTGAGAGCTGTTGAGCCTGCACACTCTTCCTGTGGCCCCAGGCTTGAGAACCTCTTTCTGATTGCAGCTTGTCCATGTGACCTGGTTTCCGTTTGCCTGCCTGCTTCCGTGAATAGTAAAGAGAGGCATCAGTGCCTCGGCGAGCGCAGAGGAAGGCAGCCGAACTTGACACATGAGAGAGCACACTCTGCGACAGCGAATCAACCAGCGATATGGTCAGGGGATCAACCGTCAGTGGCTTGGGAAATCCACACCTAACCACCAGTGTAAGTACATGCACCGTGCACTAATGCAGCACAGCAGTGTGCACACACACTCTCACCGCCGAGAGAGGCAAAGTGCGTGCTATTGTTGGATTCATACATATCTTGTCTTTGGTGCCTTTGAGCAAGACATCGTATTGATCACAGTGCCTTACAGGAGGTCACAGAGATTACAGTTCTCACAGTGTTCACAGCAGTTCTTGCACGGCGTTTAGCTGCATGTGGATCTAATGAAGATTTTGCATTAAGTGATATTGAAAGAATTGTTGCATTTTTTGTTTTATTACTAACGTTACCACCATTTGCATAATCTAATGTGCAAATAACCCATAACAGAAAACCAAAGTTTTAAAAACCAAATTAATTTGAAAATATCTAAATTGTCCAATTGCTCACTTGTTTAAATTGTATCATAATTCTGATGAATGGAACCAGATGCTGTTAATTTGTGCAATCCCTTTGCAACACGCCATGCGGTGTGGTTTATGTTGGGTCATTTTTACACGCCTGTGTTTTCTCACAGACCGGCCGCTTCATGCTCAGAAACACCCAGAGAAGAGAAAACGGACACCTTTTTTCTAACTTTTTTTTCCTTTGCGGCGACCTGTGACACAGGACACGCGTGTGACGGCCTCTCACCCTGAGCAACTCTCGGACGTGAGACGTGATATAGTTTAAGGACGGAGTGGTGTTGTTGGCAGGGTTGTCCACAACAACGTAGTGAGGATATTTATTTGAACAGCAGTGAAGTGATAAGAACTGAGTGATAAAAAAAAGAGAGAAAATTGTTCATGTGACAGAAAAAATATAAAATATAAAATGCACATTTTCATTTTTAATTGGCCACTAAAATGAAAATTTCATTGAAAAAATTCAAAATAAGTCTAAGCCGGTATGCCTCACACTAGTTTTCGGTGAAATATGGTTGAAATTTTACCAAAGTGTCCAGCAGCTGTTCAGGATAAAACACGACGTCATGCAAAAGTTTAAAACAATCCTATATTATTTATCTCCAGCTTTCCTCTGCTGTCTTTTATTGTGTAGCATCAACCACATACGACAGAAAAACAAAGACGACATAACATAACATAACATAACATAACATGACACAGAAAACGTCATTCCTCCATCATAAAGGCAAACGAACCAGACACACCTCTCTCATGTTAAGTCATATCCATAACTACCATGTAAGGTCAGGATACGACAGGTGGAAAAAATTAGAAGTACGTCGAAACGTCGGGAGGAAAATCTAAAAGCTTTTGTCACGAGTACATGATCAACGCCCCCATCTGCTCGTCCACTTCTCTGACCTCCACACGGCTTCAGCACTCTTGTTTCAAGCTGCAGTCTTGTTCTCTTGGTGTGATGAACCGTTCATGGTGGAAAAACTGGATTTACTCAACATTTCACACACTTGGTACATATTTGCAATTTAGGACACGGTGGAGACGCAAAAAGTGGCAGGTAGGAAGACGAGATAAAAGTCAGTATTCAGTCACAAAGACGCGGCACATCAGTAGTCAATAGAACCGTCATAACCGTGGTTAACGCAGGTATTCACTCTGTCCTTTATCGCTTTGTTGACAGTGAGGATGTTAAGATGCCAGGCCACGGCCTCACTCCCATCCTGCTCTGCTTGTTACCCATGTGGAGAATACTGATGCCGGTCTTCAGTCATCCACAGCACAGCAGATGCATTCAGGTGAGACTTTTCCCTCTTTTACAAAATTAAAAAAAAATGTTCTATGCGTAGTATTGTGTACATATGTATGTGTAATTAAATGTTTTGTGTCTTTTCACCTTATTACTATTTCCATTCTTCTCTCTTTTCTTTTTTATTCTATAACCAGCTGTGAGCTCATCTCTGAAGGGCCTAAAGTGCATTTCTCTCACGCACTGCGAACCGAGTACGGTCTCAGGAGCATAGGTGGATACGTACGGTGTGTCTGATTTAAAAGGCAGTGTACTTGCAGCAGTTAATCTAGTTTCAGGAAGCGAAGTGTCCACTGGCACAGTGATCATAATTATCTTCATGAGAACATCCTGCAGGAAACTGCATATTTTGTGGGACATTTTTGTGCGCTCTGGTATTTCCCACGTTGCCACATCAGGGAGAAAAATTGGGAAGTGATTCATTTATGATGTTAAGAATTCTAAAACTGCTATGCAACAAAACTATCCACTCTCTAATAAGGAACACTGTGTATACTCTAGGGTTTATCTTTGAAACGGAGTAAATAGAACTTCAAGCTGGTGAAACAGTCTCAATTTGATGCTGTGCACAAGCAAACCAGACCATCATCAAAGAAGATCACCTATTTCTAGTGACTTTCTGATGTACCCAGGTTGGATAAGTCATAAAATGCAAACTGTTTTCATGGCAGAGTGCTGACGATGAACTGAAGGGTCTCTAGTCCGGCGGCACGGCACTCTTAACAAAGTTGCTCCACCATCGTCATCTTTGCCTCACAGTGGCTGCCAGAAGCAACATAAAATGGTAGTTTCATGTAGTGTTTGGTTCCAGTTTATCACTAAAACCCATCAAGAGCAAACACGTTTATGACCAGATCCTTGTCTTGGTAGTACGCTTTATCAGTGACTTGCACACTTTAAAAGGCCGTCAACAAAGCATTTGTGACAGTTTACGAGTTCTTAGTAGGGTTTGGTCCGGAGGCTCTGGGGCTGTTCTCATGAAGGAAACTGCTTCAAGTGTTCGACAGTCATCCTGATATTTGTAGCTAAAAGGACAAAACAAAATCAAATGATCGAAACCTGAAACCTTCATCTGATCAGGTAAAGGTGATAAATCTTAAAGTCTGATTTGAGTTTCAAAACTGTAAATGGTGAAGGTGAGAAATGAAGCAGTTAAAGCAAATTCTTCACTTTTCCTGATATGGATCTGAGCGAAACTGTTTTGGCGGCAATGGCATAATGAGCTGTGATGTGAAAGTACTATGTGTTAATGTGGGGGCCAGGTGCATTAAATGCAAGTGCAAGTTGAACTAATTCTATAACTTGTGAGAGATGAAAACATCGCCGTATTGAAATGCTCACAGTGACAGTGCTAGCATGCTGATGCTCTGATGCTCAGTATTAGGCAGGTTCACTAATTTAGTTTAGCTTACTAAAAGCAAAGCGCCACTGAGGCTGGTGGGAATTCCATTATTCATTTGAAGCTATCCTCTATGGACCTCAGATAAGTGTTTAAGTAAATTTCACGGCTATACCACCATTAAAGTCGTGAAGCCAGCATTGCTAAAAATTAAAGGTATGTTAAGATTATGATGCTAGATACAGTGATAAGAAAGCTGTCTAGTATAAACCCACAAAGCTGTAAATTCAGTAATGTGAATTTTGTTCCTAAAAACAAAATGAAAGTACCCTGGTCTAAAAAACAGTTTATGTGGATTAAAGGCTAATTAAGATCCGTCCCTTTGAAAAGGTTCGTGAGTTCAGTTTCAGGTCTAAACCAAATCTAGTTTTCTAGGATTTTTTAAAAAAGCGTAAGAATGTCACGCCCATCACAAGACGCACAATACACTACCATGCCAACTAAAATCATGTCGCCCTCTTTTCTCTACAGAAACAAAGAACAGCCATCTGCAACAATTGCGAGCTCACCTTTGTGCCTGCAGGACTGCCAGACCACATCGAGGAGCTTCAGCTGAACCACAATCACATTCAAACACTACAGGACAACACTCTCCATTACCCCTCACTGAAGACCCTGAGCTTAGCTTGCAATCGTTTGGAAAAAATTGAATCGAACACTTTTCAAGACTTAAAATTGTTAGAAAGCCTCAATTTAGCAAAAAACAAACTTGACGCTTACTACCAAGATACCAGTCAGGCATTAAAGACTCTACCCAGGCTCAGAGTTCTGGATCTCTCTGAGAATTATCTTGATGAGGAGATGGCCGCCTCTCTTCTCCAAAATCTGACATCCCTGGAGTATCTCAATCTTTCCGGAAACCTCCTGCTGAGGCTGGACGAGACCTCGTTCGCAGATCTTTGGCAACTCAAGGAACTCGACCTGCAGAGAAACGTCATGTTCGAGCTCGACGGCGCCTTCAACAGCAATCACATGCTCCAGCGGCTCAACTTGGCCTTCAACTACCTGCCTTGCCTGACGGACTTCCATATGACCCAGCTGGTGGTCCTCAACGCCAGCCACAACTTAATCGAGTGGTTCATCTCTAGACAAGACCTTAACGACACGTTCCAGCTGGAGACGCTCGATCTGACAAACAACAGACTGCTCTTCTTCCCTTTCCTGCCCAGCCACAGCCACTTGCGGCACCTTTACCTATCCCACAACAGTGTTAAGTTCTATGAACACTTGGTCGGCAACGACACAGTCCTGAATTCGGCTACAACAGTCGAATTCTACAATGTGAGGAAGCGCATGAACAACGTGACGGCGGAGCTGTGGGACGACAGCCTTCACGGTGACATCTCCTCCCTGGAGATTTTGGATCTGAGAGCGAACCAGGTGGCGTATTTCCCCCAAGGGTTCATCCAGAGAATGCCTGCCCTGTCCAGACTTCAGATGTGCACAAACTGTCTGGAAACCTTAAATCTGACATCAGAACAGCTCTCTAGCAGCTTGTACGAGTTGGACGTGAGCAACAACAGGCTGAACCAGATTGTAGCGGATGAAGGTACGATGATGGCTTTTGGCAATCTGACGTACATCAACCTGAGCCTGAATGCTCTTGAGTCGTTACCCTCAGGGTTATTTTCCTCTCTGCCGAGCCTCAGGTCAGTGGATCTCAGCTATAACAACATTGACATTTGCCTCCCTGAGGAAGCTGAGACCAGCACAGAGACAATGTCATCTTGTGTGGATTGGAAAAACATTGTATCCCTAAAGCAGCTTCACCTCAAGGGATGCAACCTACACAGAATCCCATCGTCTGCATTCGCTGGGTTGTCTCTAACGCACTTGGAACTGTCCGACAACCCTGGACTCATCGTCCAAGGAGCAATTCAGAGTCTTAGCAGGACGTTGCAACATCTAGGTTTAGGAAACACTCACATCCAAGACTTTGACTTCTCTCATTTCCGAAGTTTAACATCTCTAAACATTTCAAGGAACTCTCTTGCCCATCTGCCCCCTTCCCTTCTCAATCTTGACCTGACAGTGCTCGATTTGAGGGACAATAAACTGTCCACTATTGCCTCGGGTGAAGCTCAGGCATTAGCCCCAAAACTACGCACAGTCTTCCTGGCAGGAAATCCGTTCAACTGCTGCCAAACAGAGTGGTTCACAACATTTGAAACAACAAAGACAATCCATATGGTCGGACTGTCAGACATCGAATGTGAGGATTCCCTACAAACGAGGCACAGATTGGAACGCCCCGCATATTTGTGTGCGGTGGAGGGTGGGGAATCTATACTCTGGTACATTCTGCTCATTCTACCTATGTGCCTGTTTTTTGTGGGCATTTCGATTATTGTTCCCCTCACCTTCAAGCCCCAATTGCTACAAAAGTCAATCAAAAAGAAGTGTTTGAAGCCTACATCTTACTGATACTTTATACACCCTGGACAAAACCATTTTTTGTACGGTGAGCTACTGTAAAATGTTACTAAATGGATGGAAATAAATTCAGTTAACTGTAAAAGAAAAATGACAGTATGTTTGGACAAACCCTGTGTTTGAGGGGAAAAAAAACCCAGCTCATAATATTTCACATCGCTGGGCTTATGAATTACAGTTCAAAACCAGACCCTAATCCCTGATGTACCGTGATGTAAAACTGTGGCTACATTCTTGTGGCATTGGTGTATATGTGTGTGTGTGTGTGTGTGTGTGTGTGTGTGTGTGTGTGAACATATGCAGAAGTAGTGTGATGCAAGCTGTTGCTATAAGCAGCAGAGGAAACATGAAATTTCCTGTTTTGCTGAGATGTGCAGCAACTGCCCAGTTCCGTATCTCAAAGAGGAGGGGTTTGAGGTTTCCTTCCCATCAGTGAGACACAGATGCGACATTCACACGAAATTCCAGTGCACCTCATGAGCGCTCGGTTTGGACACATATACGAATACTCCATCATCTGTTCCGCTGTGCCATGCAGAGGCAGGTCGCTGAACTCTAGTAAACTTGCACAGGTGTCATCGTAACCACTGCATGACGGAATTAGGGACTCCATTCACACTGTACAGGACAGAAGGGCTGTAACAAGGCGCTTCTCTACCTTTGGGCGCACATGCGTCGTCGCTCAGGAGTGAAAAGGTTGGCAGATCAGTACGTAGCTGTGCAGCCTGCCGGAGTCCTAACCAGAGAGTAACCAAAATACCGCTGTGGTGATGCTCAGGGTCATGGTGGTTGGAACATAAAAAGAGAAACCGGAGCGAAGTCTTGTGAACGCCTCCAAACACAGTCATTTTTTTTTTCATATCTTTTACAACATAAAGTCACCAGTCAGTCGGTTTTTAATTGCTCCAGTTTCTTGAGTTCTATGCACACAAACGGGTAAACAATAAGTAAGGTAAAGGAAGGCAACTCAGAGCAGTTACCGGAGACAGAGAAACAAGCTTGAGACTTGAAGGTCTCTGATATGAACGTCTTTAACCACCATTGGGTTATCAATGATTAATATGAAGAGTGACTCACCCGGCTCTTCTAAATATATTTTGATAGGCAACTAGAAACCAGTGTAACTGCGGGCAAAACTACTGGCAATTATTGTTTTTAGGGGGGGCTGCAATATATCAAGTTTTCACTTCCTGTCAAGAAATGAACGGCAAGCGGAGCGAAACGAGAGATATCTGGGTAACTCAACGGGAGCGAGGCCTGAAACCCGCGGTGGTTAACGCTGCTGCTGTTCTGATAAAAATGGCCCAAGAGTGTGTCAGTAATCGCATTGAGAAAGAATTGGGAAAGACTCGCAGCCACGAAATCATCTGTTTGCGGAACACACTTTGTCACCCATCACAGATTGTTGACCAAGAGGAATTCAACTTGGTTACTCAGCGATCAGGTCAGAAGTCAGAAGACAACTATAGCCTGTATGAAGTGGGTGAGAGGGCACGCGCGCATCTTGGCAGCCAAACATTAACAACTTCTTTGCTAAGCTCGAGATAGTGGATAGATGCACTTGATGTAACTGCACACGCTACATGTTTAGTGGTGTTGAGGGTTACAAGAGTATGAATAAGTCAGTCAAGTTTGCAGGGCGCACATTACGCGCAACAGCGCTTTGCACAACAGCCCAGCTGTGGTCATTGAGTCCACGCTTGAGGTGAGTTACCGAATACGCATCACAGTTTGCAAGCTGTGTGTTGGTGTTGTTCTTCTTTCAAGAAGTGGTCACAGTTTCTCACAGATAGATGCAAATGAGAACAGAGACATGAAATTTGACTTGACCTCAAATGGGATTCGCTTGAGTTGCAATCAGCAGGTGGTGAACTGCGGTCCATCTAAAATAGGTTACGTATATATATACACATGCAATTTCGATAAAGCATTTTTGGACACATTATACCAGAAGTGGTCAGGGTCATGTGTGTATTATGTGAATGTAAGTGTGTCGGCGAATGCATCAAATGACTGAAGGGTTGACTAGGAATTTAATATCATGATTATAAATCTGTGACACATCTTGACTGAGTTGCTCAGGCAGGTTGTGTGTGGTCTGCAGAAAAAAATAAATGTGTACTGCATGTGCAAATCTGGATGTATGCTGATAATGGTTAGCAGACAAAAAGAGTCTGAGGCCATGTTAATGGCTCTGTAGGGCTATGTCCCGTCTGCATGTGGATGTTAAGCAGGCACACAATTTTTCCTCATCTTTGCGGGGCATGCTAGCATGCTAACATTAGCAAATCTCGATCACACATCCAAGAGGAGAGGCATTTCACTCAAAACCACAAACCTGTTGTCAGAAGATGATCAAAGTAAATAGGATTTGTCCTCAGGGGACCACGAACATGATTTCATGTCTGTGCAAATTTTTTGATGGAGTAAAACTGACTGATCAAACCACCTGCAGCTGTAAAGCCAGTAACACAGCAGTGTTAGTAGTGACTAAAAGGCCACAGATAAACAGTGATACAAGAGTGCCTATCTGTTACCAGATCACTGCGTCTACCAGCCTCTTCATCTGATAAGTTATCTTCTTCTCGCACTGCGTTGTTTTCCACCTCCCCTGACAACTTCACCTTGTTCTCGCACCAAAACAAACTAATGTTTCCCAGAATGTGGCTTTCTTGGCGACTGTCAGAGAGCCTGATGTGTCGCGTATCATTTTGCATCGGCATCCTCTGATGCAGTGATATGAAAAGCCTCTCTCAAGATTCCTTGGGAGAAGAAATTGAAAGGCACAGTTTGCTTTTATTTTGCATTTCCCTGCACACAACGTGAACTTAAAGGGAAGCTTAAAATGGCAGGTGTCAACAAGTGTTTTCTGTATTCTGTTCAACACATGAGAGAGAATAAGAGCAGATGAAAGAGGAAGTGTTCTTCCTCAGGCATGCTGCCGCTCAGCTGATGTGAATCTGTTAAAGCTTACTTGATCAAACCTAGTGGGGTTATTTTTAGAGAGCTAAAGATGTGAAAGTTAAAGAAAAAGTGTCAGGTTTCAGAGCGAAGCAAACTGCTCAACGGAAAAGTTGCGCTCACAGTTGTGGTTTTAATGAGGACCGCTGATGGCCTCAAGTATTTGATTCCTCCGTCAGCTCAGAGGTCGTGATTTGGTTCAGTGACCATTTGTACAAAAAAGTCTTTGTTCTAAAACATCTTTTTAAACATATTTTGGGCTTTTGGGCTTATCATCTTTACATGCCAGGTATCTTTCAGTAAATGATAACACAGGTTTCTAAGGTCAAGGGTTATCGGTTCATGTCTCTAGCTGTGTTGCCGCATGCTGGACAACAAAAATACCATCCCATGTAAGCTGACGTACAGGCAGCCACTTAGGAAGTCAACAGGCAGTTTGCAAAACTCCACTTCCTCTTAACCCTTCCTGCTCTTGTGACAGGCGTGGGTGGGGTGATTTAGAACTGGATGTGGGTTTTTTTTGTTGTTTTTTTTTGTTTTTTTTAGCCAGGAAGTGCTTCATATCAGTGGTTATCTGCCATGAGACTGCAAAAAAATGGATGTCAGAACTTGGACGCAAAAAATAATATGGCTAAATTTACAGGGCTCATTTGTCGCAGCTGTGGTCAGACAGGAACCGAGCCTGACATATGAGGTCAATTGAGGCAAGTACAGCCAGTTTTACTACAGAAGAGGTTGAACTCGGTACACCGCGTTTTTGTATAGTAAAAAAAAAAATTAAAAATACCACATTACAAATGAGAGTCATGCTGTTAAATTTTTTGTGAAGTTAAAATACTCATTAAAGGAAAAGTACACCCAAAAATCACAACCATTCAGCCATTATCTACTCAACCCCATGGCGATGGGAAGTTGGGTTTTGTAATCCCAAATTGATTGGAACAGATGTTATTTTTTTTTATTTAACTGGCTGAAATCTTCAGTGTAGCTGCTCAGCTAAAAGCGCAAATGTATCTGGGATCTTGGGCTTTCCAGAGACTCTGGACAAACTGTATGGAGCCATTTCATGTTTTTTTTTTTCTGTTTAAACACAGAAAGTCCCCATCTACTGCTTTAACAGAATGCTGCAACACTGTTTAGCTGCGACAATACAGACATGTATTGTGTACTTTTTGCCAAATGGTGACTAAGGCGATGACTGAATTTTATTTTCTGGGTGAACTGTTGCTTTAATTATGTAGGATATCGAATTATTAATTATTTTACCTAATATGAGTTTAGCAGAGACACTTTGCACAGGAAGTCAGTCAATTAAGGGGCACGTGGGATCATAGTACCATTTATAGTACATCCTCAACTGCAATGGATGTTTGCTTACAGCCTGTCATCCAACATTAAGTATAAGTTCTGGCCCTCCAAAGGAAAAAGTGCAGGCACCCTCCTACACTCCTCTACCCTTTAAATCTTCTTCAAATAAAGACAGTTTATCAAACTGGGTCAGTGTTATGAGTTACTTTCTGGGGATTTGTATGTTTCTGGTGCACAGCTGCTAGCACTGCAGCGCCGGGAGTTGTGGAGGCCCCCAGTGGCTTCCACAACTCCCGGGTCAGGACACAGCCCAAAATAACAAGAGGGTAAGTGGATGTATTCTTTGTCTGCCCTCACAAACGTCTTTGTCAACATCGAGAACATGTCTCAGGAAGTGCTTTAAAAGGAACTCATCCTGAAGTGGAGAAACCCTCCCCCTCCACAAAAAAAAATAAAAAATAAAAAATAAAAAAATCAAGATTTGAGAGTGCCAAGAAACACATTCTAGTTTATAAAAAAAAAATAATAATCATCATCTAACAAAAACAGCCCTGAAAACTCGGGCTCGGAAGATAAGCTGTGTTAATAATAAGCGCCATCTTTATCAGAATTATGTCAATTTCATTTTTACTCAGCACTAAAAACGAAAGAAAAAGAAAAAGCCCCACTGGTCTTAAACTGGGAAGTTCTCATCAGCTTTTCTGAGACAGGCTCAATCTCTCTAGCTCAGTGGTGTGGCGTTTCAATCTCACCGGAGACTAGATGGTCGAAACATTTCATCAGCAGCATGAACTACAAGAGCGACCAGTGACATTTCACAACACAGAGACTGATCATGTTGCCTGTTCTGCCCTCTAGTGGCTCCACAAGGAATCTCAGCCATCCACACAAATGACATAAAAATTTGACCAGAGACGAGTGATTTTATTAAATGCATCATACTGTATATTTATTTTACAATTGTATGATATTTTATCAGTTACACAGAGAACAAAAAGCAGCCATGTAATAATAATAATATACTTGAATCTCCCAGAACAAGATTTTTTTTTCCAATGTGAAAAAAATGAGTTGAAATGCAGGATAAGGGGGAAAACTGACGAGAAATGTTGGTAATGTCAAAATAAAATGTTTTCTTATTTTCAAAAGTAAAAAATTAAGTAAATGTAATTACTTTGATGTAAAAAGTATGTTTCTTTGACGTAAATAAAATGTCTAAGGAATCTTTTCAAAGTAGCTTTCAAGTCAATCAAATCAACCAGAGACAATAAAATGTGTATAAATGCACAGTGAACAAATTAATAATTTAAACAGAGATAAAAGATTCTGGTTGGAAAACATCTGCTGGTTTTCAGTTTCTAACAACTTAGAAATATTAGGCTTCAATACAAAGAGGAGAGACTGATTTAACAATCTCAATACTGCTGGTGTAGCTGCAGAAAAGGCAAATGTTCTTAGACAAGGCCGATTGACTGACAGGCACTTAATGATCGCTGTAAGCAGCTTACAACTTCGCTTATACTGCGTCGCTCATTTATCAACTGTCCTGGAACAATGTGTTTGACTCACTGTCCCCTCAAGTAAGGCTCCATGTGAAGAAAGCTGACACACAATACATGTGATACTGTTAAACAAAAAAACTCTGCATACTGAGGGTAAACCGTAAGAGCTACTGCGACGTAAGATTATCAGTTATAAAATAAGACTTTAAAATAATCAGCGTTGCTCTTCACCTCAAATGAAGTGCGGTTAAAAAGAGAAAAAAAAATGGGTTTTAGCGGTGAGGGAAGAGGATCAGAAACCTCACGTCGAAAGCATTTCGGTCACCATCTGAGATGTGTCGTAAACAAAAACATTTTTTGAACACAAGTTTAAGTTTGGGAGATGTTCTGGCACATATTGCAGATTGCATGGCATCAAACACAAAGGCAATGGAAGCAGGGTTTAGAAAATGTACTGCAGGTGCGTACAAACACATCAGGGATTGGGTCCTTTCCCCCTTCACTCAAATGTGTTCATTCCAGCTCAAGTCTGCTCAAACCAAGACTCCTTTTCATAGAAATAAAACTCATTCTTAAAATGACTGAATGGAAGAGAAAGAGGGGCCTGTCCCTGCAACACAATATAAATATGAGATCACAGCTGGTTACAGAGGTGCTAGATGTGGGTGGCTGGGCTGTTTGTGGGTCTCAGTTGAGCAGCTCCAGATAAGTGATGGGCACTTTGCCCTTCTGGTTGCCCCGCTCACCCATCAGCCAGTCTGAGTCCATGCCTGGGACACTGCTGACTGTGATCACCTGGGGGACAGATGCAGTGTTTAGTTTAATAACTTGTCAAGTTTCTATTTAAAGAGATACATTATCACCAATTATCAAAATCAGTGTAATATTTACTTATTAAAAGGTAAATGGGGGAAACATGTGAGTCCATTATGTTGCATTCATCATCTGTTTCCTAGACTGTATTTTCATATTTCAAAGACACTACATGTATGAAGTGCCTGGTTATTAATCCTGATATTACCAAAGGGAGTTCATGCCACACAGTTAGCAAGTTCAAAATTCTTCTGAGTGGGGGTATTAGAACGAATGAGGTCATGTTTGTTCATTGTTAGTCAGCCACAGGCATGTAATGGACACTTCAGTGCTTTTCCAGGAAAAGGAGGGGCGTAAGTTTCATTGAACTCAGGCTGTTGCACAGGAAATGCACCACTGCACTTGCAGGGCATGATGTGGTTAACACAAAAATTTTAATTTCAGTCTGGGTTCAGACTAGGCTACCTTTTGTAAAAATGCTGATTCTCATATCAAAAGACACTTTTAAATAACAGGCAGAAACATGAACAATAAATGGATATACAGAAGTGACTATTCCATGCTAACCTCATCAGCCAGCAGGGAAAGCTCGCTGCTGCTGGCAGCATCGTAGTCGTAAAGCACCCGGGCTTTGCGGCTGCCATTGGAGCTACGCAGCTCGTTGAATCCTCCCGATGCTGTTGAGCTGCCGTGACCCGCAGACACGCTGGGCAGAGAGGCCGTCACCGGGATGGTGGGCACAGAGATGCTGGCCCCGCCAGACACAGATGACTGGTTGTTGTTGGAAAATGACGAGGGGAAACTGGTGGGAGGGAAGTATTTTTCAATACAATGCTATAGTTAGTTATGTCATCTCCCCCTGTAAGCATCAGATCAAGCTGAATTCTCTGTGACCTCATTGCTGATTAATATTCCTTCTAAATTAGTCATTAAACATGAACTTTGATCTAATCAAACATTGGGTCATCCTTTTGTTTGCACAAAGAATTTTTAAAAGTAACACAGGATATATATTTTTTAATCCAATTAAGGGTCTATTAATACTAGTGTCTCCCTGCTGCTTCAGTGCAGACTCTCTCTGTGACATTCAAGTGGGCTGTGAACTGCCTGGAAAGACTGCCAGAGATTGCAGCATGATGCCAGAGATGGAACTGACAGATCTATTGAGCTGTTCATGACAAAAGGAATGAAAGCTGACAAGCGGTATTTCACCTGCCCAGCTGCTTTTGAAGGTCCACCATGTACTGGTAACACTGTGCGTAGTATGTAGTCTGGGCCTCCACAAAGTCGTTCAGACAGCGTAGGTGGTGTGCCTGAGAATGCACAAGGAGAGAGGATTAAGATAAAAATGTTTGACTGGCTTGTTCCACGTCATTCTATACTGCAACAATGTGTCAATTAATTGTCTACTATTGAATGAACCGCTAATTATTTTGATGATGGAGGAATCAGTTTCAGTAATCAAAATAAATAATAATCTAAATTCCAGCTTGTTAAATGTGAATACTTTTGCTTTCTTTCCTTCTCTATGACAGTGTCTCTATGAAAGAAACTTGAGGAAGTCATTTTTGATTCATGATCACACCGATTACATATTTTTCACCATTTTCTGACTTTTTACAGACCAAACAAGTGATTGATTAATCTTGAAAATAACTGAGTTTTATTGAAATTGATTTATTCAAAATCATTACTTGTAGTCCTATTCTCTATCAAACCTTTTGATAGCTGTGTGCCCTTTTACAGCAAGAGCAATACATCTCAGTCTGTGAACAGTTACAAGTCTCTGGAGGAGCCTTGTGAAGTCGAAGAAAAAACCCTCGTGATGTCATCGGGTAACATCAAGTAAGCAATACACTTGTATGAGTTTGCAGATATGGAGACTGAAGACGTGTGTCAACTGAGAAGGAAGTGTAAATTACGATGTTGAGTTGCATTATGGGAAGGACAGGATAGGATCCAGTGTCCAGAGGTTGAATTGTACTGAGGACTTAGGGTCTGGAAATCTTGGTAACCCTTCTCTTTTTTTAAACAGAACACTGCTACTATTTCTACTACTAATTCTAATACCAGTAAGAAATAAGGAATAATAACAGGAATAGGAACAAGAATAATAAGAAGAAGTCACTGTTTTTGGCAAAAATCAACAACCCCATCATGTCCCTTTACATCATTTGTTTACTGATTGAATGCTGATTGAAGCAGAAGCTGAGCTGGGGAACGTACGTGGGTGCTGCTGACGCCTTCTAGCAGCAGTCGGGTGATCTCTGCCTGACGGTCGAACTCACTCTGGGTCATCCTTAACTCCTGCTCTGCCTGAGGAAGAAGAAACGAAAACAGGTTCTTACAGAATACCATCACCACACATGCATTTGGTTTTGAGGAATGATCATGATCAAAGCGAGCAAAATCACACCCAACTTCTGCTTTTGATATGATATATGATATACGACTATCATATAGGCTATGATACATGACTAAAAACAAACATTAACAAGAGTGAGAGAAAAGTCTCCATAAAATGGGTTTGCAGATATCATCCTCTTATCTGTTATACAGATGCAGCATTATCTGTATCTGTATCACAGAGACTGAATATGTGCATGTAACTTTATATTGCTTCAATGGGTCAATACAAGGATAAGTCAGAGGCAGCAAAACCAAAAAAAAAAAAAAAGATGTGGTGAGACCAAGTGTACAGATATGTAAAGATGGTACATGAAGGAATGACAGAGAAACAGACACAAGTGAACATGATGTTTCTGTCCTGAGGGAAATGTTTCCTTTTCCTTGCACCGAGCCAAAAGGTGGAACAATGGCTTGTTGAGACTCGCTATAAAGTCTAATAAACATATGGTCTGGAGCTGAGACTGACAGGGACAATGGCCCTTACTGTCCTGAACTCTCTACAGCTTACATTAGAGCCACAGAGGAGGAAGGGAGAGCGGAGACAGTGTTTGGTCCTTGCACGATTTGTCGACAAGGACTCTAGGTTTTCCAGGAGGTACCACAGCGTGTCACGGAGGAGATGGAGAAAGGGATAGACGGCAGCTGCTGACACTGCTACCAGGGGGTTTGGGGTGTGTGTGTGTGTGTGTGTGTGTGTGTTTCAAAGATGGCTCCAACATTCCACTCACCTCTGTCACTTCCTCCGTTCACATCTGCTGCTTTGCGTTTTGAAAACAGTGACACAGTAGTTAGCGCTACAGCTGCTGCACACCCACAGCCAACACCACACATCCTTACTCTCTGTGTGTGTATGCCTGTGTGTGTGTGTGAGAGTGAGGCGGCTGCATTCTTTAACAAAACCACACTTAGGTAGATGGTAGCAGCACTGTGATCTTGTAGCACATAAATATTGCATAAATACCAAACCACCTCAGACACCGTCACACAGAGATGAAAGCGGAGCTGGTGTTACCCTGCACAAACTGTTATTCACCCTTCCTGTATTTTTGTGACAGTCTTCTCTTTAATGAGTAAACAAACTCACTCAGGTATTGTTGACACAGTACACGTTTGTTTGCACAGATTTAACACGCTGTTTGACTCTGTCCCGCTGTTTGGTAAATCTAAATGAAATGAGCATGTTGACAAGCTGCAGAGATAACTTGGCTCTGAATGAACCAGAGGGAGTAATATAGGAGTTTTTGAAGGAAATTAAGCTCACTGGGTCTCGGCTTGGTTGTTTCTGCCAGCATTTGTGGAAAATCGTGCTCCAAAGCCTCTAATTTACTTTAGATGCTCTGAAAACTGCAGCCAAAGAGCCATGCTGGGATACTGCCCGGTGTTCTAACGTCCATCCCTGCCGCTGACATTCATTTAAGCATTTTGCGATAGGGATTCTAGTCGTCAGCAGCTTTGTTGAGTACTTTTCGAACCTTTTTTTCTTACCGACACACCCATCGTGATCCTTTCTTGACGCAGACGGGGAGGGGGTGGATGGGATAATTCTCGAAAGGATTTGGCCAAATCTTGGCTCAGAGCAGAGGTCATTAGTGATATCCTCTTCAGACATTACTGACTGGAGGACAGTCTGACACTATCTGAAACTTTTACTGTTAGGATGAGGTGTAACATTTGTTTTGCAATTTGACCCACAAAAAAATTGTCAGTACAATCCATGACCGTTTTTTCTTTTTGTAGAAAACTATGCAGCAAGATTACAGAGACCCCAGTCAGAAAATGCTTCAACTGTAATCAAGACATTTAAAGGGTTAAAGCCATCACCTGGTGAGAAGTATAATCAGTCCTAAGTATGCTGAAGGATGCATCACTCTTTTGTCAAGTCAAAAATACATGTTTTATGTGTAAAGAATTCTTTAGTATTCTCCTTGCACAGTGATTTCCCTCCTGAGTCTTGATGTTAATTTTCCCTCTTTTTTTGTGTGCCCCTCTACATTTGTTTCCATTCAATGACACTATTACACCATAAATAATTGTAAGTGTGGAGTTTTAGTATGATGAAGTTCAAGTGAAAATCAGTCCAGATGTCAAATAAAGAGGACGTCAGAGCAAGAAAATCCAGAAAGGGGAAGTCTAAACTTCCCAGAGCTGCTCATGTGACTGTTTGCAAGTCACAAGAGATAAAATGGTCAACTTCATGTTGTGTAATTTTGTGTGTTAGTCATGACTTGTGTGACTTCAGATGAAGAGTTGGTAGGAAACGCCCTGACAGCTTTTCCTTCTCTAAAAAGGAGACTGACTGATGACTTTACTGAAAGCAGAATTCACTCACATTGTTCATTAATCAGTGTTACAAAAAAACATCCAGATAAGAAAAACTGACAGTGTTGCATTGACGATTATGTGTGTGTGTGTGTGTGTGTGTGTGTGTGTGTGTGTGTGTGTGTGTGTGTGTGTGTACTTACTGCAGCTCTTGCATCAGCCATCCTGGCTTTCTTTAGCCTGGTTTTGGCTGCATCCAAATCCAAACGTTTGACCTGCAGTAGCTTCCGTTCTTTCTGGACCAAAAACACAACAAAACACTCAAAAATTAGATTTTTACTTTTGTTCAAGCGACATCATTTTCTAGCAGATGAGATTAGTGGTTTGCATTAGCTGTAACCATTCAGAACAAATCTGGTAACCTAAAAGCGTCTGTATGTCCGTATCAGGAACTTCAGTAAGCCACTTTCACTCACTGAATGAATTAGCGGTTGCTAACTTCATGTCGACTTTTGACCGCTGTAATTGCTTTACTTTAAAAGCCTCACTGGTCAAGCCAGAGAAAAGCTTTATTTCTGAAGGAACAACAGGAAGTGTTTTGTCTGCTACAACAAAACTTAATGGCACATTTAAATGTGGCTGATAAGAAAACTGCACTTGCTGACAGATTAAATGAAACATAGGGATACTGGTAATGCCCTTAACTCAACAGTGGGTTGGTTAAATGACTGAAATGAGGTGTGTGTTTAACAAGAACTGAACATCTTCTTACGTGTGTGCAATGTGTGCATATTGTAGCGCAGCAAAACGCCTAGTGGTGGTGACACTGAAGACTTCAAAAATGATAAACTTGATGTTCATCCATGAAGTGTGTATGTGTCAATTTGTGTTTGCCACAGAGGTTATTTTCTGAGATTATCAAAAATCCATTTCAAAACTCTATGATATATACTCTAAAACTATAGGTTTTTATACTGAGGGAAGCAGAGCGATGATAACGTCCTGTTTTGCCTACAAAAACATGTCATCCTTGCACCACTCTATAGTTTGAGGGGTTGGTTCAGGATGAAGGTTAAAAGGTCAGTGAAAAGTGAAAGTGATCCAGCAGTCAAACTCACCAGGATGGTTTTGAAGTCGCCTTCTAGAAAGTTTCTGAAAGGTGTCAGGAAGTTGATGGCGGCACTTTGGATTAACTCCCGCTCTGCTCCACCAATCTGTTTCTCTGTCTCGCCGCATTTTATCAGAGCATTCCCTGTAATGGTCAGCAGCTTTCACTTTCAATACAACACAGGACAGGGGGCTGTACAATGTGCCACAACAGTCTCACCGTAAGCCTAAGTACTTCAATATTGAGCAGATGCAGAGGCCCGTGGATACAAAGAAAGCGCTCTTGTTCAAAGGTGGTAAACAGCCAAGGCCTCAGCTGTGTTTCCATCTATAGCAAATTTGATGCGAGGCTTTGAAAATGTCAAATAAATGACAAAAAAAACAATAAAAGAAAAAAAAAGCAAAGCAGGCACTTTTCAAGGTAACACATGTTTTCATCAGAAGATGGCAATATAGACTGCGCATGGCTGTTATTCAATGAGTAGAAAGATGCAGATGAAGTAGAACTGGGAATAAAATCAGATGCCAATAAACCTCAAAGAAGAAGAAGAAGAAACCAAACAGGTCACACAGGCCATCTTCAAAAGAATCTGGAATGGGAATCTTATAGAAATATCTGAGCAGACAACAGATGCGCCTTTTAGTTCTTCTTTCAAAGTAGAAAAAAAGAATTAGTAGTGTGTTACATATTCCCTTCATCAGAACTAATTTGGAAAACATGTTATCATTATACATTAAAGGAACAGTTCATGCAAAGTGTGAATTCCGTCATTGTCTCTTCATCCCAACACTGATGACTTAGAGAACATCTGAAATTGCACCATACAGCTTGTCCAGCATAATTGAAGTCTCTGGAGGGCCAAAGATCCTGAATTGATTTGAAAAGATGATCTTTACACCCTTTTATAAAATGAAATTCATACTTTAACCTGTAAGCTAAAAGTATTTGTGACAGAGTCGTGGCAAAGGATGATACAGATGTTTAAAATTTTGTGGTGCTCACATGTTTCCACATGTGGAAGTGTCAAAAAGCCTTAATTCAGTTTTACACATCTACACAAGAAAGAAAAGAAAGAAACCTACATCAACAATTTTGTTTGTTCCATAAATCGAGGAGTTTTGCAGGCGATGATTGTGTTTGTCGACCAGCAAAAAAAAAAGCAAAATAAACTTGAAAATAGTATGAGCCACAGCCAAAGAGATGAGCAGGATTCAGAAGGAGTTACATTCATTACAGTCCCAGCATGCCAGGCAACTCACCATAGGCAGTTCCAGGACCAAATTCATTTCCTGACTCGATCATGGACTGGCCCAGCAGCTCGTGGTTGTTCATTCGTGTAGGGGCTTTTTTCTCCAGTTTCTCGTACACAAATTCTTCTAGCCGGACATCTGCAGATGGCGACAAGAAAACTCAATTACAAAGTCATAAGACTACAGTAAGGCAGCCAAGCACAGACGGTGAATTTAGGACAGTGAGTCCAAAACAGCCGTCCTAACATTTGTTACGTAGAGGCTTTCATAATGACACCCATGACAAGAGAACCTCTCGGTCGAACACGATTTGATTAATTTGTTACATGTCATCACATCACATGCTCGTACACATACACTGACCATCACAGCCGACATTATCTGTGGAATGCTGTATGCAAGTAGAACAAATCCAGTCTACCATAGCCAAGACTGTTACACATGACTGTGAGCAGCAGCTGGTCCGCCTTGTGTTTGTTGTGCCTGTGCTGTGGTTGTGATACAGCAATATGGCGCCGTGGTGTGAGCAGAGGAGGATGCACAGCTGAGCTTACAGACTTCACAGGCACCCCATCAACCGATGTGTGTCAAACGCCATCTCAGAGATGTGCGGTATTCTTTAAAATGCGACCCTTTTTATTGGGGAAGATTACTAATCCACTCTTCAGAGCAGCTCAGAATTTGTAAATCAAACACTTTCAGAACTGATTGGGTGCTCAGATTAAAATACACATCTGTAAGAAGTTAACTGTCATAATGAACCTAACACTAAGATTTGGAATTAGTGTCTGTTTGTCAAGACGTTAAAGTGTATTGATGAGCAAAGTGAGTGGCATGTAGCAGACAGATGTATAAATGGGGTTTGGTGCCTTCCTCCCCATTGTGGGGAGCACACACTGCCCTGCAAAGGGGTTCCCCTATGTCAGCATTCTGTTTGTCAGATGGGTCGGGTTCGTTTCAGAGATAACAGTGTGGCCTTACTGGGGTTGGGCTGCAGTAGGACCTCTGTCTGCTTCATGATCCTCTCCGTCCATTGTTTGGTGTTCTCAGCTCGGACCAAAAGGTTCTCCAGATGGGCGTCCAACTCTGTCTTTTCAGCCTGGCCAAATTTCTCTTCTGTGAACTGAGAGAAAAAACAAACGGTTATCCGGTTTAAATGAACACAACACCATAACCTGGAAAGTGAAACCTTACAGTATGATCACTGTGGGCCCGAGGTGTCACACAAGGCGTGTTTGATGGAAGGTGTAATCTAATGTTAACATGCTGGACGGACTATCTTACAAATATCAACGTTATCTGTCTGATAAATGTTGATAGCTCTAGCAAATGGTTTCTGAGGCCTGCTTTGATAGTCATGTTGAACTGTCTGGCTATAACAGACACTGCATTCACGGAGGCTCCGTTTGAAAAACACACAAATAGTGTAACCACAGCCAACTTTCCAGAAAAACGTTATGGAAATTTCCCTCGGGCGATAACAGGCTACTTAGCTACAAGCTAACCGCCTCAGTTGCGTTAGCTGTTTAGCAGGCGAGCTAACGCTAATTGGCTGCTTAAGCTAGCAGCTAACGTTGGTTAGCAACAACTTCCACGAACGAAACGGTCAAACTTACTTGTACGGCGCGGCTCAGGAAGGTGCCGGCGTCTGCGGCTAACCGCTTAACATTAAAGTCCATGGCACGGAGGCGGAAATAAACACTTCACACAACAGCTAGCCGCTCGCACAGTCAAACTGCCATCCCTGTAGAAAATGTCATTGAGGCAACTTTTTTTTTTTCTTAGTCGGAGTTCCACCCAGCTGTTGATTCAGACAAAGATAGTATATGGACAAGATGGTTCACACCGGCGGCCTGGTCTGACAGCTGTGAGAAAATGTCGCGCATGCGTATATGGAGTTGCCAATGTTTTTAATCAACAATTCTTAGATGGATTAGAATAGGCTTTTTTTTCTCTCTCTCTTTTATTTATTTATCTTTTTAAAAACACTATGTTTTTTCATGGTTTTATATCCAATGTATAGTTGGTGTATACACTATGGGGTTTTATCTCCATAATGCAAGAAACACGTCACAATTTCACTGATATATAGGAGGAGGGAAGCAGGTGGGATTTGTTAAAAATGGATGGAAAATCACCTTCTCTACGATGATCTGAATTTTGCATTCAATGTCCTAACAATGTCTCTTTTCAGTATCTCTTAAAAAAAAAAAAAAGATTAAAAAAAAAACAATGTAATTCAGTAGTTATGCTATTTTTAAAAGGGCACTTTCAGTTATCAGGCCCATGCAAAATAAACTACAGTCAGATTCATAAGTAAGACATTTAAAGGGAAATTAAAGTGAAATCAAAAGGACACCTTGAAGGCACCATGCGTGCGTGGGTGTTTTCCCACCATAAGGAGCATCACAAGATGCTTCTGTGCAGAAGAGGAGGAGGAGGACTGGGAGAGGAAGGGGCTCATCTGTCCCCATGAGCACTGCGTCTTTCTTTTTTTCGTTTCACAAGCAGCAGTCATGGCTGGACTCCAAACTCTCATTCTAATTAAATTAAATCACAGATTGGTGTTTTGGGAGGGGGGGGGGGACTGTTCGGATCTTCCCCCTTTTAGAAAAATGTCTGCTTTGTACCATCATGACGCTGGTTGAGTGTGAGCAGGTTATTTGCTCAGGTGTAAAAACTCAGCCCAGTGTTGCTTGTGCGAGAGTCGTACATTTCCCATAACTGTTGTCATTGTGAAACCGCAATAAATTCGATTTGACATGTAATATCAGTTGGCTTGCTGTGTGTAATGAGTAATACTGACACATGGTGGATAGCATTTCTACAACACGATATCCTCCGCAACCCTCTCGTCTCCAGGAAACGGACTCTGGCAGATTTTAGGAAAACAAAAACACCCTTCAGGTCTGGATGTAATTATGCCAGACGGAAGCTGCTACCTGCTGTGTGGGAGGAAGTCAGGCAGGGAGAGAAATCAAATGACTTCCCCTCTGTAAGCTACCAACGCACCGGCAGCTCGAAGCCCTTTACTCAGCTAAACGGTGGCTGGAGGGGTTGTGCAGCCGCACGTTTAATAGTTCCAATGCTGCATTTAGTCTTCACCACTGACAACACGCGTAAAGCGTTTCTTGTACTGCCAAGATGACGTGAAACGCAAGTTTACATTAAAGGTCGTGATTTACAGTGTAAACGTTGAAACATTGTATATTTAAACAAGGTCAAACTATTTGTCATTTATCAAGTGTAAGCTGTAAAACAGCTAATGGACTGCAGCAGTAGCCTACACAGTGCATTTTTTTAGAACCACACTATGTCAAAGATATTAAGGCTTTGGCTTCGCTTAATGCTTGGCCAACTTTCAGAATTGTTGGGGCGGCCGCTTTAAAAAAAAAAAAGGTGAATATGGAAGTCAGCACTTTTAGGCAGGCAGTACAGCTCCTTTGAGGGAGGACTAGGCTGCTGTCGGGTTGTTCCAGTAGTAAATCTGTGTCTATCTGTTCTTTCTCTTCACAATAACAGAGAGTACTCGAGGGAAGAGAAATTTAACTTCGGCAAAATGACTTTCTCATCAAGGCGAAGCAGCTTTCCTCAGGTTAATCCCAACTGGCCACTTTGTGGCAGAGAAATGAAAAAAAAAAAAAAAAAAAAAAAAGATAATGGGACATGTTAGTGGCTTAAAATCTTTCTTTCTTTATTTGAGACTGTTGTTACAAAGCATCTGCATTCAAACCTGCGCAGACTTTCACTTTCTTGCACGATGCAGCTTTGACGGAGCGAGCGGCTTCGAGTTTCATCCAGTGCGAGACTTTTTCGGATGGAACTGTCATGGTTCATCGTGTCAAAGTGCATCTGCAACTCGTGAGAGCCTTCCTAAAATCTAAGACAGCTTTTGAAAAGCAATTACAACAGGCGCGTTGCAGGGGCGAAATCAAAGCCGAGCTACATTTGCTGACTCTTTTGGACCACGTTTTCGGCGAGCTCCAACAGCAGGGGATATCTGAGCGTCCTCTTCCTCCAAGACTCTGGGATTCCCTGGAGACCGGTCTGAAAACACATCAAGATGACAGCTGAAAGCATCAGAGGAAGCACCAAGCTTTCAGAATATCTGAGCTGACTGTCAAACTCATCACAAGAGTTCAGAGAATTACAGGCAACAACAACACTCAAAATGATATATCTTCACTTGCTGTCTGTCTGTCTGTCTGTCTGTCTGATGCTGTAAATACTGCAGAACTTGCCATAAAACGTAACACAGCTTCAGTTCGTAACTTTGCTTTCAGTTTGACAGCTGTAAACTCTCATCTAGTCGCTCACTGTTCATCTGTTGGATGCTGGGCACTGATTTATGTGTTGTCCTTAAATGTCTATGATCTTGTAACTATAAGGGCAGCAAACTGCCCCTCAAGCTTTTTGGCCTTCACAAGCAAGCACTTTAAGCTCAGATGACTGCTTTCAAACATAAATGTTCTCCTCATTCATGCATGCTATGGAACAATCAGCATGAGCATTATCAAAAAGCTAATCACCCATGTGCATAACAGAGTGGACTGATAAGAGCGTAGACAACCTCTATGGATATGAAGACATCCGTCAGAATAAGTGTAGAAATACTTGATACTCTGTTATCAAAAGTATATCACCGAAGGCAATATTACTCATCAAAAATGCATCCTGTCTTGGCCCTGTGAGTGGAATAATGATAAGACCTTACTGATCATGTGTTTAATATCAACCGTTATATCAGGAAAATAGTCAGAACAAGATTCTTATACATGAACTAACTTGAATCAGTATTCCATTTATCCTATTGTTGTGCTCACTTTCAAACATTCTGGACAAAAAACAGTGTTGTTTTAACTTAATGTGCATGAACTATATAAAAAAAAATCTAATTGTATTAAGAACATATTGGCGTATATAATAGTATTTTGGGGAAATAATTACAGAACTCTGGAGCTCATTATCAAAATACATTCCCCTCATATTAGTGTTTAGGAATGGCTAATAGAATAATAATAAAAAAAAACTTTAAAGAGGTCATATTGCGCTAATTTTCAGGTTAATTTTTCATTTGGACTTTCTAAAAGAATCAGTTGACATACTTAAAATTTTCAAAAAATACAATATTTTTCTACTATGGTGCATTGCTGCAGCATCCCTGTTGACATTGTGTCTTGAATGCTCCGTATTAGCTACAGAGTGAGACATTGTGCCTCTGTTCAATCTTTGGTGAGAGTTGCCCATATGCATTAATTAACAGACAGAAGTTAGGAAGTAGGGCAGGTCATGTGGAGCAAGGTAGTGTGATCCAAAATAATGCTGCTGCAGCAGTAGCAACTGTATGTCTGCTGACTGACTGGAGTGTCTATATTTTCTAATAAATATGTGATTTTATATAACACCTGCCACAAAACACAAAATAGGAAAGGCAAAAAACCCAACAAGGCTAATATCACCACTTTAAATTAATGCTCACACACACAAACACACTGAATCGTTTTAGTATCAGTGACTGAATATTGTTCATGTGCCTGAGAACTTTTTTCCAGTACCTGTGCGCCAAAACAGGCTCCTATGAAGGAGGATCGGCTGGCGGTGCATCCCCCGCGGCGCATGGTGTCCCTGACTGCTTCATCCAGCTGGTTCAGCTTCAGGACTCCATGCAGCGCTCCTTGGAACGCACCGGGCAAAGCTAGACACAAACACAGACTTAGCAGCGGATACATGCAACATGGTAACTGAATATATAGGATTACTTTTGTTCGTTGTGCCTTGAAAAACATCACAAGTTGTTTTTACTTTTGCAACATTATTATCCTACAATTAAAGGAGGCCCTTGAACAGGTCTGCCATGCAGAACTCGTCACGTGCGCTTTAAGCATCTCAGGCTTTCAGCCCTGTAAAACCTGAGACTCTCAACTCAGCGGGAAGGGGAAAATGAAAAGGAAGGAGGACGGACACCACGAGTCAGGAGATCAAAGGCTGGAGGACCCACCAGCGGATACACTGATGGGGAGGGTGTGCAAGCCGTGCCAAGTCAACAGACCTGGATCCTGCTGCCGCCGACCGGCTTACCTCATGTGTTTGTGAACACAGCAGGTATGAGCTGTTGGGACGTCTTGGCTAGGTTGTCCTTCACCTGGTTGATATGTGCTTCAGCAGGGGCACAGGAAGAGAGATAAGATGCAGAGTTGAGTGTTTGCACGTTAAAAAAATAGATATTTCTGGCTGCCAGTCACAACTAATACTGCGCACAATACACATTTATGATGAAACCTGAAATCATATTTTGATTTTGAAACAGTTGCTATAGTTTCTTGATCAGGATCATGTTACTGCTTGTAGCTTTTTGTGTTTCATGTATCTTGATCACGTTCCCCTGATCTTTTTCTGTTTTGTCTACCCCTTTCTCTCTTTCTTGTTTAAAGGATGAGAGGAAAAATATAAGAGTGAATATTCCTTTTGCTGAACCATCAAGCAATCCATCCTGATGGAATACGTTGTAAAATACAGCATACAGGCTGTGAGCGGCTTGGGGTTTTCTCTCAGAAAAATAGTTTGCTCACAGTGATTACTGAGTAACTAGCTCGACATTTTCCAACTCATCTGTTTTCACCTTTTGAGATAAATTGTGGGGAAAGACAGTTCAGTGTTTTAGGGGATATTCTGATTTGCTCTCTTGCAGCATAAGACGAGAATGTTGTTACCAGACTTATCGATTTAACTTGAAGCCTGAGTGAAATTTAAAAACTAAAAGTTTTGGGTTCAAACATGCCAGCAGATTGATCTTTGGACTTTGATCTAAGCCAAGCTACGTAATTCCCCCGGCTTCCTGTCTTCATGCTAAGCTAAGCTAAACAACTCCTGGCTATAGCTTCATATTTAACAGACGGTTATTATTTTGTGTCAAATTGTGTCAAATGAAAATAGATTTATGTCAAATTATTCCTTTGAGCATGAATGAAGCTCCGAAGACACATGAAGCCTTACCAATGACGGCCCGGTCCAGCTCCTGAGGGTTCTGTCTCTTTGGGTCAGACATCTGAGCCAGCACTACATTCAGAACATTGGGATCTGGACCATTCAAAATGAAATGCTCCAAAATCCTAACAAAGACAGAGAAGGAATGGTTTATACTCTCACTTAAATAATGGTGTGGCAGACCTCGGCCAAACTGTTTTCATCGTCTTCAGGCCCATCTCTTACCGCGCTGCCGCCAGCGTCTCCGCCACACACATGTCGTTGTTCTGGGTCACCCGTATGGCTTTCTCCACCTTCTCCAGCATCTCAGGTCGGCCAGCGTACATGGCCACCACCGGAGCCAGCTTGGTGACGCCGTCCATCTGACAGTCTGTATCACAGCCTTGGAAACACATACACGCACAGAGAGATTACAACAACCCAAATTCCCCCGGGGAGGTCTTTGTACACCTAAGATTTGAGATCTTTACCGGTTTCTTCCTTGCCAGCGTCCACATTCCTCATGAAAGCTTTCAGGCTCCCATTTCTCCAGGGGCCATCGATGGGGAGGATGGCTTTTGGACCTTATGATACCAATGAATACTCTGTTATTTGACAGTTTTTCACCTATGGCACAGGCAAAATAAGAGAATCATGACTAAGGTAAAAAAAAAAAACAAGCGGGAGAGGACAAGAGACATTTCCCTCAACCTTCCATCAAAGGTTTCTGTAGGTGGAGCTCTTTTCGCTGTCTCCTCAGTCATGGTGGTTATCACTGCCCATGATGGTGACACAGCTCTGCTTATGTTATTCCGAGACATAAAAGCTGGCCTGCAGTTAACTGTGCCCGGCAGTGCACTGTGCCGCTGTGTTGACTTACAGCAGCGCTGTATTTATATGATATCCTGACAGTAAATATCCAAACCCTGGACACCGACTGAGAACAGGGAAGTCTGTCTGTATGGAACATTTTCATGGAAAGGGTTTTCCCCATCGGCTATGAAGGAAAAACATTATGCACAGTGTTATCGGAGAGTAACAGAGGCTCTCACATCCTTTCAGTCCTGTTCAGTTGATGATTAATATGTCTTGGCATCACAGTATTGACAGTCGCACAAAACAGGTACAGTACCTCCTTTCTTCCTGTAAGGGTCATTGAGAGGCAGGTCGTACACTGTTCCTGGGCCAAAGAACTTGTAGATGCGCTTGGTCAGGTCTTCCACGTTCACATCTGGCAACACATAGAAAACAATCATGTTACTCATGTTAGCTTAATGATCTAAAGAGAACTCCATCACTCTTGTCTTATTGTTTGTTCACCATTAAACACTGTACTTAGTAACAACAAAGTGATCTGAAGGTGATGTGCTGTTTCAGAACCCATCGACTGTCATTTGATGAGAAGTTATGCTTTGGGGACAACGGACAGTGTCTTGCTCTGCTTCTTTTGTTATCCACATGGGCTTCATGCAGCCAAAACCCGCTCAAAGTGATTGGTCAGTATGACTTGGACTGCAAATGCAAGGCAGAATGCATCACAATCCAAACTTCAACCAAACCCTTTATTTACAAATTCATTCATATGCTAATATGTATTCAAAGGATTGAGCGGCAAGTTGCATACTTCAGGAAAGGTTTAAGATTTGTTGATATACTGTTTTTGAGAAAATCGGCACCAGTCTTGTGTCTGCTAACTATAGAGTTATGGCCAGCTGATTAGCCCGGCTTAGCATAAAGAGCTTCTTTGCACTTTGTGTGTTGTGAGTTGGATAAGAAGATCGATATCAATCTCATGGTTTTGCATTGAGTAAGAAGTCTAGAGACTTTTATCTTAGCTAGGCCTAAAACTGGAAACAGAGTGAAGAAACAAAAGAAACAAAATCCGTTTCCCTTTTAAACTAATTAACACAAATATCTTGAATATTTAATCTGTACAAAGACTGAGGCATATATAACCAGAGGCCATAGTCCAGAATGCGATGCCTTTTGAAACCATAACTTACACCTTGAAAAATGTGTTTGCCCCCCCCAGCATCTCAGTACCTCCACACTCGCTCAGGGACTCCAGCAGGACGTATGCCTGGTCTCCATAGCAGGTCTGCTCGCCCGTCTTCCGGAGGTAGAAAGGATTCGCCGACTGAGGTCGAAACTCAGGACAGGGCTCCAGATCAGAGAGAATTTCTTCCAGCTTGTCTTGACTGTAGATCCAGTGCATGGGCTGGGCTGAATGGGTGGGGAACACACACACACACACCAGGGGACAAAAGAGTGGAACATTCACTAGTTTTGTTTTTGTGTTTTGACATGAGCTACTATACATACAGTCTGTCGTTACTAGATAGCATGGGAAGGGAAGTAGCTGTGTGACGTTGGAGCGAAAGGATCCTGAATCTAAACAAGAACTGCATGTTAACCAGTCAACGAAACAGCGTGTTGACAATGAAATGTGATGATAATTTCATCTGGTTTGGGTTTATCAGTTGACTATTACAGAACTTCTGTAACACCACATGTAAAGTCAACATGACTGACAAGTTATGGAACCGACCGTGCGCTTATCAGCGCGTCCAGATGTTGCTTATGAATGCTGCTGATAATGCTCCTGTGTCACACTTACAAAAAACGGCGAAGCACTGTTTGAAATGCCGCGTTGTATAACACCTTACGAGAACGATACAGATATTTGGTCACCGATCAGGGAATAGTGGAACTCCGATCAAACAATAATGATGGATAAAAGCGTATGTATCACATTTGCAATGCGAGAGATAAACATGTACTTAGCATGGAAAAGTGTGTTCTTTAATGAAAGCTTTAAAACATGCAATAGGCCTATGAGTTGTTGGGATATGGGAGCAGAAATAGGCACATTCGAGAGATTTGTAACATGTCCAGCCCTGTTGCTGTAAATAACTCAGTCCCAACATCAGCTTATCTTACCTGCTGCATCTGCCACCGCTGCCCCTATTATGGCCCCAATGGCTCTGTCCGCCACAGTCGAGGCCATCTGCGCTTAGACACAAGTGGAGCATAAACAAGAAATAACATGAGGTTCTGGTTCGGATATTTGAAAAGACAACCTTGACATGAACACCTGTGATCTGTCAATGAAATGGAAACTCGCCGTTATTGATGACACGGTCTAAAGTAATCACAAGTAACTAACATGCTTTTTACGTATTGAGTTCTGATGTGGCATTTTCATTGCAACATCCAGTAAACCAAGAGCCAGAAGTCATATTGTGTGTTTAAAAAAAAAATAAAAAAATACAAATCCAGCTTGTTTTCATGTAGCTGTCCACCATTCATTTTGATAGAACAAAAAGTTATGCAACACAGCCTCAGTGGACAGAGTAGAGTTTGATTACATAACATCTGGTGAAAAGATGACATGATCATTCTTTTGCACTCTCCTCGAGAGAACACACTTTGCAACTTTGCTCAGTTGTTTTTTTGCAATGTGCAGAGAATATTAATGTGTCAATCATTTCATTTAACAACCACAGACGTCCTTGAAACAATACAGCGCATCGTAATGAAGTGCCAAGTTCAGTTTGATGCAGAACAACTACAGACTTTTTTGTCCTTACCTCAGAGCCTCGTCTTCATCTGAAGTTTTGTAAAACTGTCTCACGGGCAGTTTTCTGAGAAGGGGAGGGTCCCATCAGCCCGGTGATAAGCGTGCACCAATGGCAACCCCTGAACATTTGGGGTTGGCAGAAGATTGTATTGTTCTGGAAGGAGGCCAAGGAGGTGGTGACACTGAAGGTAGCACACTGGACTGGAGTTCTTATGTAAGGTTTATAGATCTCAACCTTATCAAAGAAGTGTCAACAGTATATAGAAATCAGGTTTAGTCTAGTATACAGAACGAAGGGTGCTCAGTATATTCAGAATGTAACGTGCTACATTCCATTTTCTGCTGTAGTTTGGGTCAGGTTCAAAGTTGTTGCTGTTATAATTTTAACTTTGGGAACGTACAGTATTTATCAAGCAGTGGTTAAATAGCCCACTGCAGCCTGCTGGCTGCTTTCGGTACTTGAGCATAGTCCTTAATACGAAAAGTTTGCAGCTGTGCTAGTGGCTCTGTGGGGCCTCGTTCTTACAGTACCTAAATGCAGATTACAGTCTGTTAATATGCTGCTGTAAGCATGTTGTTAGCATTTGGCTGATAAGCATTGATCAGTCATTAGTTGAGAAGGTATTTGGCTATAATCCAAAGTATTAGAAAAAGCACAGATCTGGCTCAATGATGGTGCTGATTGATAGGCAGTCTAGAACCAATCACCATGTATGTTTACAGTGACTTGCAGTTAGAAAACACCGGCATCGCGCACTAACTTATGTACAAATTGTGTATTTTTTCATGATGTTGTTGTTAAAGGTTGTACATCCCATTCATCTAGAATCTTCAGGGCTTAAAGATCTCGTGAACACTTTCACTAACGAAACCTAATTAGAAACCTGTTAGGCAGCTTGAGTTTACCCGCGGCTTGACATTAGTCCGAGATTACTGTTACTGTTGGGTGGATGTCAAGGTCAGACCATCATGTTTTACTGCATATCTATAATCATTACAGTTACAGCTGAAAATGACAACAGAACTAAATAAATGTTGAACCATTTTTTTAGAGGGATCTTTCACCCAGGACCAGACATTATGACACATCACAGGGTGTCGAATACGACCATTTCGTCACGTCCACTTGTGTCTCATACAAACACAAATAGTGCTGTTAGCATTTAGCATATGAGCTGCACTGGGCTGTAAAGTTACTCATATATAAAGCTATCTGTGGCAGTATGAGAATATCAGAGCATCTGCTTCACTTGAGTTAGTATAGAGCAGTCATGTCCCTAGAGGGCTGGAGACTGGAGGTCAGGGTTGAGTGGAGGGTCACACACCAGACGTTCACCCAGGAGACTAGGGTTCACTTCCGATGTGAAACCCAAACATCAATGACCATTTCCTGAACCTAACCACAAAATTTTAGTGCCTAAAGTCATCCAAACTGCCATTTTGTGCTAGCCATGTGGCTTTCCGATGGGAAGACTTTGGCTGGCGAGGAGCAGGTTTGACTACCTGGGATGAGAACGTGCTGCCATCCAGTAGATGTCAAGTTATTTCACTTCATTACACAAAACTCTGGACTGCTGATGGGATTTATTAAAAGTAAGAGGATGAGATTAGTCATTAGGATTCAATAGTCAAGACATTTCTGCCTGGACCAGATTAAAAAGTAACATTTTGTGAAAATTGAAATTATGCTTGAAAAGGTCCAATATGTAAGATAGCTGATTTTTGAGTCTTACTCCCAGTTCATCAATTACTGACACTTTAGGTTGGAAGTGAGATAGAACAATCAGTTTTCTTATCAACTGGACCTCTAAAAGGGAGGAAAAATATATCTTTCATGTCTGTTGATTCATCTGTTGCATTTTGCTGTCTGAAGCAGGAGGCATCTCTTCAGCTTTGTCGGCCCTACAGACATCAGACAGTGGATCCCTCCCTTCACCTTCACAGCCTGGATCTTTCGCCAAGGGGACTGCTTCTGCATCTTACCCTGTGTCTAACCTCAAGGTGGTTTGAATCAAACCATTAACTACTTCATTCCATCCCCCGAAGGGTTCACTCTTCATTTGCCCCTTGCCGACACCCGTGGGCAAATTACTATACATTGAAAAAGCGTTAAAAGACCGTCTTTGTCATTTTAATTCATCACGCACTCTCTCTGTGCATCTTCCACTCCACTGCCTCCGTCCTGATGGTTCCCCAGCTGATCCCCTCCACTGTTCCAACTCTGATGAAACCCTGCGAGGCCTGGCCGGGCTCCACTTCTCCTCGGCCTCTCATGGGCTTCCCAGCCAATTGATTTCTCCTCTGGCCTCCTAAACCAGCGAAATAGAGTGCTGTGGGAGTGGGTCAGACAATCAATAGCAGTTAGAAAACAATGAATAAACGCCACTATGGCGTTACCTCTGAGTTATGGTTGAGGATGTCATTCTGGAAGAAAACCAGAGAGATTCATGAAGCTGTATGTTTAAACTTCATGCGCAAGATATTCTCACTGAAATTTTGCATTAGTAGAAGAAAAATCGACAGGAGTATGACAGGACAGAATTCAAATAAGGGTCCCTTAATGAAAAAAAAAAGAAAACATTACATAAATCAATATGTAAACACAGTCTCAAGACACAGATGATCTTCACGAAGCAAATCTGCAGGAAAGGGGGAGCATTATCCTCCTCTGGCCGGGAGATAACATGCCCTTCACAGAGGGGATAAAAGAGCTGCACAAATAGATCAGCCACTGTCACCAGATCAAGTGACACAATGCGCAGGGCGAAGCTTTCTCAATTGCGGCCTGGCAGGACCGCAAGAAGATATAGATGGAGTGCCGACAATGTGGCAGTGCCCTCGTGTTCGAGGGGCGGCAGAGCTTTTGGGGCTTTGATCATCTGGCAGGACAGTGGGGAGTGGAGGGGATGCCACTCTGTTACTTGGCAGGTTTTGGCATCAGATAACAACGCTCATCATGGAGGGTATGTATGATAATCTGGAAACAGTGCTATGTTTCATTTAATGGACTGCACTGGAACACTTTTCTTAGTCCTATATTTTGTATCTTTCCTTTTCATTTTCTTTTTCAGACTATGCTTGTATATGCTTGTAAGTAGTTTATTAGCAATGCTAGCATGAAGCACAGTGGTGCTTTGAGCTAAATGCTAAAGTCAGTTTGCAAATGTATTCACAATGAAAAAGCTAATATGGTGATGTTAGGCAGGTATTATGTTTTAAATGTTCACCATTCAGCATGCTAGCATACTAACATTTACCAGCACAGCTATGGCTGATGGCATTAGTTTTGCAGGTATCTGGCAAAAAATACCGGCAAGTATTGGAAAACATTTATGTCAAAAGCTAAGCTCACCAAAATGAGCAGTCTTTAGCCACTGGGGACCATGAATGCCTGAACAAAATTTTGATTTCATCCATCAAATAGATGTAGAGATAGATATGGGAATTATTTAATCAGTGTGGCAATCATATTGATAACTCTAAATCAATGGGCCTATGATTGTAGGTGTAGACCCCTGATCCATATGAAGTAAGTGAAGTTTAATGAAAAACATGAATAAGGTTTCTACAAGCAGAGAAACTGTAAACAGTGATCAGATGCATTGCCTGGTAAAAACATTCATGGTCTCCAGAGGAGGGGTCCTGCACACTAAACATAGCATATTAGCATTTCCATTTTGTGCATTAAAGAGGCTGTAGACTTCCCTTATATTTCAGTTTAATATTTTCGGACATCTTTTGTTACACCCTAAACTCTCTTGTCATGTGCTGCCTTCTTGTTCTTCCTCATCTTCGGTGACTCAGTGAACATATGATCACTTATTTGATTGTTAAAGCACTTTAATTATGTGCCGTGGCAGTGAAAACAAAGCCCTGGCAGCCACACCACATCTGCCATATGTGCTCAGACATAGTCATGCTGTGTCCTGGAAGCTCACATTGTTCCTCATTAGCATCTAATTCTGGTCTCTTTCCAGGTGAAATAGGCAAATTGTTCATCTCGTTTTGATGCAGTGCTACAATGAACAACATACACTGCTGGGGTTATTCCTTGTGACAATTATGTGCAAATGTATTTACAAACCCAGTGTTATCACAGAAAGAGCCACACAGGTAATGGTTCACTTTTTTTGTTTGTGTTTCCCCTCAGTCCCTATGCGGCATTAATCAGAGGAATCCTGATAATTGCCTGGCCACATGGCCGTCCTTCTAGTCTCGGAGAGGAAGCTGAAACAGGAGAAGGGCGCTGTGAGGTACACCAGCGTCCGGCCACTAGCCACCTCTCCTGCCATCCGTGCTATGCCAGCCATGGCATCCCGCATGTGGCCAGTGGAAGACAGAGAGCTGGATGCTTGCCGCTCGGCCACACGAACTCCCTCCACCCTCAGTCGGTCTCGATTTGAATGTGGGTAAACAAAAGAGTTTCACTGGAAATTTGTATTTCTCCTTTGACGTTCATCCAAGTCATCTGTGAGGAAGTGGAGATGCAGAGTGAGGAATCTCAGATCTTAGAAGTGTTTACAGCTGCAGACGCCGAAGACTAATCTCCACAGCATTGTTTGCACGGGCCTGCGCTCCGACTTTGTATGTAAATGTACTCGGTGCGATCCTGCAGCAAACATTCTCTGCATAGTAGCATTTTCTGAGCGTTCCCTCTTCTGCGAAAAGAGTCTCGGTGCATTATATTACCTGCAAAAGGAAATTAATCCTGTAGGTGTGTCGTACCTTTCTTATCTTCAGTCGTTCCTGTGCATACCGTAAGAGCGACCTCATGCAGCGCTGTTCATGTGATTACCAGCACATTTCTGCACCACCTGAGCTATATAGAGTTTCTTTTGACATATTGGAATTCTCATCCTCTAACATGCCTGACTTTGTTATGCAATACATTTTTATTGCTCTACTTTTATCAGGTCTTTCTGTCAGGTTATGTTTTTTGCACACCCTGATTCAGATGTTTATTTAATCCCATTTGTTCCACAGCCTCTATGCAGCCCATCGCTTTCTGTTGCGCTGGTAGCCCAGCAGGGATCAATAAAAACTTGTATGGATGTGAATTATATTGCAGGTGCACTCGTTTGCTTCACACTCATGTCTGGAGGCCATTTGCTGCATCTTGTACTGTTACTTGGCAGCTAGATCAGAAGGAGCTTAAAGGATAAGTTCACCCAAAAATGAAAACTCAGATTACTTTGCCTCATGCCCATGGAAAGTCAGGGGGAATTCTTGGTAGTTCACAAAAAATTCTGGGGTGCCAGCAAAAAAGGCATTGCAGCATTCCCATAAAAAAGTCAAGTGAATGGGGATTAAAAAAAAAAATGCATAAATTAGAAAATGGCATAAAATGGTTCCCATCATCTTATCCAGTTTAATCCAAGTCTGCAGAAGCCTCAAGATCCCAAATTGATTTGAAAAGATGCTCTTTAGTCAAATATCTCATCAAATATCGGATGAATTTGGCAGAGACCTTCATCTCTCCCTCAATATGGCTTATAAATAAGGTATTTTCAAATCAACTTGGGATATACATACATATAGCTCTTAAATAAATCCCCATCTATTTCAGTTGTTCAGGAGAATGTTACTGGCACATGGAAATGAATAGATAAAGACAACATTTTTATATTTGGATGAACTGATCCTTTAACTGCCTTGCTCGAAAGCAACTTGACAGTGAAAGAAGTAAAGGTTACCGTTTCACAGTCATGGTCAAATTCTCTCCAGCAGTCTGCACAAACTATGAGACCAGATGATATACTGGCACTTAAAATGATGAAGCAAATGCAGCTTGCAGATAGTGTAATACCCAGCACCCTTCCCGGTCCCATTACCCAGGAATTTAAAACCTTTAATTTGGTGTTTTTAAGTCAGAGCAGCCAGTATGTAGCAGAGGACTGAGGAGACTTTCCTCATTTTATTCACACAGAAGCAATAAAAGATAAACCCAGCTTCAGTTAGACCATATATATTGGCTCAGTCATGCCAATCATGCTCTCAGTGAGGTTTGCATATACAGGATGAATATGTTAGAAATGCGTTTCCATTTTTAGACACGGTATGTTTGAACGCATATACGCTTCTTTCTTAGGTCAGTTCTACTGCACATGTCATAAACATTAAAGCTTTGTCCCCAAACACACATCATTGTTATTATTACAGCACATTAGTGTGCTATTCCAATGAAAGGCAGGGTGATGTATTGCCTCCTCATTAGCCCTTCGTGCTCCGAACGTCTCATTTGTAATACGCATTCAGGCAGCAAAAGGAGAAGTGGTTGTGTTGAGTAGCTGCAAAACAATAAAATAATGGAAAGGGGAAATTATTCTAAACTGGAAATGAACTTGTTTTTGAGGTCTTGCATTTCACTCTGCTGGATGCACACATCTATATATATATATATATATATATATATATATATATATATATACATACACACACACAGTTTTGGACAGGCGAGTGTTGAAATTAGCAAACGAGGTTCAGTGTTTATGTCTGGAATTATGACGAGCATTTATCATGTCACCACCTCCCGATCGATTAGCAACCGAAATGACGACGGATGGTGAAGGACACTCGAGCTTCCCGCCCTGAGGGTGACGTTGAACTAAAATGGCCGCCTTTTGAATACAGTTTATTCCTACCCTGAATCCTGAGTAATACTCAATGGATCAGTGAATTATGAACTGCTTTCCCATGCAGGCTGATATATATATATATATTTTTGCAACATCCCTCCTTCTTTCTCCTCTTTCAAAATAAGAGCAAACTCTGGCCTCACCGACTCTGGACACCACAAACCCCAAACGGGAACTAAACAAAGAGGCACACCAGAGGACATGACTCCTCATGTTCACGGGACAGGAAGAAGGTTACAGATGCGCCGTGGTCACTGCCACAGACGCACTCACATCGCCGCGCCACCAGAACTTCTTGAAAATCCTCGCCGTGAGTGTGAAAACGCACATCTGCTTCTCGCCACATTTCCTCCCAGGACCCAATGATTCACACATGCAAATGAAAAAGGTTCAGAATTCTGGTAAGGGAAACAAATACAAGATGCATCACTGAACAGGTAAAAATAGAGAGCACATACTGTACACACTCTATATAATATAAGATATAGGTCTCACATTGCCTGTTATGATACTATATTGAATTGAGCTTTACTTGTACTAGACATCCCTGAGGATATGTGCAAATGTACACAGTTCCTACACTTCGATAGAAAGACTATTATGGAACCATAAGGTCTAAATTAGTCTATTTCAATTTTACTAATGCCAAATGAAGGTACACAGTCATCGTTTCAGTGGGTTAATGAGTCATAGACCAGGACCACACAGCTGACATGTCACCAATGTATTTCTGAGAGGAGAGTATAATGGTGCCTTGGTGAAGAGGGGTGGCTCCTTATCTCAGAAAGATGGGACATATTTGGTTGGTTTAATCATTACTCGGGCAGAACCGCGATCCCACTCTTGTGTGCAGCTGGAGCGTTTGCATACTGGGAGGAACTTGGACACCGTGTATGAAAATACTGGCCGACACGAAGGCAAAAGTTAACTGACGTGAATTCACGAATGCGTGTCTTTTTTTTTTCTTTTCCCCCCCACAAACCTGCGTTATGTTCTGTCGTGTCGCCGTCATTTCATTTTTTTTTTCTTTCGCAGAGCGCGCAACGGACCTATGGGTGGCAAGCGGAAGAGGTGAAGAGCTGGGTGAGGGGGAGGGAAGAGAGACGGTGGAGAGAGATGGAGAGAGAGAGAGAGAGAGAGAGAGAGAGGGAGGGAGGGAGTGTGTGTGAGTGACTGAGAGAGAGCGAGAGATATAGAGAGGAGAAGAGTGCAGGGTGCGCTCCATCCACAGCCTCAGTACACCGGACTGTCATCTCTGGAGCGGCTCCTCGCATCTCCACCAGCGCTCGGTTCCGTTTTTTTTTTTTTTCAACGGGTTTCACAGTTCGGCGGATGTTAGCATGGACACGATTTAAGGCGCACCCAGCGAGCCGTCAGCAGTTTCACTTGCTTCAAAAAAACAAACAAAAAAACCCCCAAACAAACCCATCAACTAATTCCTCTGAAAAGCTCGCCCGGCCAAAGTCACAATAATGATGGAGTACTGGAGGCAATGCGCGCTGTGGTTGATCAACTGCAAGGTGCTCCCGGCGAACCACCGGGTGACGTGGGAGTCAGCGCAGGTATTCGACTTGGCCCAGACCCTCCGGGATGGAGTCCTCCTCTGCCATCTGCTCAACAACCTGAGACCCCAGTCCATCAATCTGAAGGAGATCAACCTCCGGCCGCAGATGTCACAGGTAACAGACGACTGTAATCGTCCCCGGCGCCCGCTCCTCGCTGCGTCGCCCAAACTGCAACTTAGCCCCGCTGGAGAGAGCGCAACCAGACTTCCTAAGAATTATGTTAGTTTTAAGGGTCCTTGCTTCTCGGCTGAAACGGGATACCGAGCTAGATCACAATTTAAGCATATTACAAATGGAAATAGCTCTAGATAAGTTTCGGCGTAATGTAACTCAGAAATAAGCACTTTGTTTTAAGAAAATGACAACTTTCTTCATGTTGGCTACGCCGCTCGCCGCCGCCCCCCAACATTTATTTTGATGGCGGAAAACAGCAGAAATAAGAAGTCAGGGAACAACGTTAGTTGGAATTTTGGACCCACTGGTCCATACTTGTGTGTGAAACATATGCCGAAGAAGAAAGGTGATCTTTGTCACTGTAGGGAACTGTTAATTGACGCTTTACGACTTCATTCTATTTTACAGCGAGTGATGACACACTAAATTGCCAAAGAATCGGGCGGAATTCGGTAGCCATCTTTTTGGACCGCATGAATACTGTATAAAAGGCAAAAATGGCCAAAAACACGACCCTGTTTGATTCTTTTACTTGACTTTGTAGTATAACTTACTTTTAGCTACTTACAATGTTGGTCAACAGTGAACCGTTATGTACACACATATACACAATCTGCCCTCTATAGGTGATGTACACACATATGGGAACAAAGGTTAAGTGGTGATGAGGCTTTGTTATGGGCTATCCCAGTAAGAGAAGTGAATTAATCTCTCAGGACTAACACCATTAATAAATGATCTGGCATTTTATCACAATAACTTTTCATTTAGAAAACAATAAGTGGGTGTTTGGATGGCTTGCATGATGTTAGGAGAGACAACAGCCATTAAATTCACCTGACTGATTTGGTTGTTCGCTTATTATACTGTATAACTAGAAATATAACCAAAATAACCAACTAACAACTCTCAGCCTGTACTGCCAGTGCTGCTTACAGTCACTCAGCAGACAGACAGACAGATAGGGAGCTGTGTCCACGTGGCTCCTGTTTGTCAGATACCATCTGCTTCAATAACAGGACAGCCGGAGCCAGGACCAGATTAATATTCTCCTTCATAACACTGAATCCGGGTGTCTGGCTCGGTGACAACGCACAGTGAGGTAGACACTCACCTACTGAGACTGCGGACTTGCTGCTGAAATATTACACTGTACCAGTAACACACACGGGTTGCAGTATTTCACTCTATAATGGATGCCCTAACACTCTCGTCCGATGCAAAACAGGTGATTAAGGACTGAAAATCAGTATTATGGGTGAACTGCACAACTGATGGTGGAGGTGGTGGTGGTTGGGAGGGTGTGTGTGTGTATGTGTGTGTGTGTGTGTGTGTGGGGGGGGGGGGGATGGCGTATTAGCCTTGTTTCCTGGAAAACAAGCACTCCAAACTCAATGTCATGGCGGGACGGTCAATATGATATGCAGTTACGGCTCTTTCTCAATCTAATTGGGTATCGGCTGTTCAGCGTACAGGCGCACAGGTGAAGTGGGCGATTTGAACAGGAGGATTCTAATGTCATCAGTGGCAGATGTTCAGGGTTCTGTTTACACGGAGATTTCAGAGGAAACTAGATTGCGAGTGTAAGGGGAGAAGCTGATCGGACCATTTTTGCTGTCAGAGGCTGTGCCAGCGCCAAATACAATTACTAATCGACGGGCATCGATAGGTCAGTGTTTGCCGTCACTCATGACATAATGACATGCAGCAGAGCCATGCCATGCGTAGATGAGCAGTTGTGAACCACACTTGTGCCTGGCATGGCCCAGACTGGGTTATTTATAGGCAGAGTTTGTTTTATGCATGGCTGGATGGCTTACTCACACCGAGGCAGCGATGAAGCTCCACGATCGTAGTAGGCTCAGGCACTATCATCTCCAAAGCACATGTGCCAGTTCACACATACGTGAGCAGTGTACACATGTGCTGCTTTTGGCGCTAGGGGCTTGTTCCCTGAGGTCATCTGAGAAATGAGCGGTGTGTCTAGTATAAGGTATTCAATAGGAAAGTTTGTTTTTCATCAACGGTTGTGGTTAAAAGTTCCCGTGAAAACCGCCGACTGTAGTTCGTCTTTTGTTGACTGCAGAAACAACCCTGATATGTAAAGTTCAACACTTTCTGTTCGCTGTAGGTGAGCTTGCAGTCAGTTGGAAAAACCTGCTCCAAAAAACACTGAATGTGACGGCAGACACACTCAAGACCTACAGGCTGTGATGAATAATGGCACAAACACATTCAATATTTGTTCTGGGGTTCGCTCCTTCAAAAGTATGTCAGTAGACCGTGACCCTGGCCTCGCCTTCTACACACATTCACGTCGCGTGATGCTGGGTACCAGCTCCCCCCCCCCGAGCAACTTTCCTCCCTCTGTCTCAAAGTTAAATTTACATAACTGAGGGTGGAGTTGCTTCCCTTTCTGCCTGCATAATTCATGAGGACCGTGGCAGCTACTTGATCATTGGTTAGCAATAACACATGGGACGCCACTGCGGCCTCACCCATGGGACCCGTGAGATGGAGAGACAAAGGCAGGGGAAGGGACAGGGCTACAAAGAGCCTGTCTGGCCCCCGCAGACGCATCTCCGAGCACATAAAGGGCCCTGGAGGGTTAAGCCCGCTGCGGTGGTGTTTGCTGCGTTATTAAGGCACAATGCAGGGGAAGCTCTGGAGGGGCTGATGTGTGTGGCGTCAGCATCAGGACGGGGCTGCTTCTCATTCTGCAACATTAACTCTGTTTTTCAGAGATTTGTATGCGCGTCGGATCCACTTATGCAAGGGCAAGAAATAACCAGCAAACCACTTGAAAACAGGAAAACAAAGTGGGAGCAGCGGGATCAGTCTATTTACTGACTGAATGAGTCTATGTTTGTTGAAGCCTCTCATATTGAATAGAAGATGGAGCATGGTGCATGGATTTGTGCATTTTACAAGGTTTCCGACAACAGTTTAAAATGAAGACCTCGCAGTTGCAGCTAAGGGGCAGGAGGTCAGCGTCAGAGGAGCATTTTCACCCTCTTTGATCACTGTTTTACGGGACTGTAATGGAACAATTACATAGTCTAGACGCGGCTCAACCACAGCGACTGCTGCATTCTGCTTTCCCACCAGAGAAAACGCCACATAATCAGTAGTTGTTTTTTGTCTTTCTCTGTGAAAATCAGCGGTTAAGCGCAAAAGAGGAACAGTGGATTTCGACAAACCAGCCATGTGGTCAGACAAGCAGCATGAAGCCTCTCAGTCCTCCTGGTTCTTGAAACACTTGGGCCAGCGCTGTGCTGAATGCTCAGTTCATACAGAGAGGACTGCAAATATACTCAAAACGCTTGTGGAAGTTGGTCGGAGGACAATAACCTTCATGTATTAATCTTTGTAAATGGATTCTGTGTGTCGACGGGTGTTTTTGGAGACCTTCTCTTGAATATAACGGAACTTGTCTCATTCCAGAAATCATGAACTGATTACTCGTGGTGATCTGCAGACTTTGCTGTGAGCAGTTTCATGTGGGAACTACTTTCTCTCCGTGTCACCACACATAGGGAAGCACACCCTATAGGTCACGGACATCACCTTAAGTAACCATGCTGTGGATGCTGGAAAGAGACGTTGCCTCTTGAGTTTTTCAGATGTATTTTTATGCCGCTTTGAGCTCCACAAGTCGACTGCCATCTGGTTCCATTATATTCTTGAGAAGGCAGACATCTGTGTGGCCGACGCTCAGCCACACGCGCCAAAACAATCCAGATGGATAAATAGTGCTCCATGAAGAAAAATATCCATTTTTTTGTGTACTTTCCCTTTAAATACATACAAAAATGAGCTTGTGTTGGAGTTCAAATGCATGTAAGAAGGTCAAATTTTAATCTTGAAATTTTCCCAGACTATCCCCAACCTTTTAATCCTCCTGTCACCTTGTTTGCCCATGACACAGGGGTTATAAACTGTGGACTCATGTGTAAGAGAAGCCGTAGCGAGCCCTCAACATGCACAGGAAACCAGGAAATGGAATAGAGGAAGGAAGTGAAACTAAGCATGCCCTCGATTGAGCTCTCACCAAAAGCGCCGAGATGTCAGACACGACGAGGAGAAAAGAGCCGCTGCCTCTGTCGCTCGCTCGCAGAGACAGAAAAACCCCACTTTGCTCTTCGTGGAGCCGCCTTAAAAGAAATCAGGGCCCGTTCGTTGCTTTTTCTTGGAGAAAGTGAAAGTGAGTGAGAGGAGAGCACGAGTGTGAGTCACGCCTCACTTTAACAAGTGGCATAAAGTGTTTCACAAAGGACATCAATGCGGAGAAAAACGAAAGAAAACACATCGCATGTGTCACTGAAGAGCGACGCAGAGATGGTGTCAGTTTGTTTTTATGTATCGCAGAAGACAGTGACGTTAGCCCCACAGCGAGCCAGCTAGCAGCCATAGCTTGTGCACATTGTATATCCATATACATTATTATGCAACACCGTGTTTTAGGGCACATGCATGAACATACATGCAGCAGGTGTGTGAACGTGACTCGCGGAGAACTCATCGGCCACATTACCTCGCCTGGAGAGTGTGAGCCTACATTATACATGCCACTTATGGATATTTCATCAAGCCGAGACCAAAACTCTGTGATGTCAGACAATGAAGAGAGAAGCCGGTCTTCACACAGCGAGCGCTACCAAACAGCAGGCTTCAAAGGCTTCCAAGGCCCGCTCTTCACTCGGGAAGACAAAACAAAAAAAAAAATAGTTAGGGAGAGATAGCGTGGGAGAATGAGCAAGACTGAGAGAGGATGTCTTCATTATCCTGCAGAACGAGGCCCGCTGCAGGTTGTATGGGATCAGGGAACGGGAGATAACACTTGAAGTTACATAGCACAGTGTAAAAACTCTGAATAAGATGTCTCAAATGCAGGGCTGTCACAATAACCGGAACGTAGGTAACCAGTAACAACCAGAATAAGGCGTCAGGTTAGGTGTTAGGTGTGACCGCGTGAAGCGATGTGTTCAAGAGCTAAAGAGGGGTTTTAATACTTAATGCACTGCTGTGTGTCACTACGCCACACACACTCTCCTTGCCCTCTTGCTAATCATGCACACACTCTTGTTTTTTTTTTTACAGCTCGTTGGTGTTCCAGGTGGGAATCAGTCTCTGATCAGGTGTCGGAACAGAACGATCGTCAAAGTCAAAGTGTCTGCTGTGAAAAAAAGATTCTAATATAGAGTTTTACACGAACAAAGTGCAGAGCGTAAAAAAAAAAATAACAAACAAAAAAAACATCCACCATCTTTCATTCGACAGTTTTAGATTTTTTATTTTGATATCATTACCATTACCTCACTGTGGTGTGTTTTATAATAAACTCAATCTTTTGTGGCTGCAACAAACCAAAAATGAGAAAGTTGTGTCTGAGTTTTTGACGCGTTCTGCAACTCGCACTCTGCACCTTAACCCAAGAAGAAGAAGAAGAAGAAGAAGAGGATGTGGTTATTTTGCATCCCAGAAATAATTTATCATAAAATGATTACAGAATTGCGCTGGAGCCGCTGTTCCACTTCGTCGACAGTCATCCCGTTGTAGAAGATGCCCTCGGACTCGGACTCAGCCTGTGAATCCCTCGATGACTACCCCTGAGTTACTGTGGCTTGGCTGCCCTCGTTGGTTTGTGTGGATGAAAGGATTGAACCTGTCAGTGTGTGAACGCCACATCACTGCAGCCGAGCGTGCCACGTCGGAACGAGGCACCGCAGCCTCCCGTTTACAAATCCGGCGCGATGCATTCATACCGGTTCGTTCCGCCGTGTCATGTGCTGCCTGATGCATGGTGGCGTGGACGCGGAGGTTTGCAACGACGCGGTTGTGTTGTGCCTCGCACGTGCGCGCACACGTGCACAGGGAAAACTGACCTTTCGTTCCATCACCAAGGTAACAAGGCTGCCCGACAGCCAACCGGTGAAGGCTCCTGTGCACACTGAAGTATGGATAGTGTATATACTGATTGTATTAGAGGGTATTCAGTGGTGGAGAGTGTACCTGCAATCAATGATTATTATGTTACTTAATTCTGGCGTGGACGGTCCAGTTAATCACCGCTGAGTGCTCTGAAAGCTCTCGAGAAAGTCAATACCGTCTTTTGTCTTTACTGGCAAACAATCATCATCAGGAGTGACATTTTAAGTGTAGTCAGGGGCTTACTCACATCGGAGACGGCCTCCCAGGAATCAGTAGTAGCATTAACAGAGGAGAAGAGCTGTTTTCGATGGAAATGTCAAGATGCTACGTGGATGACAGCGAGCAGCCGGGAATGGTAGATCCAGATGATACCGACCGCCCTCGTAGCCAGCAGCGGTGTGTCAGGTTCACTGTAGTGGAAACCTGGAGCCAAGCGAGGTGGAGAGCAGTGCATCACGACTCCAGACTCCAAAACCTCTGTGTGCAGGGCCAAAACAGACACTAAAGGTGCAATACGAACACATTTTAATTGAGACATTAAAAAAATCAAAGTGGCTGTAAGTGTTAATTTGGAGTTAAAATGAGTTTAGTCAATAGCCTGTGTCTCCTGCTCATGCAGCAAAAGAGAAAAGACATTCTCTGGTATCCTTTTTCACTTGATCCAATCAGGAAAGAGAAATCCGGCTCCGTCTGCTCGGGTAACACGCCGAGAGCAGGATCCTCCTGTTCTGGCGACCACGCTGGCGATGGGGTAACATGGAAGGCTACCAATTCCAAACGCTCTTGGTCATGACTCATGCTATCAAACTGGACAAGTGTAGAGATGTGGCTGAAGCGAGGAAAGGGGCGCTGCCTGGAAAAGAAAAAGAAAGGAGACATGCAAGTACGGTGGATGATAGCTAAATAAGAGGACGCTCCATTCAGTTACTTTAGCTGAAATTATCAACAGAATGAGATGACGTGACAGTTGTCTTGCAGAGATATTGACTGAAGTGAACATGCACCTGTATTGCTGCATGCACTGCTAACCGAGCTAACTAGCTGATGGCGGCTACAGTTGGCGTTTCCTCTGGTGAGGCGCTGCCCCTCGGGCGTGAGGTCGACAGGTGACTGAGTTTTTTTTATCTTGCACCTTTGATGCACCTGTGCATACCTTTCGTAAGCGTAGCCTAAATGCAGCTGCTGTATGTGCAGGTATGTGGATATATGGATGACACCTGCTGCGGATGCGTTCTGCAGCAGGGACAGTAATTTACAGGGCGTCCCGCTCCTAGCGACTCAGGGTGGAAGTGATGGACGACGGTTGTCAATTGGAAATGGGGATGTCCGTATTTGTGTAATGGAGACGGAGAGGGGAGGAGTGCAATAGGGCAGGAATGGTAGTGTCTCCATACATGTATGAAGTAACACACTAGGGAGAAAGAAAAGGGATAGTCTATATGTTACTGTTATTACATGTGACTGTGTGACAGGTTCCTTGGAGGCTTGAGCTCACCAGGAATAGAAATCACTTGTAAACTTTTTGGAAAAAATTTGCTGAAACATCTGATTCATAGCGACTTAAATGGAAAACAAAAACAAAAACAAAACAAACATCAGCTCTGATCCTGTATCAGCCTTCACAAACCCATATTGGTCAAACCAGCACACCTGAATGAGCACACACACACACACACACACACACACACACACACACGCACAGGTCAGACAGCAGTTGACCAGGCTCTGTCAAACAGCACAGCAGAGCATTATTCACACATTTTTAACACAATCTTGGAAGAGGAAGAAAATCAGGGGGAGTGGATGGAGGAGGAGGAGGAGGAGGAGGAGGAGGGATGCTGTCTGCTCACCATTCACGCTCCAATGTTTGGTTTTTTTTTGCATTCAGTGGGAACATTTCATGTAGTGCGTTGCGTGGTTAAGATCACATTCGGTGCTCTAATCTCCGCCACACTTACTCTCTATACACCTTCTCAGTTGAGCTAAATCTACCTGACCCATGTAGCCAAAAAGGGTTCATAATCTCGCTCTGTAATTCAATTCCCTTATCTGCTGTTGGGGGGATGGAGTCAGCTTTGTGTGTATGTGGGGGGTCACGAGGTTAAAACCAGGATTTAATGGAAAATGGCTACTGAGACACTTACTGGTGCTGTGGGGGAGGCACATAGGTGGGAGGGGGTGGTGGTGGGGGGGGGGGGGTGGTTGGAGAGAGTTTTCCCTTGTTGCCTCATTGTCATTACATGAAAGAATCTGAATCTGGGGGAAGTGTACGCCTTTGTCTGTCATCTTCTCTGGTCCTGTGGCGTGACGGGGGAAATCAAAGCTTTTCCCCCCCTTGAAACCTGCTCAAACAGGGTCGCGTGCCGCGCAGCAGAAAGTGTCAGGAGGCCAGTCGTCTGTCGTCTTTAATTCTTCCTGTGATTGCTCATTGCAAATGTCACGAAAGCTGATCGCGCAGTTTGGGTACCGCTAACCTTTATTTATGTTAATGCTGTCGGGCGACTTCGACAACATGAAGCGGTGACGCGACGAACACCTCAGTGCGGCAGCAGCAACACGGTGATTATTGAAATGTCAGTGGCAACACGTTCATTGTGTGTTTGGCATTATTTGAACACTGATGGTAAAGGAGCAGGAGGCGACCGATAGAGAGGTTCCACCTGCTGAGCTCAAGCACTGTGTGCCAGAGCAAAAGCTGTGGTAGAGCTTTTCAAAACCTTTTCAAAACTGTGATTGGGAAACATGATAAAGATGGGGAGAAGATTGCCCTGAAATATTCAGTGGTACTGACTGTTTCTAAGTAGCCTGGAGCATCTTCTTAGACTGCTGCAAACAAACAGACGTACCTAAAGAACATTTATACACTGATTATTGGATGAGGGATCGAAAGGAAGAGTTTCATTAAGAAGAATGATATTACTTTCCTGTCTGTAACAAAAGTATGAGGCTATGTAGCCAGATGACAGTTTATCTTAGTTCAAAGCCTGGAAACAGGGAGAAAGCCACGCTATTTATGTGCAACAGTAACAAATTTTACCAAACTCTAAAGGCTATAAATGCCCAGGTTGTATCTCAGTTGTTCATTTCATACAGAATCTGTGAGTGTAAAAAAATAAGAACTACTTGCAGGGGAGCTGTGTGCTGGCAAATGGCCCCAGACAATAAAATGATCCAGCCTGATTTCCTTTTTGGGTTTTGGCTCAGTGACAGGACTAACTTCATTGGCAATTAGAATGATGTAATTTACAGGCACCAAACTGTTTGTAATCCAGGATTGCTCTGGAAAACTGCATCGTTCTTCGTTCGTGATGTCCCTGAGTCCACCATCTTTGTGCATGTAAAGAAGGCTGGTCCTGCTCATAGCTTGACTTCTAAAATCAAAACCTGCTTCAGCAAGTCATAAACACAACGTTAAAGGCTCAGTGCGCAGCTTTGGAGGGGAATTCTTTCAGAAGAGAAAGATCTTCATTGACTGACTGATGTTTTTATTTGGCGGACCCTGCCAACCTGGCTATGGAGCTGTTCCCTGTTTAGCTTGCCTCACGCATGTGGCACGAGGATGTGCTATTCCACCAATCTAAGAGTGGCGATGACATGCCGAGACACCCGTCAGTGCACCCGTGGAGAAAAAGAGGAAGATGACTGCTAGCAAAATAAACATGACAAAACTGGGCATAAAATACTCTCTAGTCTTTGCTGTTGTTTTGTTGGATCTTAAGGAGTAACACCTAATGAAAACTCCGCACGGCACCTTTAACACATTATCACCTTGTAAAGTTGATATGGCGAATGTTGACACCCACCCTTGGTTATGCTCTGTTTTTCGACGTTCCACAAACTCCACTGTTGTGGATGCTAAATGCTGTGTTCATAAGACAGTCTGGCCGCCTTTTGTTGCAGGAACAGTTCTATGTAGCGTGTTTATCGGGGGAATTTTTGGATGCAGGACCAAAACGGTGAGCTGAACGATGCTAAAATGCACCATAGAGCTGAAGGGAGCTGCAGATTTAGTTGATGGATGTCTGTGGGTTTGTCACCATGAATTTTAGCCAAAAGCTACAAGTTCTTATTGTCTTTCCGACTCGGAGATAAATCTTGTCATCCACAGGCACTTAAACCGAAAACAGATTTGCGGGAGCACGACATTGAGCTACGTGGAAGCACATGACAGTCCTCCCCTCACCTAAAGAGGGAGGTGACCGTCGGGCCAAACTCCTGAAAAAACAGAAAAGCCCCTGACAGGAAACGTGATACGTTAGAGAGGTGATAGAGAGACTGTCACCAGCCAGCAGGGGATATTCAGAGTCAGGAAGGCAACTGGAAAAACTGACTGGAAAGACCATGGAGCGTACGTCAGTGTCTCTCGGTCACATGCTGCTGTAAACCAGGAGTCTGCTCCAGCCCGACAAACAGCTCATTTCACAGCTTAGCACACCTTAAGCCGGAGAGGAGAGACCTATGAAATCCGTTACCACACCGTTTTGCTGGAATGAAAAAACCTGCTGACCACGGCTTTTATGTTGACAGTATTCCATTAAGATAAGTAAGCCGACGGGTGTCTGGCCGAGGGGGGCGGGGTGGGGGGCGTCTGCTTTGATGACCCTAACCTCAGAGCCTCGCCTACGTCCCCCCCCTTCCCATTTCCTGGCTGCGCAGCTGACAAAAGCTCCGACATGACATTGATGTGACCTGATTGCCTGGATTGTGATATGTCGCCCGCTGGTTATGAGTCTTGAAAAGAGCTGCGCAGACCGGGGCCCTGTGCACATTATGTCATACTCTCCGGACACAATATCTCAGCTATGTAACCAGCAGGGGGTTTGAAGTGACAGACATGTGTCTTATTGCCACCCCCCCCCCCCCCTTTTGAAGCATGGTTCCCTCGTTACTTTCCCACACTGCTATCGCTGAACATACCAGTCAGATGGAAAAAGAGCTTTTGCAGTTCCGAATTAGATTTTCTTTGCGCAGGTCTTGATTCCCTCTGCAGGAGCCTCATCTATTTGATTGCCATTAATTGATGCTCAACAATGTTTAAGCAGCAAGATGGCCCAACTCTGGCTTTCTTTCAATGTGCAGACGTACGAGGGAACAAGAACAGGATTTCATTAAGCTCCACAGTGCGCACGGGGGCCATAAAAGGGCTCCGGCTTGTTGCTATGGAGCTTTGACTTGAACCAAGGAATACATAAGCAGAAACTGGATGCTTATTGTGGATACAGAGCACGGCCCGGCTCATATCAAAACCATAGCAGCGAGATGGCTTGTCTTACAGGAATATCCCCCCCCCCACCCACCCTTATATTCCAGATGGTTGGTCTTTGACTTGAAATGCACTGGCTAGGTTTTTTTTGTTTTTGTTTTAAAGCCCTGCACACATCGGTCTTGTATAAGCTATGCATTTTCATCTGAAGTGAGTCAACATGTGTTGTGCTTCCCGCTGAGATGTAGGCGCATAATCTGCTCTTAATTCCGTATTCTGCACAATGAGGTTATTTGCAGGTCTCTTTGAAATGCGGAAATAGGTAGACTGACATTGCAGGTTTTGTTTTGCCTTGGATTTGGTACCGTTTCACTTAAACGTATGAATACCAGGATTATGATTGAGAACCCATCCAATACCGCTGGTACTGATATTGGGAAGAATCTTTCACATTTTGGTACTTCCAGCTAATCATTCAGCCCATGTAATATTTTTGAATGTTTTCACTAAAAAGCCCACCTGCTAGCTTTTCCCAGGCCCTTTTTTTTGTCTTTTGTCTTTCACGCCTTCATGCTTTATTTTAACTCCGAAGGATTAGCTTGGGTAGATACCACACTGCTGTCTGTACACTAACCCTAACATGAAACTGCAGCCAGCAGCCCAGTAAGCTTCACTTTGTCACAGCGGAGATAAGGTGCAAGCTGAATACAGGAGACAGCAGGCAGGAAGTGCAGTGGATGAGGACTCATACAGGATCACAGAACACAAGGAACAGGCACACAGAATGGAACATCAGGGAGACCCATAGACGCAGAAACAACATACTGTGTGTGTAAAAGCTGCATAGCCATGTGCAGCTGGTGCTTTACAAAGTGCAGTGCAATTTACTTCTTATTATTTCTTTCAAAATTCATTATTTTTCATGAGCACTGAACGTGAATGACATGACAAAAACACTTAAATAGACATTTTAATTTAATTTTAGTTTGCTACAATGACATCAGCTCACACTGCAACGCATGCATACAGATGTACACACACACACACACACCCACACACTCACACACACACACACACACTCATGCTTGTACTCAAATTAGGCCATTCACTTCCTGAGCCCCAGAGAGTTACTAATGCAGAAGAAAAGCTGCCAGTGGAACAGTTACTAGTTGCCTCATGCTGCTACACTCTTGTTAATACAATTCCCCCTCTGCTGTCCTCAGCTCAGCGCGGAGGAGACACTGTCTTTTCTGTACGCGCTCCGTGAATCTGCTTCCCTTAGATAATATACCGAGGTCCTTCGGGACTCTCTAGAGACTCCAGGCAGACAAGATGTGCTTGTCTGATAAAAGAAAGTGATGTGTACAAGTGTAAACATTCAATATTATTCACTCGCTGCTCACCAGCTGCCTCTTATCTGGAGCCCGCTGGCCGAGGGCTTTTTCTCTCTCTCTCTCCCTCTCTCTCTCCTTTTCTCAAGCCATCTGTAAAGTCTAATTCAATCGGTGTGAAGAGGCATTTCATATTTGATGCACGGACATGCGCCTTGCAGACAAATCCGATATCGCTTTGTACCACCAAAAGGGGCGGAGGTGCGCCGCCAATAACACAAAAAGTCTGACTGCCTCGCCTCTTCTCCCGAAGCCCAGTGTTTCCCAAGACGACGCAGGGTTATTTTCTCAAAAGGTTGTCAAACATGATCACAGCCTGTTAATTGACAGCGTGACACGGGGTCATGTTTGTTTTTTGTTTTTTTTTAAGAGACAGGAATGGGCTAATGTAGTTCACTTTTTCACTTGTAGTTCACTTCAAATTTGTTGCCCAAGTAGGACAAAAAGACATCATGATGATTAGGAGGCAGTGTTTTATGCTTATCTGTGATGCCGTAAGGATTGGCCCCTTGATTGGTGGGTAAGAAAATTAAGTGCCAACTGTTTTGACAATTGTCATTTTTCAAGCAAAAACCTCAAACAAACAAACCTGAACGCGCTACCAAAGTTTTAAAAAGCTGCATTTGTCATCAAAAGACGAGACATTCTCTTCTTGCTCCAGTAATGTTGTGACATTTTTCAAAGCCGACACTTAACGCTGATAAGCATTCAAATTAGAGCAAACGAACCCGTTCAGCTGCCAGTTTCGCTGCCACTTTGATGCTCCGGGGTCCTTTTTTTTTTTCTTCTTCTTTCTTTTTCACTGTTGTGATTCTTAAATCCATCTGTGTATGCGCGACATTCCGCTGTTTTCAGATGTTCGTTTTGGGATGCCGGTCCATTGTACCGGTGCAGCCATAACGCCTCACTGCTCAAAACGCACAAGCCAAAGCCCAGACGGTTGATCTCGCTCTGGGCCTCTGTGGCGGCTCGGATTTTTTTGTCGTCTTTGCAGCCCGCCTGTCAATATTGACACTGATGTAACTCCGTGCCCTCTCCGCTGTGTGTGCATAACTTAAGCCGCATTAACTCATGCCATGTGTGATGAGCTGCTCGTGGAAATGAACAAGAACAAGAACTGAAGAAAGAGCAGCTTCAAACCCTACGCTGCGTCTCAAATGCTCAACAGTGATCAACTGTGGCAGTTTTCAGTGTAACATAGTAATAATGCAGTGTAATGCTCATTTAAGCATGAGGTCATAGCCGTGGAGAAACGATGTGCCACATGAGCATCTGTTTCACCAGCATCCATCTTTTTTTGGTCCGTCCTGTATCAACTGCAGGAGGGTTTAACAGGTGTGGGTCACGTCATCACCTTGACACTCTCCTGTTCACTCACTGTCACTTTTCAGTCTCCATGAAGAGATTGAGCCTCCAGAAAGCTCTTGTACCCTGGCTTCTCCCGCCCCTCAGCTCTCTGGGTTTTATTGGCGTTCTCGGCAGCGTTCGGGGCTAACTGCTGCATAATTTGGATAAATCGTTTCTGGATGAGGCCCCATTAACATCGTTAGCGAAAGATTTAGTTTGCAGACTAGGCAGAAAAACACTTGCGTCGCTCGGTAAATGACCTTGTTTATTAGAGGAGTAACTTATTGATTGTTTGATTCAATTTCCATGGGTCAAGGTTCACCCTCAGCTGCAATTAAGCTTGCAAGTGTATAAAAATGAGGGTTCCCTGACCTTTTGTTACGTCACTTTGATGTCGGCAGCAACCTTGTTAGCCTCTGCCTCACCAAAGATAAAACTGAATTCATACACACATCAGTTTGAGAACAGTTTTTGACACAGCACCGGAGTGCTCTCTATTGAGTGAATGCCTGTTTTGTCTGTTGTAACCTTGTTTTACCTCGGTTTTTCCTTTTCCTTTTCCATTCCTTTTGCAGTGTAGAGTTACCACAGGTATTCCAGTTGTGTCACCATCACCTGGGGATAGTTACCGGGGTAAACGGTGCCTCTTCCTGTTTTTGGTTGCACAATGGCGGACACGTTTCCTTCGGGCCCCAATTTTTCCTTCAGTTTTGCCTGAAAAAAATAAAATCCAGCCCGGCGGCAGACTGCATGGCATAGTGAAAGCGAGGTTTACAAGAAACCAAAATCTATACATGGATGGTGACGTTTTTGAACCACCATTGCACTCCGCAATCAATGTTAACTTCAGAGTGTTGAGTAGAATCAATAAAGCTGTCTCCTGCCGATATGGAAACGCCAAATGTATGTAGGCATGTGGTGATTTGCGGTCACGCTTAGTGGCGCAGTGATGCTTTGCGCCAAATGCTAACCTGCTCATGATGACAGCGGTAACAAGCTAACAGCCGTTCAGCCGGAGTGAGCAGTGATATCTCACACGGCTGAATGAGTTTCACCTACAGAAACCAACATAATCAACATAAAATCTAAACACTCATTTAGCACTCGGAAACTAAAATTCACGTCAAATGGCAAAATAATGTCAGATGAAAAGCGGACGTTTGGTTTGCTCTGCTGCACGGTGTCTACTGTAAGTGGCAACATCATGCTGTACCAGCAGGAGTGAATAAGATCTCTGCCTCTCTCTCCCTGCGCGGTGGAATCATCCCTTTCTAATTATGCACCACTCAGCTTGTCCCATTTCAACAGGAAATACATCATATTAATGAAACAAGATGCTCTCATGGCGCCTGTAAACACTGATTCATGTATCTGTTAGAGCCGAGGTCCTCCATTGTGTCTAGCAGGTCCTCAGCCGCATGTCCTCATTAGACAGCCAGAGCGAGGCTAAAACGAAAGGCAGGAGAATATGAGCCTATCCGGTGACAGAAAAGAGAAAAAGAAAAATGGACGCACGAAATGGGAGATGATAACTCATGGTGTCACTTGTGCATGTCGCGGTGCCTGTACATTTACTTGGCGCATCGCTCACAGTTGATCCCTTCCTGTCTTCCCCACACAGTTCCTGTGCCTGAAGAATATCAGGACTTTCCTGGCAGCGTGCAGCGAGGTCTTCGGCATGAAGAAGAGCGAGCTGTTCGAGGCCTTCGACCTCTTCGACGTCAGGGATTTCGGAAAGGTAAGACAGCATCGCTCAGTGACACAGAAGGAGACGGAGGCAGCAGCCCCTCGCTGTGTTCGCCAGCTGTCCCCGAGGACGGCACCCAATTTACTCCCGTGCTTGCTTCGCGTGGAAGCTATGGAGCTCAGTCAAAATTATTTATAAGCGAAAGACCTCCTTTATCTTGGACTTGGATTTTTTAAAAATGTAATGAAGCTTTTGGGATATTCATGCAGTGTCTGTCCTCCTTTTTTTTGTGCAAAGCTTTACACATGCCTGGGCTTTTTATATTTCAGCCAACTCTTGGATTAATCTTTGTTCAGTTCGTCCTCTCAGCAATTTCAGTGTCAGTCGGTTAGATCAATTAGTTGATGGCATCACGGGTGCCGATTGAGTCTCACTCCATATCGCGGCTTTCCTCGCACCGCCAAACCCGAGTCAGCAGCATGACCCAGCAGTTTAATCACTTCCCCTCATTAGAGTGAAAACGCCTCAGCGTGCAGGCTTTTACTAGGGGTTAAAAGTCTGGCCCCGGGTTCATTACTTTGATACTCTCGGTCTCCGCTCGTGGTGAAACTGTGGGCGGCTCTTTGACAGTCCTCCTGAAGTCCCCGGGAGGTTTAATTAGAAGTCGCAGCCTTGAGATGAGAGACAGGGTGCTGCTGCTGAGCCTCGGCGCACGTGATGTCAGACGCTCGCGGGCCTCAGATGTGTGTTTGTGTGTCAGCCGGACGAACGCTGGAAGACACACAGGCGTAATGAATGATGAGCTGTCAGTGCCGTCAGCAATATAGTAAGCCGACATGAGAGAAAAAAAAAAAAAAACATCCTATAAACAGTATAGACTTCAGCTCTATGATAAGGCAAATGAATTGTATCATTTCCATTGTATAAAAAGTGAAACAGACATAGACGCCGCTGATTTCTAATAAAAAGGAACAGTTCACTTATTTGGTTCCCCTATTGGCGCCTTATTATCTGACTGATGGGAGAGAAAAAAGAAAAGACAACCTGGTGCATTAGAGCAATAGTGATTACTCAAGATAAATACAGCCTGTTCTTTTTCATGATGACTGGACAAAATGCTTATAAAAAAGTAGGTCATTTTTAACTTCCCTTTAGAAGGCAAACACACTCCTCAGGTTATGTGTTAACTATGCTAATTTTACACATTACACAAGTGTGTTCCAAGTCCTGGAGACTACTACTGCATAGGTAACAAAAAGCCTTTTGTGTCTCCAGAGGAAGCTGCATGTAATCTTACAAACTGCCTCTCGTGATCTGACTCAATAGCCTAGTTGCAATATGGGAAATGTAGTTAGCGGGTGAGCCAAACCCTGTTGGATTCATCATGGACAGCCACGGAACAAAATGTTAAAAATTAGTACAGCAGAATCAGAGATGACCCCACTCTTCTTCCTTTTTTGAACCGGGTTACTCACAATGCAACTTAGCCATGACATCATTAGAGGCGATTTACCAGATAACATGCAGCTGCTTCTTGAGCCATGAAAGGCTTTCTCGTATTCTGCAAGCACTCCTCAAGACCAGTAAACACACTTTAATGTGTGAAATTGGTGGAGTCACCCTTTAACCCCGCGTTCCCAAAATGCACCATCTGCTCGTCGGCTGACCATTTTGACTAATCTGTTTATTGATAAGAACATAATTGGCTGGAATTATCTGCGCTCCCTGCAGACGCTGGCTCTCGATGATTTTTTGAGCGTTCGTGTTTTCACAAAACTGAAAATTGCGAGATGACTAATTAGCCAATATCCACCAAAATATTCACTTAATTAAAGCTTCGACTCGCAAAAGATATGTTGATGCAGTCTCTCTCAGCTCGGCTGATTAAAGTGTGTATGAAAACAAGAGCCACCAGCGGTTCAATGCGCCGCAGATCTTACGGAAAAAAAAAAGTACCACTGAGAAAAGAGAGGGGGAAAACAAGGAAGGTTTTCAGATACGGTCAACAGCAGCTTTTTATTCACACTTCAATGTTCTTTTTTTTTTTCCTCGCTGCGCTGAGCGGAATTAAGTAGCAAATTAAGTCATCTAGTCACTAAGCCAGCTTTAATTAAAACACGTTAAGACCGCCGGCGAGTTTCTTTCTTCAGCCTCGTGGGGAAATATTTCCACTGAAAATCCACCGAAGAAACCAACAGTGGCTCAGTGAATTAGGACATGCAAACACAAATCTTTGTTCTCACTCCTGAAACGTCGCCGTGAGGGGGCTTTTGTAGATGGAGTCATCCTGGTGATTCTGCATTTGGTGTGCCTTTCTTTTCAGATCGCAGCCCCTCTATGAATTTTAAATAAACACTCACAAGAACGGGAGGTTTTATGGGGTTATACTCAAAACATACACCGTGTTTGATTAGCAAGAACGTGGGTTTTTAGACAAGATGGGGTCCATAGATGATCATGAGCAACCTCTGCGAAAAATATGCCTGTTCACTTTTAAGCAGAGAGCAAGATGAGAAGGACGACAGCTCTCATGTCTGTGCACTCAACATGAAGCTGCAGCAGGAAGCCGGCTAGCTTAGCTCGGTGTATAAACAGCAGTTCGTGGCTTCACGTGTGGTTCCTGTGAGACTATTGTTTTGGCTGGGAGGCTTTTTGTTGGTTGTTTGTGTTATTTTTACACGTTGTATGAACAGAAGGTAGCGCGTTCATCAAGTGAACCGGCGAGGCGGCGGTAGGGTAGGTGGATTTTGCTTGGGCAGAGTCAGCAAGACAGCAAAGTGTATTTCGTGCACGTGTTGAGCTGTTGGGTTGGTGAGACTATAAAAACCTAAACTTAAGCTAAAAAAAGGCGCATCCTTTATGCTAACATTAGCCACCACAGCCCTGTCTGGCTCAGGGGCTGTGTGCCTCATGCTAACGGTAGCAGCTAACAGTAGCGGCTCTGTTACTGGGGGCTTGTGTGCTTGGTGGTGACCATTAAGCAGCTGAATGTCAGCCCCTTTACATTGCCTCTGTGGGTCAGGGCCTGTGTGCTTCGTGCGACTGTGAAAACTGGCTGCGTACCGTGAGTGCAGTGCACCGTCGTCAACGTTAAACATACCCAACCACTTTACATCGCATTCACATGTAAGAAAGCACCCAGCATCATCATAATGAACACGTGAACGTGGCAATTATGGCTGTGGAGGACTCTGATCGTGCACAGTGAGTTCAAAGGGCAGGGTGCATAGAGGCTGGCAGGTATGATATCCAAAATCTAATACCATAAATAGCTTGATATCACGATGGCGATATAAAATCATTATGTCTCCCTGCCCAAGTAGCCTCCCACCGCCCCTTTGAAGCTTCAGATATTTGCAGGTAATTCTCATCGAAGCTTCAAAGATCCCCGACTGGCATTCGGGGCAGCCCCATGAATTTCTCTGTCCAATTAGGTTTCTCTCTGAGATGAGATGATAAACCCCTTTCAAGCACAGGTCCTTCTCAGCTTTTTCTTTTTCTTTTTTTTTTCTTTTTTTATGACAACCGATTTCATCCTCTTCCCCTCAGTGGTTTCAGTTTGTTCAAGCACAACACTTTGATGGCTCTCTTGAACGAATCCCCACACTGCCCTGAGTGAATTTAACGTTTGAAAATTAGACAGCGAATCCGGCCCCGTAAATCCTCGGTTGGCTGGCTCTGCACAGGCTAATGGAGTGAGGAGAGGAGGGGAACGGGTGAAGCTGCCACTCCACCTGCAGTTCCAGGATCTTTTTTTTTTTTTCCCTGTTTGTTTTAAAAATAGCTGCCGGACCGCTACTGAATAAAACATTAACCGGGGGCTCCTCGTTTGTTTTAAAGTTTGTGCTCTAATCTTGATGGAGTATGCGTGAGGAAGACATGTTTCGAGCTGAACTCACATGAGACAACCTTACAGCCATGCGGCCTGAAAATTCCTCTTCGCTCCTCTATTTTAAAAGCTGGGAAGGAATCCAGCAGTAAAGGAAGGGTCCCCCCCGCCCCCCCACGAGAACCCGATCTTAGAAAACTCGACCAGACTCAAGAAAAGGAGATGCGGAAGGTCGTGTGTTTGAATTTTTTCCCCTAAAGCTGATGTGTCTGACTACGGCCCTTTGACTCGTTGTGGATTCAAACTGCGGCCGCTGCAAACACTGCAAAACCAGGAAAACAGATAAGTACGGCAGGTCTGTCTGTAGCTCTTTCCCCCCTGGTGCAGAAACATCTGGTTTGCACATCTGCCTCGCAGACACATAGGGTTGTGGGGTCTGTAGGGAGAGTAGAAAGTTGGCTGTGCACGCACGCACGCACACTCAGACACACACACACACACACACACACTGATACACACCTGGCAGAGAGAGGAAGGGTGAGAGAGCAGCACGATATTGATAGTTACAATATCCTCTTGCTGTCTTATTTTTGGTCTGTGACGGCTTTTGGTTGCATTTCGATGCAGGGCTGCAACAATGTATTGATTAGTTGTCATGTAATAAATAAATTGCCCACCATTTTTGAAAGATGCTGCGATTCCATCTTCTTAAAGTAGACCTTTTATGCTTTTTCAATTTATTTTCCGTGTTTGATGTGAAAAGTTAGAAAACTCCCCAACAGAAGCTCTTCTCTCCCACAGAAAACACTGCTCCTGAAGTGCCTGGAACGCCTCACCAGTTGCTTCGCCTTTGTTTCTGAGACTTTGTGACATCACGCGACATCACCATGTCACACATTTGTGTAATTTTGGGACTTAATCGGCACTTAAGAGCTGATTTAGCACAGCAGCTCCGTTGTTTTGATTAAGGGTTTATGCATGTGAGCTGACCAATCAGAGCAGGCACAGTATTTGGGAGGGGCGGGCTTAGAGATGTGTTAACGGCAAAGCATACAAAACTGTTCTAGTTTTAACCCAAAATAAACATATGCTCATTTACTATGAGAGTAAACTGAAAACCTCTTGGTTGTGGACAAAACAAGACATTTGAGGACGTTCGCTTGGCTTTTGAATACACTGATCCACATTTTCTGACACTTTTTTTAGACGACACAACTGATGGATTATGCGAGAAAATGATCAACAGATGAATCAACAGTGAAAATGATTTGAAGTTGCAGCCCTGATTTGACTGTGGAGACCAAAACAGCCTAGCGCTCTGCTGACATAACCCCAGTAGCCTCTGATCCTGATGTGACAATATGTCCTGAAAAGCTGCCATCATCATGAGAGTGAATGACTAACGGTCTCACTTCTATTTTACTGCTAAGTCCAGTCGTCTTGAATCAGCTCGTTTCAAAATAGCGTCAGTGTGCTGACAGGAGCTTTCCATCCTCACAATCACATGATGCTCGGTGCTTGGAAAAAGTGAGTGTCACGGACTGACCCATTAAATGATGGTGACGGGGACCAGACCACACGCGTTCTCGCGCCAATCAGCATCAAACTGTTTCTTACCTAATAAATGCACAATAGTACAGTAGAACTGAATAAGATGCTTTGGCCACATGTTTTTTTCTTTTTCTTTTTTGTTTGGGCATAAAAAATAGAAAAGTAATATGGGCAATCATCCATCCATTTGTTCATTCATTCATTCAACAGATACATTCAGGTGCAGACCTCAGTTACAAGACAGCAAAGTGTGAGAGGACAGACAAGAGATCCTTGGCAGCAAGAAACACAAACAGGAGAGCTTGGATACAAATGTTGATAGAAAGTTAAAATAACAAAAAGCCAAATGAGTGTAATAGTGAAGTCTTCAGAGTAAATAAAGCAATTTATATTCAAAAGCAAAGTAGCTGAAAATGAATTCAGGTAAGATGCATTTTTCGTCTCTAAAAATGGATGTACGCTCATATTAAAACTAATCCTAACTGCTAATTGCTGTTTTGGGGAATATGCTCATTTCCCTTCTCGCCGGCGGTTAAATGAGATTTATACCACTCTGTTATGTTTCTTTGGTGATGTGAAGCTTCTGCCGGTTAACTAAGCATAGCATAAAGATTTGAAAAAGGCAGAAACAGCTTCATGGATCTGTTGAATATCACGAAAATACACCCAGCAACGCCTCTAATGCTTAGACCTACTAATTTACACGCAAGATTTCAGTCTAGTAGTTGCTCGGCAACCTCACATCGACATAAGCTTCCAGGGCAGGAAATAAGCCCTCGCATGACCCCGTAAAATAACAAATTGCTGTTATTTCCTGAGCCGAACAAACAAGACATAACCTGTTAATTTGTGAGCTCCGTTGCATTTAGACTTGACCGGGCTAGCCGTTTCACACTGGCTTCAGTCTTTATGGTACGATGAGCTGACTGACTACTGTGAGCCACGATGGGCAGAGCAGTAAGGATAGTGTTAGTGGTATTCGCTCGATAAAGTTGCTAACCCACATCTGTATGAATAAATGAATGAATGATACCCCACATCAGTCGTTCCGAGGAAGATGATTAGCATCCCGTTGCCATGGAAGACACCAGTTCTGATTAAGTGACAGAGCGCTCCGACAGTCGCGCCCATCATTCGATAGTATTGACGTTTTTAGCTGATTCATGGCATGAAAGCAAATAAGCCTCTTTCTCAACATCTCCAATTGCTCATTTACATACTTCCCTGTTGTTTTGTGAAATTGTTGATTTATTTTAAGGCCATAAGTTTCACATGAAAACTATGTTTAGAGGCCCTACAGCGCTCTGCTCGCACAGACTCAGAGAGATTTGAGCGTTCCTCCCACCGCCTCGCCTGAGCCTACACTTGTTCTGAAGTAGGTCTGTTACAGTAAACCCCACCTCGGCACTGATCTATGTGTACAGAGCTTTGTGGGTTTAACTCTGCCTTTTAAATCTGAACTTGTTCATACAATAAAGCACAAAACGAATAGAGTTCGTGGCAGCGTTCTCACGAGCAAGAGCGTGTTTGATTCTTGCTTTACGAAGAGGCAGGGTGGACCTCTGCCTGCGAAGACAATGTCAGTGTCTCCGTGACCATCCTCCACCACCACTTGCTCCTCAGCATTTTTTAGGTGGATGAAGACACTGATTATGTTTTTTTTTTTTTTTTTTTGGTGGGGGGGTGGGACATGACAGACAGGGGGAGGGGAGAGCGCGAGGATGGAGAGAAAGAGGGAGACAGGCGGAGAGGGTTTATTGATTAGTGTCTCTCTACTCAGTTGACTGTGATAAATTTAACTGTGGAAGCCCACTAAAGGCTGATGCATCTCCTGAACCCCCCCCCCCATCACCTCTCCCTCTCCGTCTCTTTCCTTTGTCCTTCAGCCATGCTCTCTGAGGCAGATCTGTGTGGTTAGATATCAGATGTCTGCTACGTGCTAATGGATACTCGCGGTGTCTTTTTCTACTGCATGGCTAAGCTGCAGAAACACGTCATTGATATGGAGGCAGGGGTTTAGTAGCAGCCTTCAGGACTAGTAAATGTTCAGTTTATTGGTTTCATTTTGATCTTTGATTAAAAAAAAACTCACATATTGGCTTGGCGGTGTCCCCCCCCCACCTCTGAATATGATGGAGGCTCCTCCCAGACCAGTGCGACTGTAAAGGGGATAAGGAGAGAAGTCTTTAGTGTAGGAGGTTTGACTTTCCTTCGTAGGTGTCACTCGGTTAAACCTGCAATTAAAGCGTCAGCCTCGGGAGCTGTGAACCCTCCCAGAGCGCATCCATTAGTCTGGCTTGCACCGCAGACCCTTTATTTCCCATCACAGACTGAACGCCATCTCGATCGCTTTTTCTGTCCTCAGAGAACACACCGAAAGAGAGACAAATACAAAAAGGAAATTCCTGACATTATGCGAGATCGCGCTGTTTGTGGCCTCCGTCAACCCACGTTGGTCAGAGCCGTGCACAGCAGGTTATTTCTGCTCTGCTGCACAGATGCAAAAAACAATTAGCTGGATTTTATTGGCAGACGGCTGCACAACAAACCCTTTCTCTGTCAGACAGTGTGACTTGTCAAATGCAGGTGTAAAACACTGACAGTGACACTGGCTGCATTTCAGTTAGAAGATGTTGCAAACGCACAGGTTTTTAGGGTATTGTGACACCTGGACTTTCACTTGAAACACCTGAGTCAGTCGCTGTTGAAACAAGACTATGATCTATGCTGGTCAAGTGAGGAGGACTGATCGGTCATCCAGCCAGTCACAGCCATTTCCCAAACCCACTGTCAGCAATCAGCAATGTAATTAGTAACGAGTAAGTGATGCAGAATCTTCTCTGGAACTGTGTCATCTGGTGCGATGTGTCAGAGAAAGCTGCCGAGTGGGCTGAACACCTTCGCTCAATGAGGCCCCCAGCATATAGGGCCATGGAGGTTGGGTTTTTACTCATGACTGTTTGTTTGCCAGCAGGATTACACAAAAAACTACTCAACGTATTACCACCAAACTTGGACAAAGGCTAACATTGTGAGCTAGAGACATTTTGTATTCATTTCTCATGGAACATAACATGAAATAAAATCCGGGGTGGCTGGTATCTATGAGTTCAATTTCATGCAGATGCCTATCAAAACCTATTAGTCTTTAGCAACAGAATGGAGATTTTGATTCCATCTGCATTGTTTTGTACTCCTACTGTTTGATTATTGACTTCAAAACCCCCCGATAGAACATTTCCATGTCATTTCTAATTTCAGTTTCCAGCGTGACCAATGAATAACCTTTTGGGCACATGTGCGACCGAAGCGGTGGCACCCCGGAGCCCTGTGATCGGTGTAACAGAGGCGTCTCCTGCAAACACGTACCTCGACTGAGGAAGTCACCGTATGTGTGAGCAGAGTTCAGATGTTGCAGTGCTGACAGCCGTGCCTCTGTGTGTTTGAGAGTCTCTGATCCACTGTGACACAGATTTGTTTGGACTGTGAAAGGAAGCTGAGGTTAAGGAGAGGTAAAGAGTCATAGCTAGCAATCAAACCCGCGTGCTTCTTCCTGCGATTCAACATGAGCCGCGTTGTCTCCCGAGTTCCAGTCAGCACTGTAGAGAAAGCTCCATTGTCTGGTTGACTGTAGAAATGTTTGCTCTGAAAAAAAAAAAAAAAGAAACAAAAAAAAAAAAAAATCACACTGTGCCTGTACCTTGACTTCCAGTGCTCGTGCTGTGTTTGTGAAAGCCTCCACGCTTCACTTGCTTTACGCCCGCGATGCATTTGGAGTTTTGCCCCCAGAACAATTTGATGGAACCTGCTCTAAAGCTGTTGTGCTGAAAGCGGCTGTGGATAATTCATGGTCTCCCGGTGACCGACTGTATGACAGCAGCTTCCACTGGAAATCCCACGTTTCATATCAACTGGCTTTCCTCGAGCATGAATTTGCGGGCGTGCGTGCATTGGGAGGGCGCATACACACACACTCCACCCCCGCGCTCGCTGCGGATTGCTCGGCCAGAGTGCTCTGAGCCTCCCTGCGCGCCGGCTGCAGAGACGGGGTGGACTCTTTGATTGTCTCGGGGTGTCAGAAACGTCTTCGATGATTGCGGACATCTGTTTGATCCCTGTGTGAGCGCACTGATGCCTGAGCTGGGAGCAGCAGCCATCCAGGTCTCCTCAGTTGTAGGGATAGTTCATGTGGAAACCAAAGGCCTGTGTGTTGTTGCGTACACACATGAGTACACATTTCTACAAAAGGCAGAAAGTAGGCTTGTCGTGGCAAGCACTTTGGTTTGGTTATGAATGTAGCAGCTACTGCATGTTTTGTGGATTTGACACTGCGTTGTACACTGTCACCACAGGCCAGGGTTCTTAGCTTTGCTGTACCACAAAGATGAGCTTAGGTGCAACAGAGGAGCGTCAGCGTCTCATCATCTGAGACCGAACCTGGGTTTTATTGTTTCCACCGACCTTTAGCCCTGGTGGTCTGATACTCTTCTGATCTGTGGTGTGTTCTGATCAAATAATTAGCAAAAAGTTGACTGAATACACTTACTTTGTTCAAAGGAAAATGAACTATAGCTGTTATTTAAGCTATTAAATGGGATCTGTGTGACTATTTGGAGTAATTTACATGTATTAATCAAATTTTCATTGGCCATATATGAGTGGATTGTAACGTGGTGTCTCTAGGGGGCTTAGAGATTCGGCTAACAGAGCGACTTCAAACGCAACACAGAAGTTCCACAGGGCCCTGTATTATACAGTGGTATAGTTTGGAGTCCTAAACCCTGGAGATTAGTTGGCATCTGATTCCCTCTTATCAAAGTCTGAGTTTTTTAAATTGGTTTTAGGTTTAATGCCTTACAAAAAGGTCTGTGGTTACCACAGGATTAGATATTTACATGTTTTGCTTCATGACATAAATTACATAATTAAAATGTTCCACAATTTAATTAGAGTGCTCATGTGTCTTAAAAAGGGCATTACTAACAAGTGGCTAATGGGGACTAACCCTAACCCTGCAGCAGTAGTTGAGTTTATTTTCAGCAATATACCAAAATCCAGTCAAAACATCTCAAAGGCTTTTCACAAGGGAAGCTGAGGGATGCTAACTTCCGGGTTGTCTGATGGTGTTTTGATCCCAGATTCCCGGATAGCTTACTGCTAATAACAGCTCTACGCTATAGCTGCTTAAGCTAACATTAGCTTCATAGACTGACAGGTGCTACTTCACAGCCCTGAATCCTTGAGTCTTTATTCAGCACTTGAAGGTCGACTAGCTTAATATGATGATATTGTGAGCCTTAACGTTTAGTTCAGCAATTTGTTTTAAACTGTCAAGTCTCTCATTCAAACTAGGCAAACAGGGCCTGCAGTACTTAGCTACATGCTAGCTAGCTACCTGGCAATTAGCCTAATTTTCTTCCAGGAAAACATGTCGGGCTTAATTAACAAGTCCAAGTTTCTTTCTTGTTCTCGTCAGCTTGCGGCATTAACATTAATTAGCGGAGCTGCTGAGTAAATGCTGACGTTGCAGCCAGTGAAATCAATGGTTATGGGCATAAACCTCTCCTTGCTACAGCCTTTAAAAAACAAATCATGATGGCATGCTAACAGCTTGCAGGAAACACTATGAAAGAATGAGCGAAGCGCAAGCATGTCTGTTTGGACTGGTCTCACCGGCCACAAATGTTTTGTCGCTAACAATGCAAATTAGCCAAATGAATGATGTTTGGACATGAACGTCCAATCGATAAGAGCTCAGACTGCCTCTGACTGGCCGCAGTTTGAGTGGGACTGATTTGAGAATGTTACAGCCATGTTGAAACAAAGTGTTCATGTTACCATTTAACGATATCAGATCAGAAAAAGATCGAGGAAACGACCTCTCTATGCCGGGAAACAAGCTTGGAAATTGGCACCGGTGTGGCTGCAGGGAGACAGAGGCTTGCAGCCGTCATACGGAAAAGCAGAAATGCTCTGATAGGGAATCTCTGACATTTAAAATGTCGCATGGAGCTTTGAAATGCGAATGAGAAAGTACCTACCGTGTGTGTGTGTGTATGTGTGTGTGCGTGTGTGTGTGTGTGTGTGTTGGCAGTGACTCCCCTGAGGACTGACTCATCTCAAGTCTCAGTAAGCAGCAGGAAACAGGAAGAGGAAACGGTCACCGCGGGGCCCCTCTGGAGCCATTTCTCTCTGCGCGAGTGCGTGGATGTATTCAAATTTAGCTTCAGGTGTAATGGCGCATTAACACCAGTGCAATCATGTATGTGTGTGTTTTGTAGATGCCTGCACACTGGCAGATGTGCTCCACTCCCCCTCACGCCATCCAAAAGACAAAACTACCTCCCCTGGTGTGTTGTATTTTCTCACCGAGGCCTCGCGGGGCCCGACGAGCCTGCCAAGACCTGTATTCTGTGTGTGTGTGTGTGTGTGTGTGCGCGCACGCGAAAACCACACGATATGGACTTCCTTCTAATTTCCTGAGCTTGTCTTTGTGTTGTCCTGTCATAGGCTGTATCGAGTGCCCCCCCCCTTCCTGTGAACGGGCCCCCAACCCCTTGAGGTGGAAATGTGTGTGTGAAAGCGACACAGAAAGAAATAGAGATGTAAAAAAAAAATAAATAAATAAATAAAAAGGTGCCGTGAGTGGAAAACTGTGTGCTCGCTTTTGGGCTACTGTGTGTGCGTGCGCTCGAGTGTGTTATACATCCTTGCCCCATGCCGGTTCAAAGGGAGCCTCCCATCAAGACTGGAGCAAATAAACACCGCAGGTAGTCCCACAGTGAAAAGCCTCCAGAGGAAAATGTTGATTGGATGGATTTTCCTGAGTCTTTTCAACTGCAAATAAAAAGAACAAAAATATTGTTATTATTATTTCATTTGCTCTGTTGTTATTCTACATGATCTAACCCTCTTGTTTAATGATAGATAGACTCTGTTCACCCTGCTCTCGATGCAACCGTCCTCCTTTGCCGCTGCGTTGTGTTGATTGGCAGAGAATCTTGCAAACGCCGTGAGGTTAACAGTAATTCCGCTCGCAGGCACCTCCGTGTGAAGGCTTTACGTCTCAGTGTGTCGGTGGGTATTGAGGTTACCTGGCCCGCACAGACGTGCCAGGTATTTATAGGCCACTGCCGAGTCCGGGGCCAGACGGAGAGCATGTGAAGCTAAGCCACCGTGGTCTGGATCAAAGGCTACAAAGAGTGAAGTGCGCGTCTACAACCTGCCCTCCTCCCCTCGCTGTCCTACTTTCTGACAGCTTTTTTTTCACCCCCCTCCGAGCCTCAATACTGAGTGCTACCTGGTACTGCAGACCTACATCTTACGGTCGCTAGATCACACAGAATAGGGTGAGACCGATTCAGTGTTTCCGAGGCGGGCGCTAACCTGATCTGATCATAAAAGAAAACAAAAGCAATTTCCTCATCAAATAACGCAGCATTTATCACTCTCTACGGAATCTGTTTACGGGACGCCCTCAAACTGAACTCCTCCCTGTGTCACGACCAATTTGATTACACAGAAATATCATCGATATAGTAAAGGTTTATTGTCACTGTTACTCTGAGTGCCACAATGGATTTCGGTGCAGAAGCTTATTGTTTCCTGTGGTCTAGATATTATTTCACACCCTCACAAGAGGACGACGTGGAGGCTTGAAAAAGGCCTCTGAATTTGTTGCTCGCAGCTTCATAGCCCTGAAGCAGGACCGTGTGGTGTGTGTCACAGTCCTTTATCTCTCAAAACTTGAAAGTTACAGGGGAAATAACATGAGGTTGCTGACAACAAAGGTTCCTGTAGTACAAAAGGAGTTAGAGAAATGGCATTTTGAGCTGTTATGGGGCTCTAGGCCGGGTGCAGAAACTTCCTAGATCCCCTGTTGTTACTTTGTGGCTGACAGGCAACCAGCAGAGCTTCCAGGAGATCATTGTGCCCGGCCAAGATGTCTTGTTGTTACACTTAACAGGTGCTGGTAGGCAGATCGAGGCAGGGAGATAGTGTATTCAGCAAAATATCACACTGTTCCTATGAGAGGAGACCCTTCTCGGAGTAAATTATGTTTATTGTTACATCATAGCAGTGGTGAAAGATGTAGTTAGAACCTCTCCTGAAGAAAAAGTAGCACTACCACAGTGTAAAAAAAACACATTTTTGACAAATGAATGTCCTGCACTGAGAAACTTAATGTGTAAACATAACTAATGTTGCAGCTGGTGATGATGGAACTAATTCTTAACGATAGTGAACACTGTCTGTGAGCTTAAACTGATGAAAACATAATTTATCAGTTAATTTCTTTGTCTGTTACTCACAATTCTTGAGAACCGTTCATCAGATCAACTTTACACCTGGCTGGTTTGTTGCTGAGGACCCTAAGAAGTGCCGTGTGGAAAATGGTGCAAGTTCAACAATGATACATTTTGAATAGACAGAAAACTCCTCTCCATGCATGTGATCCCTCTAACATGACCCTCTGCGGAAGCAGACGAAAACAAAATGGAGATTAATGTTATGCTACAACTTGCAGTGGTAACTCGTTTCAGTGAAGGATAAAAAGGAAGGGTAAACGAGTCTTTGAGATGGGGAGATGTAGTGAACTGTTCTTCTGGGAAAACTCGAGATATTGTGTCTCTGTCAACATTAGTATGCGAGCTAACGTTAGCCTTAAGGGCTAGATTGTTAACTGTTGCTTTGGCAGCACCTTCAGCCATTACGGCATGCCTCTCCTATTGGCTGTGGCAGTCCGGCTCAGATGAGGGCAACTTCAATCCTTAAGTAGCCTCCAAAATGTCAGTTAAGTTCTGCTAACTGCGCAGTTTTTAGCCTGCTGGCATTAATAAACGTAGGTATCATTAAAGTAGCTTTTGGCAACCTTGACTGAAAGCGTATGTGTTGGACAGACCAGACGAAGAAGCTCTATAGAAGACTGTACAAGGTGCATTTACATTCAGGACACGATTCGCCAGCGGCCAGCACTCTCCTCCTGATAGGCAGCCACCCATGCTCTGAGACGGAGCAATGTTTAGATTTTGTTTGTTTGTTTCACTCTTCAGTCCACTTTCTCCAGGCTAAGAGGCAACTCTCCCCCTGGGTACCTGCCGGCTTCAACCGAAAGAAGGAGGAATGAGAGCGATTTTATTTTCAACAAATACAATCCCTGTCCAACAAATCTTTTAAAAAAAAAAAAAACTCTTCTTCTAAATCTTTCATGAGGTGCTGGAGGCAGCATCTCTCATCTCTCCAACGTATCGGAGCTAACAGCAATGAATGGGATTTCACAGGGACACTTAGGTTCCTCTGATCTCGCCGAGATGTTTTTTTTCCTGTAGTAGAACAGATCCTGCAGAAGCCGTGCAGAGGACTGCGTGCGTGTCTACGATGCTTTTTCCAGATGCTTAAGGCTCCGGCTATAAGGGGGTTGGGGGTCTTTTCTTCTCCGCTTTTGCTTCCCAGAGGTGGAGGTGGAGTGGGTGGATGCGCTGTCATTCAAAGCGGGGGTGTTTCTAACAAGCTAATCTCCATCCTCCGCACCCTGCGCAGAAAATCTGATCACACATCACATCATACCAGCTGTGATGTGTGTTATATAATACCCAAAAAGGAACAGTTTTGATGAAATCACATGGGAAATCAAACAGGGCGGGGAGTTGAAATTAATGCAGGACACGAAATAGTGCAGGAAGCCTCGTGGTTCGTCTTACACAAGGAGCTGTGGTTTGCTCTTTAGAGAAACATACTGATATGGATCGGTGCAGTACAGTGTTCATCACTGTCTACCTTTGCTAATTGGAAATAATTCATAAATGGCCACGGTATGTTTTTAGAAAGAGACGGATCTAATTTGTAATCCGCCCGAGTGCTGACATGGATTCAAGGCAGTGCGAGAAAATATTATTTGAGCTTCGTTTCACAAAAACACACCGGAGGTTTTGTCCGATGCGGCTAGCACAAATGATGAATTATAAATGAATACATAATTGGATTCGTGTGATTAATAATGGACGCAGCATCTTTAATATATATATAAAAACAGACACTGATAACAGATCAGAGTGTTGGATTGTGATGGGTTTCATGGACAGACAAGATGTCAGGAGCTTTATGAAAAGACCTGTAATGTCTCTCCTGCGTCTCAGTCTTTAATGGCAGGTAATGGGTGTTATCCATTACAGCCTGACTCTTCAGGGAAGTGTTAAAATCAATTCTGCTCTCTCCATCTTGTCTGCAGTGTAACACTGAACATTAGGTTGGTCTGGTTGCATTGTTCGGTGCTGCTGCTTAAGTGAATGTTAAATGTTGCGCAAGAATTAACCTTATTAAAACGAGATATCTCCAATGGAAAAAACAAAACAAAACATGAAATAGAGACATATTGGTCTAACATAAATCAATATATATTAAGTATAGCTGCCTGCATTAAAGTGTTTGGTTGTGTCTTAAAAATATTATGAAACAAATACAATATTTATACACAAATACACTGTAGCTTTATTGTAGCCACATAGCATTTGTTTTGTCTCCCTGTGCTACAGCAGCTGTTTGCTGGAATCAGAATGCTAACATGCTAACAAGCACTGATGGTCCGTGTGTGTGGTTGTGTTCAATTTGGCCTTTGACTGAAGTCAGCACTTAAAGTAGAGTACAGTCCCCTCCATTCAGCAGTCAAATAAGAGAGGATTACATCATCTTACCCTGGAGTTCACTGCAGTAGAGATTGAGAATCCAGAATGAAGATTAATCCACTTTTAATCCCAAGAGTTTAAAAAATAAACTCTGCTCTCCTCGACTATGAGTGTTCATTCCTCCAGAAGCTCCGGGCTCTGCCCACAGCCGACTCTCTAGCTGACTCTGCCCAGTAACAGGGTCACTCGTTTATCTAAATCACTGGTTTTTTTTTGGTTTTTTTTGCCAGTCTCTTGCCAGTTAGTACAAATAACTGCATCAACACCACAATCACGGCAGAGCGGTGACTGGAATGAGCCGAAGCCCAGCAAACAGCTCGAGGCTAGCTGTCTCTCAAAGCGACTGCGCCAACCGATTATGCATAACTTCAGGGCATAAGATCATTTAACGTAGTGAGCTATATAAAAATGCATCACCCTAAACCTTCATCATGATGGAAGCATGTTTATTTATATTATCTTATATTTTATTTATATTTAACATATGTAGATTTGGGCTCTCAATTTTGGAACCAACTTCAAGTGGCCCTGAGAGGAACTGCAATTTTCAGCACTTTGGCTTCATTTCCCAGCCCCCCCCCTCCACAGGATGCCTGTTTTGTTGTCCATCATAACACTTGCTAATTAGTGCTGAATTAGAAGTACAGCTCAGGCTAGTGGGAATGTCATTGGACAAATTAGAACTTTGACCTGATGGTGGAGTGAGATGACAGGTCTGAAGATCACCACAGTCATTAGGATTGAACCTGCGGGGAACGTTGATGTCTCAACCAAATTACATGAATTGCTGCTAGCGTGACGAAAAAAAGGTGAATGTCAGAGGCAAGATCACAAACTCTTGTACGCTGCTTCCTGCACCGGTAGTGAATGTTGGCACTGTAATGTCTGAATAATCTGATAATAACCATGCATACTGGGATGCATGATTGGTTAGGTCGAGGTGTGCGCAGACAAGAAAGAACATCGTGAGGTGGTTTGCGGACTCCAACTTTATGAAACATGAAGTGAAATGTTTGGGACATTTCCCCCCGCAGCTGGAAAAACACAATCAGCAGCTATGACATGTTTTAGTCTCATGTTACTATAAGCCTTTGTAATGGAAACATAAAGCTTCCAAAGTGCTATATTTTACTCTGACGTTAAATAATTCAAGCGGATAGTCGCAGAGAAATACCATAACGAGATTGCACACAGCCACATGACTAATGTGCAGAATTCCGCCGAGTGAGATTGAAACTGCATATTTAATTGTTCATGATTATAATGGGAACTCCCCCCGGGGGTGTGTGTGTGTGTGCTAAGTGACGCTAACCCACTTATGCCATATAGATGTGACGGGGCTGGCTATTTGTGGCCAGAGCTCTAGCAGCACAGATTCTAAAGTGGCAAACACATTTGTTGCATGTGAGCGGCGCTCGGTTAGTCAGACTTTGCGCTGAGGAGAGCGCTTGTTTGCCGCCGCTTTCGGAGCCGGCTGGAGATTTTCATCATTCGGTTTTGATGTGTCATTTTATCCGCGTCAAGAAGGAAAGATTTACCATGACTTGCATCAGAATCTTAACTTGGGCAGGGCTGGGTGAACGTCAGTGAGCGGACGTGCTTGTCTTTTTGATCTCTTCATCAGATGAGGAGCTTTATACATATTAAGTCGTGCCTTAATACTCTTAAAAAAACAAAAAGGCAGAAGCCAATAAAGATGACCTGAAATTTAAAACCACATACTGGACTGACAGCCGAGCCTTGGAGGGATCGGGGATATGAGCATTTTTCATTTACTTTCCAGGCTTTTAATGTCTTGAGCCAATAACACAGATGTCACTATGTTTACCCTTCTCCCCGGAGACTCCGATTTATGGCACCGTCTCGAGGAGTATTTGCCTGATATGGCTCCGGTCAACACTATAATCCGGCACTGACAGAGGAAAGTAATAAAACAGCTGACATGTAAACTACTATGATGAATCGTGGTGTGAGGTGCGACAAGATGGATAACCCTGCTCCAGCCTTTGTTTACCTACAGCCAGCATGGATGTAAATCAGCTTTACTAGTTGTAGGCCCTGTGCAGCAGACAAAAACCTAGATACAGTATGTGTCCTCTCCCCACCAGGAAATTACTAGTTTTTTGAGCTGCTGGAGCTCATAAATCGTGAGGTGCTCTGCTACCTATGAAGGCTTTACCTGATGCATGAGATGAGTTTCTTGAATTTTATGAGAAAAGCAATGCTGCACTCCGTCCCTCAGTTAGGTGTAGTCTCCCCACAAATTGTTTCTCAGTCTCGGCTCTCTTGAGCACCAGAGACCTCCTGCCTTTTCCTCTCCTTCCAGCAACTTAATTATATTCACTTGGTGTCCCAGGTGTAAACTATGTCCTGATAAGATGGCTGCAATTAAAAAAAAACACAAAAAAAAAACCGAGCTGGACTCTCAAACTTCCACTGTTAGAAAGAAGAAACACAATAAGTAATTCATCCTTGAAATGTTGTTATAATAAAACTTCATACAAAGTGTTTTTCCAATTAGGTTAAGTAATTCAAATAGCGTCATCGCCATTATGTTTTTAAAATGACTTTTTAGTAAAAAAAAAGTTATTGACAAAAAAAACCAATATAACAATTCCAAAGCCATGTGACATTCATTGAAATTAATTGGAAAGTCCAAAATAATTGAGAACGTCATAGACAGAATCAAGAAATGGTCTCAGGGAGTCAGGAAAAGCTCCATGCGATTGTCGACTGCAGTGGAAGTGGCTGCTGTTGGTGCATACCACCATGTGTAGACTGCAAAGTGCATGAAAGGAATTTGTCCTCCCATGAATAGCCGATAACATTAATTTCCATATATCAAATGATTAGCCAGATATATAGCGGGGCCTCTCCGCCTGGCCCTTGCATAAAACTGAGCTGCTTGTACAGTAAGAAGATGAAGAAAAAGCGTGCTTCTTGATCAGAGAAGAACAGAAAAAGCGCAGTGATAACCTTTTTTGTGACGACCTTTTGTTCAAAACCCACAACAAACAGAACACAGGCTTTTAAAGGTTTCAAGCGGCTCAGTTAATATAATATGAAAAAAAAACAAAACAAAAGAAGTCTGCAGGCGTCCGGCTATTAGCAAGGCAAGCCACACTTGCTCAATTAACGACGGCCCTCATGCAGGTAAGACCTGGCAACTTTGTCATCGCTCAACTTGGCTGAAGAATAAGGACAGTTTCTCTCATAAGAATGAAACGGTGCAGCCAAGAAGTCACAATAGGGGCCTGCAGTTTGCGCTGAGCCAGGGACAGCTTCAGAATGAGAGCAAGCGCTACACGGGTGCCATTCCCCACCTCTCTTAAGCCTTCATATAAGGGCGTCGTCACACTGCGATTGGCTGGGAGGCGAACACCCCCAAGCTGCTCCCGCTCCTCAATCAGGAGTCAGTCTCCCTGAACTGCACACAGGTGATCTGAACCCACTGCAATCAGTCCAGGGGGATTTTGAAAATCAGCCCAAAACAAAGAAAGATAGCAAGTCTGAAACAATGAAACTGCCACAGCCTAGTTTGATTGGAGTTTGGTAATACTCTGTCTCTCTTGGATCAAGAGTAGGATTGCCCTCCGAGGGCATACAAAATGAAGAACAACACTCTGTGGTTGATACGATGGTCCTAAAACCCACCAGATGATACATTTTGCATCACTTGCAGGGCTCTGGGTGACGGCAAAACAGAAAGAAGTTTACCATTGTTCATTTGTGTACACCGCAGCAAATCTCCTGTTCACGTATAGAATTAAGCCATATATCTTCTGTAAATCCTCTCACTGATGACATACTGTAGAGCAGTAATCCCCGTAACTGATTCCAACATTTGGTTGTCCCCTCTTGCGACTCAAAAGGTCCCATGGGGTGAGACGGGGCCCACCAAAACCACAAAAAAAAAAAAAAGTAGAGGTCCATGACCGACACAGCAGGATCAAAGGCTCTGGGAAGGGGGGAAAAAAAAAAATCCCGAGGAATGTCCATATGGATTTTCACTGACCGCCCGAGGACACCGTTTACAATGCAGGCAACCCACTCAAACTTGCTCTTACACTCGGTTACGGTTTTGGCAAGCCTTTCAAGTCCCGGCTCTCCAAATGAGTCTACAAGGAGCTGAAATCAGTATCCCGATAACTTCGGTGGTTGTTTGAGTGACTCTTAAAAACAGAGTTTATATTTTTGCCTGAAACGCTCCTCGGGGAGACCTCTTCTCTCCCCGTTCGCCTCGTTTCATCCTCGGTTAACTGCGGGATAGTGTTTCAGCGGCGAGGGAACGGGACCGTCATGTCAGCGTGATGAAACAATGGAGATTGTGTTGAAGTTTGGTCGGGGTGTGGGCGGAGAGATGAGGTTATGTCTTCAGCGCGGCTGCCGCGGCCGATTCGATGGTAATAACAGCGGCGAGCACAATAGCAAAGGAGCTCTGGGAGGCCTCGAGCTATCATAGTGGAGGATTCTCCTCAGTTGTCATCAGGCTGAACTGAAGGGGGAAAAAAAAAAAACCCTTAATACAATTACACTCTCCCATATCAGTGTGACGCTGATGTTCTCACGAGCCGCACGTACAGATGTGTTCTCTCGCCTCGTGCTGTGTTTTGAAGTCGCTGACAGCTGCGTTACGACGTGTGAACAATATTGTTCAATACAGTGAAAAGAAAATGGAGGAGGGCGACCATTAATACAAACATCTGGAGGAAAACTGCATCGCCAAAGAACCGTCTGGAGCGCAATCACCATTTTACCATTCATACTGTAGTTCTCTCTCCATTATCAGTTGTACTATTTAAGAAGTACCATTTTATTTTGAAGAAGCTGTATAATGTATTTGTCCTATGTTGTTTTTCCAAGTCTGAGACGGTAACCGTGACGATGTCTTAGTGATGGCATCAGGGTTGTCTAGGGCCCGAGACTTCAAACTTGGCCTCCGAGCTTGTGTTATGAACTCCTAACATTTAAGGAGTTTAAAAGATGAAGACATTTACTGGTTTACATCAATACTTGGGACTGAAAGTAGGGAGATCTCTGCTGTTACTGCTTTCAGTTAAACCATTCCTTCTTTAGTCACACACCTAGCTAAATATGTTCTCAGTCATTTGATTGATATACAACATGTTCAGAGAAAAAAAATTAAAAAGCGGCTAAAAAAAGAGACTAAAAAAAGGTAGCATATGGAATCTTTGCTTGAATAATGACTTTTAAAATGAAATGATTCTAAAATAATTTAAAGACTACAGCATTTATATGTCAGTATACCAGCTGATAAGTTGACAAATCCTGTCAGCTCTACTTTTTTTAAGGGGGATGCTTGATAACTTGGGGGACCCCTTTAAAAAGTTGCTGATTTTTTGTTAATAATCCACAAAAAGAGGAGATTAACTTTGCTTTTTTTACTTGATGATTGCATTTTTGTTGAATTTTAATATTTATCGTGTTTTGATAAAATCCATACAAACGCCCTCTGATTGATATTGTGGTATTTTGTCATTATTATTATTTATATCGCTTGAAATACCTCAATATTAGAGTATTGTAGGTATGACTGTTGATATGACTGTTGTTAAGCTCAGAAAGTTCAGCCTGTAAAAACCAGGAAAAGACAACACTTGCGCCTTATCACAAAATAACATCCTTATCATGTGGTTTCATTCCACTATGACATAATATCTCTGTATCGTCCAGACCCACTATCTGTACAGCAGAGTCTGTCTTTTTGTGTTACAGTCAGACTGTCGGTCAGCCGGGAGCAGCCTGCTGATTCACACGCTGTGAAATTCAGCTGGAGTTACCTCACCTGTCAGCAGAGTGAGGATTTGGCAGATCAGATGTGTTTGTGCATCACGGTTCTCGAGCTGCGTGGGAACATCAGTATGGTCTTTCAGGATCTGCTTTGAATACGAGAGAGGCGCGAATGTGCGTGTGTGCGTGTGTGTGTCCTGAGGGGCTGCAGTCTGTGGAGGCTGACATGATTTACCTGGACAGATCTGATGCCCTTGCTTGTGACCTGATGCTGTGGAGGTAGAGTTAATAGGAGGGAGAGAGAGAGAGAGAGAGCTTCATGAAGCTTATACTGCTGTTAACAGAACTGAACTGAGGTGAACTTCAACAGATGAAGGGTGACAGTCAGAGGAGCTCTGGGTCTTGAACTCGTACGTTTGTGCTGGAACAGAAGTTTTGGATTATTCAAAAAGCCTCAGCAGTGGGAAGTGTCGAGCCAGCAAGATTTTCGTGGCTCCATTTATCAAAATGTTTTGAAACAACAGAATAAAGATGGCCTGTAGTAATTTTGATGTTCTACATTGTTAATTTCTAAGAGTTTGCAAAATTGATGTTACCATCTGCTGTCTGTGGCTGTTCTATCCCCACTTGATCTGAATGTGTTCACCCAGTTTGACTTATTCTTTCCTCCAAGAAAGTCGGGATGTGGTGTAAAATATGTGAATAAAAACAGAGCGAGATCATTTGCAAAAGGATGAAGTGTTCCTGAGCCCATGTGGTAATATCCTTTAGATAATCAAGTGTTGGACCTCACCCCATCCTTGCTTGAGCCTTTCGAGGATTGCCCCTGTCATTTCTGATCACGACACTATCGCCTGTAATCAATTGACTTGGTCACCCGTGGAACGTTCCAAACAGGTTTTTTTGTAGCATTCCTCAACTGCTGCCGTCTGTTGTTGCGCGTGTACCGATTTGTTTGAAATTTAGGATAAGCATATATTTACAAAATCAAGGTTGAACATTAGGTGTGTTAACCCTAACCCTAATGTGCTAACCCCCTAACCCTAACCCTCTCTATGGATCTGATCTCTGTTACCACGCTCACTACACAGTGAGCAGAAATATTAGGGCCACGTCAACATGAGCTTGGCCTTTACAGATTTTCCTCTGCACTCTGGTGTGAGTTTTCCAAAGCCTCCGTTAGCAGGAGGAGCGAAAAAACCCAGAGATAAAGATCTATTCTAATTCGGGCAGGCTTGGTGTGGACCTGGTCTGAGCTAAACTGTCATCTAGGAGGTTCTGCAATCTCTTCAACATGCATGACTGCAGGAACAGTGCGCGTGGAGCAGTGTTTGATGAGGAGAGCGGTGGACTAAATGATGCAGGCGCTGACGACTGAGGAGAAACGGCGAAACGTGTGTCGCATTCCAAACAGCCCCACGTCTTTATATCCAAACACACTAATTATGTATTATGGCCGTTAATGAGCCATGGCAGTGATTGCCAAACATTAGCTAGTCCCTCTCTGCGAGCCAATCAGGCTTTTATTGGCTCCCCTCTATGTGGATTGAATTTTATACACCGGCTGCATCTGTCAAACAGACATGCCCGCAAAAAACACACACACGAGCACGCGTCAATGTACACACACACACAAATCATAATCAATCTAACGAACGAACAGGCTTACAGCCATTAGTTTGACGCACACCCACACACGCTTTACCAGGGCGTGCATTGTATTTACCCTCTCCACTGTGTGTCTTCTGTAAATGTTGTGTGTGCTTTTTAATCTAACACCCGTTGTTTGTCACGGCGCACAACAGGCCGAGGAGGCTGTTAGATATTCACACGTAATTTATTTCCAAACTGTTTCCACAGCAAAACATTTGATGTGAAAAGAAGCATGCAAGCGAGGAGCTTTTTAGTTTTTTTGCGCCCCCGAAATGCTAACACGACTTTTATCGACTCGCTCTCCTGCTCTACATAAATGTTTTATCAAGAGTGGCACTTACAGGTTAGTGAACATTTAGTTGTTTGATGTATACGTACAGTAAAAAAAAGACATTTACAGATGAGACGTTCAAGCCCAACAGTTCTTGACTACAGAATGTTGTCAGGAGCCAGGTTGGAGGCTTTAGGTCAAACAAAGTGGAACATCCCTGAATTTAACATTCTCAAACTCATCCTCTGAGCGAGTCTCAGGGCTTTGTGCAGAACACTGAAGCTGTAAAGCGACTTTAAATTCCTCATACAATATGCAAAGTATGAGGGAACAGGAAGAAGTGCAATTGTTGAATCAACTGCTCACAAGCAATCAGTCGGGAAAATCCCCTGAAATAACGGCCAGCGAGGGCTGCAGATGATGGTGACACTATCTGAAGGTACTCTCGCACCTGCTTCTTTGGTGTGGCCGGTTCAGCCTCCGCCAGCGTGTTTCCCTTGTGGTGCATCTGGTGCGGTGGTGAGAAAACCCTAAAGCAAACAGCTGATCCCTGGTCAGTCTCAGTTAGATGGGCCGTGTCCGTGTGAACCCTGGGAGTGGTTTGTTTTCAAAGCGTACGAGGTGGCGGGTGAAGTGGTCTGATATCTTGTGGTTGTTCAAAGAAATAACAGTGAAATGCACTGACTGTAAAATGGCAGGGGGCCACATATTAAACACAATATTAACCTACAGTCAAAGTTATTGTTGCAAAAAAAGGGTACAGTTATAGTTCTGAATGACAACATTTATTTTTACATTTTTGTTTTATATCCCCCGCCCCTATTGAGGACTGAAAGTACCAAAATAAAATAAATCAATAAGGTGGTATTAAAGAGTTAATTAATAGACCCCCCATTTATACCATGAAGCAGAAATGCATGAAGAAATGTTCAAATGAAATACGTTAACATGGAAATTAAATTTTCCAATTCAATTCAATTAATGCCTACATTTATTTTTTATGTTATTTTGCTGCTTTAAATAGCATTTTAATTTACTCAACGAGCCACTTATTTATTTCTTGTGTAATTTTGATTTCGGCAGCTTCAGTCCTCCGTACAACCCTAAAGGTTTGAAAGCTAATTGAGTGCTTCTCATTCTGACAGTTTGTTTTCCTGTGAAATTCAGGCAGTTAAGCGCCGTTTTCTGCACTGATTCATAATCTGTAAGCGGGTAGATGACCTCAATTACTGTAAACAGGAACAAAGTGGGTTTTTTTTTTTGTTTTTTTTCATCGGTTTGGAAATAAAAATAAATTGTATTTCCAAATAAATGTGTTTCTCCGGATTACCTAACCCATCTCTATTTTTAGCCGGCAATCAGTCATTTAGAGGAAACAAAGGAAAGCAAATAAAAGAGCCACAGAATGGACCAATCAAAAAGACGTGCGGGAAACTGGGACAGCATGCTGAGCCGTGTGTGAACCAATAAAGCTGCTGGCACGTTGTACATCTAAAAAATGCCTTTTTCCTGAGGTGCCCTCCGCCATGAGAGACTGTGAAGGACGTCTCAGAATAAATAAGGAGGAGCTGATCAGTGGCTCTGCATGTCAATAGCAGATATTAGTCTGTCTGTCTTCTTGTGCTTCCTGAGAATAACACTGCTAACTGCTCTTTGTAGACTGATATACGGGGCCAGTATTGATCTTTCTGTGAAAACTGCAGAACTGTCATCCATGTTTGATGTAGCCCCATTTAAAATCTGACCAGCGGCCTCGCGGTGTGAGGACACAGAACATATTACTGCACGCTGATTGCGAAATTAGAAGTACGAGTGAGCATTTTGTGTGCGGTGTATTATCTGGATTTCAGCAGAGCGTTTCAAGCGTCTCACGGCGGCCTCTTTCCGAGGTGTAAAAATGATGATGATATAAAACGAAATAGCTGTAATTTGTTTTGCTCAAACGTGCGCCCTCTGTCAGCGTAGACGTGAATACAGTGTGGATGAGATTCAGTTAGGGCAGACAGATCGCGACTGACATGCACCTGCATCCAAGCACACACACACACACACACACACACACATCTATCCACCCACACACAAATGTTGATTTATGTCACTTTGGGGGGACTTTGCGTAGACTTAGGTTCATTTCCTGGAGACTTTCCCCCAGCCACCTCTAACCCTTACCTTAACCAGTGACCCAGAAATCTTCCTTTTCCCATGTGGGTTTTTTGTGTGTCTCTCTCTCTCACTCTCTCTCTCTCTCTCTCACACACACACACACACACACATGCACACACACACACACACACACACACACACACACACACACACACCAAAATCAAGCCCTCACCTTATAATTCAATTTGACCTTTTACCTTATGGGGACAGTCCCTCTCTCTCTCTCTCTCTCTCTCTCTCTCACACACACACACACTCTCACTCACACTCACACACACACACATGCACACACAAACAGATCTACCTTCAGTTCCTCAATTCCTGCTGATTTACATTACGTGGACTTGCTTTTTTGTCCCTCTATGGAAGGCGGGTCCCCACAGCGATGAAAGGGAGACAGGGGAGTGTGCAGTGTGTACTCGTCTCCCTTTCATCTGTGCAGACACATCCCTCATCCTGCTTTAATTGCTGTCCTGTGAATCATTAGATCCAGCGGTGCAGTTGTGGTCAGACAGGACAGGTTTAATAGCCTCCATCAAAGAGCCACTCCTCTGCTACATGGCCGCCGACCCTCAGACCTCAGACTCTGGACACCCCATCTAATGAATCGCCTCTGAGGCTTTCATAGTTGCTCAGCGCAGCTTTAAAAAGCAGATACTCTACAAGTCTTGCATTGGAGTCCATGTGACCGTTGAATCATGATGTATTTTTACATCTCGCATAATTCCGCTGTAGTCAACAGTAGTAATCTTCCTTTTTTTTTTTTTTTTTTCTCATTTTTGCTTCGCCGACTGAAACGAAGCATGTTGAAATTGAAACCTCTCATTCTCATTCGCTCGGTGAACATTTTCCTGACATTTCTATTATTAGTGGTGCGACCGCTGATGGCTGTAGCACTCGTGAATCTTCAGAAAGTCTTCTTGGCCGTGTGCAGACGGTCAGTTTTGTTGAGTGAGCGCGTGACTCATGTCTTCAGTGGAGCCAAAAAAGCACAACTCCGCTACGACTCGTCCCTCCGAGAAAAAAAATCGCCTGCCAGCTAAAACTGGAAAGCCTCCAGAACTCTGTTCGGCAGCACGCAGTGGATCTTCAGCTTTCTGGACATGCTGTACCTGCCAACTGGCCTCCGTATGTCATGCCCTTCATTCAGTTATTGGAGCGAGAACTCTGTCGCCTCTGATTAACTGTGTGAGGATTGGAAATGACTGAAGGGACTGCGCATATTCACTGTGTTTGGATTGCGGCGCTGCCACTGACAGTTTGAATTCTTAATCACAATGCTGCACTGTATGCTGAGTTGATTGTTAATGCAAGGTCGAGGTGCTGCAAAAGCATCGCCTGATCACAGTGACATCGGAGGTAGTTTAACCTCCAGGCTGCTGCTTCATAACAGTCTGTGCTCAGCTGACTGTTCGACACCACCATATGGGCTCTATAGGTGTTAGTTTTGCTTCTCATTTATAATGTAACGTGTCAAAATATAGTTTCCTTATTGTACATCAGTACCCTTAAGTAACCTTTGGGGACAGTCATTCTGAATGAGCTGTTTGCTATGTTTTGATAGAGTGATAGAGCATACAGAGTTGTACTTGGACTGGTGCGGTGATCTTCAAATGAGTCATTTCTATTGGGTAGACGACGCTAACCTGAAACTTTCATTGTTTCAGGCTGATTTTTCAAACGATCTAGCTGTCTAGCTGCCATGACCGAAATGAGAGAATCACAGATCAGGGTGTGTTACGCTCTTATCTAGTGCTGCATTATATTGGTACAAGTTGTACGCACCCAGGAAGGAGGACAGGAAAAACTACACTGACAGCTGATAAATTTACCACCAGCTCCTGTTCCTCGGTTTAAAATAATCAATCTGTATCTTATTTTGAGAGAGAATCCTCCAGAGTGATCCGTTAGAAGGTATCTGTCCCGTATCAAGTAGAGCTGCAACAGTCACTCCACGAATCGATAAGTCGACTGAGAGAAACAGTTGCCAACTATTTTGGTTGCTATCGATTAAACGTCGGGCCATTTGTCTAAAGAATGATGTCAAACATTTGCTGGTTTTAGCTTCTTAAATAAAAGGATCTGCCGCTTTTCTTTGTCATCTATGACAGTATCTTTTTGTTGAATTGATTAATCATGGAAGTGATCAGCAGATTCATCAGTAACAAAAATAAATGTTAGTGGAATCCTTGTCAAGGAGACTGAAAGAGACCAGCACCTTCACATTTTCATTTGTTCGACTGACATAAATACACAGTATGAATGCACCTCTGCTATCTCCTCCTGTGATGTGTAATTGAATGCTGCTGCTGCTGTTGCTTCTGGGCAGCATGGAGCTCCGTCTCACACACACACACACACACACACGGCTCGGCACCCGCCCACTGCTCAGCTACTCAGCTGCTCACCACTCGTACGTCCCTTTGATCGGAAGCTTCAACTAATGAACTCAGCTCGTTTCACGGTGTTATTGACGCGCTGCTGCCGCTGATGTGCCTGATGTCTCTGTGACGATAAGAGTGCTCCGTCAAAGTCACACTGCGACGGATTTATGAACCACGGAGTGTCAGTTTCTGTTTGATAGATGTGACACGGCTTGATTGAGAGCGTATCGGGCAATTTGATCAACACTGGTCTGCTCTTCTATTTAAAGACCCTTAAATCAGAGATCCCTCACATAAAAATACAATGAATACTGAGGCTTAGCAGCTGAAGTCCGTCCAATTTAAGCGGCCTTCATTGGATGAACATTAGTTTTACATTAATAGCACACAACATATCATGCTATTAGTTCCCGTGGTGAACAGTAGTGTAAGTTTACAGCCTAAAAGATGTGAGCTGAGACATGTTTGCGCCTCTCTCTGTTCTTTGAGAACTGCCATTTGTTGGGGGGAAGGGGAAGGCCAGTTGTGTGATCAGTATTGATCTCCGAGAGCTCATGCTCCAGGCCAGATGTATCCACGCTTACATCTGTGATCTGTGTGTGCGAGCGAACGCGTTGTTTTCATCGGCATGCCGCTGCCTGGTGACGTCAGTGGGACGGGGTGACCCACACAAAAAAAAAAAAAGAGGGTCGCGGGCCGTGCGCCAGGTTGCGAGGCGTGAATGAACCCTGCTGCACGTAGACCCAGATAATAAAGCTGTATCGGTCATGCAGCAGGTAAGTTCAGCGGTGATTATTAGGGAAGCAGGTCACACACACACCAGTGCAGAGGGGTCAAGGGCAGTGGGCGGAACTGAGCACGGCAGCGTGAAATTGCATGTCATACTAATGGCAATCATGTCAGCCAACGAGAGCACACCAGTCAACTTCACAGCACGATCAATTAGCGATCAGCTCACGTGACTGTCCTCTGCCGCAGCCGTACTGCTAACTGGTGACTGTGTGCAATGACTCATGTTCACTGCGTGGCAACATTTAACACCTCGACACCCCGCTCAGTTTTCTAAATATATTCAGATTTGAGGTCCAACTCGACACAGAATTTTCCTCATGGAGATGTTCAAACACACTGAATCAATCATCTTGTATTATGTTTTTGAATGACTTATGTTTCAGAGTTGGTTGCCCTGTGCCACTTGATTGTTGCAGTGTTTGAGAATGCTGCCCTCATGTGTCTCTTTTTGGAAATGCAGCACCACAAGAACGCAGCAACACCCAAATGATCAGCTCCCATATCAGTAACATATCTCCCTGCCCCCGCCCCCACCCCCCACCGGGCTGCATACTGTAGGATTTTATGTAATGTTAGAATTATTTATACATTGTTTTTCTTTATTTCCATTGCAGGTTATGGACACACTATCTAAACTCTCCCAAACAGCGATCACACAACAAACTGGAATTAGGTATGATGCGACACGCTACAGTTATTATGATGATAAACTAAATTTTGCCTACAGCAGGGCATATGATGACGAGATTTTGAGACTAACGGAGAATGCTTTCTGTTATCCCTTCAAAGGCCCTTTCCATCGGAGGAGAGTGTTCAAGATGAAGATATCTACAACCACCTGGAGGATCTCATAGAGTATGTTTCCTCTCCTCTCCTCTCCTCTCCTCTCCTCTCTCACACACTTTTGGAGGATTTTCACAACAACTTCATTTCAGTCTTGACATTTAGTCTCTCCTTTCCCTGCCATTTCAAAATAACAGGCTGTTGTGGGCGCCGGCACCATTTGTTCCCTGGGTGTTGACTGGAAGGCAGCCATCTCCCGCAGGGCTTTCAGCCTGCGTTCGCCTGACTCTTTCTGTAGTTAACCAGAAATACTTTTTTTTTTTTTTTTTTCCAGGCACTTAGCACATGATGTTTTCAATAATTTTATTCTAAAGTGACTTTATAAGAAACAAAAAGCAATGCGTTTTTTTGCACTTTTGAAATTGAACAAGGAGCAAAATCGTGACGTTACGTAACCCACCTACACAGTAACACAGGACTCCTGGCACAACACCTTGCCAAGCCCTTTATCTGAATGTAATGCAGTAGCGTAAACTCAGTCTGAAAGTTGTTAGGAGACCTTACTGTGAGTGGGACTTTTGAAGCAATGCAGTTTGTAATATTTTGGAAGCTGTCAGATGCCATATTTGCACATATTTTTGCCAATATTTTCCCCTCCAATAATTATTGCGCGTGCTTGTGAAAACAAGCATCGGAGCTTTACTTTCATTCTATTTTAATAAGGCTTTTATTTGTATATAGTTGACCCAGAGTCAAGTGTAACCTCCTGGAACCAAACAAAAACCATCAACAGCTACTTGAAAAATGCATGATTGGCATTAAGCTTGCATTTTAAGGGCAGAGTTACTGTAAACTTGTGTGGTAAAGTAAGTGGGTGAGGACAGCTAAACGTTTGGGAAGCCTTCTGCTGACACGGTGCTCTGGTCTGTGTTCAGTGCCGACAGCGCCTAGTCGGAAAACAGCAGCCAGCAGTGGATGAGAGGTGAAAAGTGGCTGCTTGGATCACACTGATCAGAGGCGGGCTCTGCTCTCGACACGGACAGAAACACGTGAACACAGAGACAAGCACATTCAGCCAACGGGAGAGCTTCACTACCAGTTTAAAAGTTTAATTTATCACCTTTTCCCCCCCTGTACATTTGAATAATTGCGTTAGAAGTGTTTTATGTATAACATTCAAGCCTCTAAAACTTGGTTTCAACACAATTTCTCCCCAAGTTTGCATTTTACAAACTAAATAAGCAACTGTCAGCGTGCCCGACTCACCAACTTCAAGCCAGTGAAGCAAGCAGAGAGAGAAAACTGAAACTGAATATATGTCTTGTGGAGAAAAAAAAAAAAAACACAACTGTTCTTACTCACTGTAAAAAGTTGACGAAGAAGTTTCGGGTGCCTTTAAACTCACCTCTGCAGCGTCTTTATTTCCTGTGCATTTCTGAGGGAACTGGATTATGAGCCGGCCCCAAGCCTCAACTCCCTCATCCTCCCCGCACGGTGAGGCAGCAGAAGATAAGGGAGAGACTCGACCACAGCAGTGAACTGTGAACAGCGAGTCTGCTGACCGAGGCCCAAACACACAGCTCCTGTAGCAGTACTGTGACTCTGGCCTGGCAGGTCATGATTTTGGAAGGCTGATATAACAACGATTGCAATGATAGCACATATAAAAAGATATATACCTACGTATTAGAGCCGCATTTTAGGTATTGTCAATATGGGCAAGGGTTCTACTACATATTGGTCATAACTTATAAAACATGCTTTTTATTTCAGTGTCTTTATGACTTGTTGGATTCATTTCTTCCTCCTTTTACAATGAGTGCAGTCACTCTTCTTTATATGCAGATAAGAACAGCGTTGCCTCCTTCAGTTTTTGCGCCGGATAATGTTTAAACTTCAGTAGTCCTGATTTGACTCACCTATACTGGATTATGTGCCAGGAACATATGGATCATTTGACATTCCTGCCGTAATTTCATCATCATTCATATTATTGGCCAGTCTCCCAGAACCATAGTATATTAATGTTACAGGCCGCGGTTCAGAAGCTTCCTGTCAGTTCCTACTTGACCCTCACCCCTCACGTCAGCCTAACACACCTAGTCCTTTATATCCCTGTGTAGAGGCCCCACTTTGACAGTTTTGTCCTCATGTTTCTCTCTTCTTGAGAACATTTGCTTCTGAAGGTACATGTATAAAAAGAACAAAAACACACTCACACACACACACACGCGCGCGCACTGTGACATGCCATGTTCACCCCGTTGCTAAGGTGCAGTAATTGGCTCGGATGTGAGCAGTCAGAACAGGTCGGTGGTGTCACACATGAAAGTCTAAACCTGTGTGTGTGTTTCTGAGACACGTTCACAGCCCTGGATTAAGTTTTGTCCCTGACTAACAAGATTTGCGGTCCGCCATAGTTCTATAGCTTTTAAATCCACCTCTGTAAAAAAAAAAAAAAATGGAACTGTGCTTGTTTTTGTATGAACCTGTCATGTGGAGTAAAATCCATTAACTGCTCGCAGTGAAACTGGGGATCAAACAGCAGTGTGATGTCACGTGATGTCAGTAACACATTCTGTGGTTGTGTGCTGCAGCGAGAAGGGGGTGGAGGATGAGGAGGACCTGTACGACTGCGTGTATGACGATGAGGATGGAGGGGAGATCTACGAGGACCTGATGAAGACAGAAGCCGTCCCTCCTCCGGTCAGTACTCATCAACCCACAGCCTTACTACGCCCCGTTGACACAGGTTGACTCAGTTTGTCTCATGCTCAGTCACCATCTTTATTAAAGGAGTAGTTTGACATTTTTGTGAAAGAAGTGTGTTTACTTTCTTGCTGAGTGGAAGATAAGAAGATTGTCCCCACTCTCACGGCTGTACTTTAACAAAATTTGAAGCTTCATCAAGCGCATTATCTCAGCCTAGCATAAATGCTTGATGCTAGCACGACACTGGGCAAAAGTAGGTGCAGTGACTTCCGGGAGTCATGTTTCTGTGAAGTTGTAGCCAACTAGTGGTTTTAAAATTTAAAGAAAACATCTATATGTTGGTATTCATCTTCAGTTTTTGTGTGGTTTCAGACAAACAATAAATAAAATGTTGGCTTCTCAGCTTTAGAGGTGCAGGCAGGCTGTTATCTTTGGACAGAGTTTTGTGCTGAAATGGCTAATTGCCTGCTAGCTTTAGCTTCATAATTAGCATGCATCGTACCAGCTAAATGTTGGAGCTGAAGTATTGAAAATGACGTTTAGTTGCCTTTTATGGGCTGCTACTGGTTAATATTGCCTTGTGGAGCTTTAAGATAAAATGTTAATTAACAATGAAGTTATATTGCGTTTACTAAAATACTGATTAGTGAAACCATACAGAAATGAAGAAAGCATTATTCAACCTTTAGTTTCAAAGTATCTGTATATGTTTGAAATGCTAATTGAGTAAATATAATAATAATATAATTAAAAAATAATGAATAATAATATATAATATATTTATGAAAATAATAAATATATTTAAACTTAGATGTCTCAATTTCAGTCATAATGATTTCTTTAACATTACTTACAATATTACTCTGTTTTTGATATTGACCATGTATAGAATTAACTGTAATTTTTACCCTCCTTTTGATTTCTGATGGTACCTCATAATCTGTCAGAACTGGCATACGCTCCGGCTAGCATGTGTGAATCCCTGACCTTGCTCAAAGGGTTGTACGGACTACATCTGGTCAAAGACTCAACACTTTGTCAGCCCACAGCGCTGACACATAGTAACAGCCCTGTGTGTGTGTGTGTGTGTGTGTGTGTGTGTGTGTGTGTCTGTAGGCGTTCCAGAAGCAGGCAGAGACTGACATCAGGAGCTGCTGTCTAACAGAGATCAAGCAGACAGAGGAGAAATACACAGAGACCCTGGAGTCCATAGAGAAGGTACTGACTTATTGACTAACAGGGTCTAGCCATTCATCTTATCACTGCATCATGTCACTGTGGCTCAAAGTACAATACTTGGTGCTGAATATGTATGTTGTGATTCTTCTTCTATATTATACACGTTAAATCAGCAAACCGGTGCGTGCTGACGTTGCATGGTCGAAGAGGTGAAACTATGTAATATTTCACATGGAATAAAAGCAAACACAGTCCAGACCTAACAACAACAAAAAAAAAAGTAGTCTAAATTAGTGTCTCTGAACGATATTTTCCCTTCCCAACACTTTCATAATCACACACCTCCCCACACTTGTAAACTCCGTTAGTAACAAGTACTTACATTTAAATTTAATAACACAGTGTGATGAACTATTTGATTTCCCAGCTTGCTTGACAGATTTAATTATGCCCAACCCCGGGGCAGAGTTGGTTGGAATGACAATCAGTGATGTTACTCGTCATAATAACAACTGCACAAGCAGTACAAGTTCTGTATAAAAATGCTACAAATGACCAATCAGAATTGCATTTTCTCCTTAATATTTAAAATAGAATGAATTGTTCTTCATTCAGGCAGATGTGAGCCCATACATCAGCTTGAATGAAGAAAAAGTTGCATTTCGTAGTGTGTAAAAAGTCCCACTATGTTGATTTTCTGCAGTAAGAGGATGACAATGCTAGAAATCAATTTAGTCTCCTTATCACTTGCAGTATGTGAAACTGACTGACTGTAATGACATGTTTTGGGGGTATAATGGAAAAAAATAATGAGTTTTGCAACAAATACGCAGTCCCGGAGAGGAACGAGTGAAAGGAAACATTTTTACTTTTGAAATTAGTAGTGGGCAATAAGTAATCCCAACACTACTTAGAACAAACTGCACCAAAAGACCAGAACTATGAGAAAAGCGTTTTGTCGTGGATGTTTTCCACCTTACCCTGCACTTTTGCAGGACTGTGGGAGGCCGCCCGCCGTCTCTTACCCCCCCAGCCACAGCCACTTGTCTTCCCCCTCTTGTGTACGCTCGCGTCTGGAAAAAGACCTTGCCAGATTTCCCAGCGGAGTATCTCAGTAGATGACTTTCGATATGAAGTGGATGGCGGAGTTTAGTTTGTGCTCGCCCGCTCCTTTGAGATGTAGAGGTGACTATGCGGGGGGAGGTTTTTCTTTTTTTTCTTTCGGAGAGGAAATCATTAAATTGCAAACTCTGAAAATGAGATTATTGTCGTGACCCAGACAGTCCTCCTTGTTTTCGCTGACTGCAGCTCTTTGCAACTTGGCCCCTATAATATAATAGCTCCTCGCAAAATGACTTTCCCACTCTTACTCTACAGGGGACGAGCTTCATTCTCTTGTATTCTCTCTCTCTCTCTCTCTATGCAGCACTTTATGACGCCCCTCACTATGTTTTTATCCATGGCCGAGATGGAAAAGCTGTTTGTGAATATTCCGGTAAGTTGTCGTCTTGACTTTACACCTGACACTGTAATGATCCAACTGGGTGGTCAACATGGGGTCGCAATATTCTTTATTGAAGGGCCTTTTTCAATGATGACAGCTTAACTTGTCAGTTAGGTAAAGCACACGTGTAAGTCATGGATAAAATATAGATGCCCTTATCAATATAAACACTCAGTTTCATTATTGTCAATATGAATATTTTAATTTGAAACTGATTGTTTTTGCATAGAAGATATAATATATAAGAGTTTGGCATTAAATTGCACAAATATTGCAAACTGTAAATTGGTAACTGCGCCTTTCATCTTGCAGCCTGTTGCTACTTCTGGGACAGACGCGTCGACATACGAGACTAAATTTAGCGAAAATATAACATTACCTCGTCTCTGTACATTAATGCCTGATTCATGGAAGATTTTCGTCAGCAATGGTGGTTGTTTAATTCTATGTTTAGACTACTTATCTCTGAATTAACCAAAGCTAATCCACCTGGCCCTCCCTACACAACACACAAATTCATTTTTTATTTTGATAGAGGGACCCCTAGTGGCAGAAATCACATACTGTGCGTTCAGATGTGTATTGAATACACTGGAATTAGTAACCATGCTAGCACCTCTGTGAGGCTATCAGACACACTATAGCTTAATGCTAATGTCAGCATGCTAATTTTCTCACAATGACAATGCTAACATGCTGATGTATATTGATGTGTGGAATATTTGCCGTGTTCACCATAATAGTTAAATGTGTCAGTCGCTACCATTCGCTAAATAGCACTTTACACAACTTAGCTGATAAACATTAAAATAATTTTGCTATTCTGCTAATCAGACATTTCCAAATTCCAGCTGTGAGGATTGGCTACTTTTCTTCATTTAAATGGATAATAAACGGAATATGTCTGGGTTTTGGACTATTTAGTGACCGAAAAATAATTCATGGATTGATCTTAAAATCAACTTCACATTCATTGATGATGAAATATATGGAATTTTTTAGAATATTAAAGGGATCTTTGCTCTTGTGTTTCAGGAACTGGTTAAAGTCCACAAATGTTTACTGCTGGAAATCCAAGACTCAGTCCACCACAGAAGTGCCCAGAACCTTTACCAGATCTTCCTCAGTTCCAAAGAGAGGTACACAGTTGACTTTGTAACATCTTCTTATATAAAATGTGCATAAAGCTGCTATAAAATTCTCTGTAGCTTAGATATGTGGGCTGCTGTGATGTCAGGTGTCTATGTTCGCATTAAGTTTAATCTTGTTTCTGATTAGAAACGTCAAATTCAGTAATAATGTGCCTGTCAGCTTTGTGTCTTCATTTAAGTTAGTCAGTAGGTTTGAACTCCAAGTACATCTGAGATCATACAGATACCAAAAAGTCTTGGATACTGTGAGTGTAGGTACCCTGGCCTTCTCTTCAGACCTCTCGTCTTTACCTCTCAGGTTGTTGATCTACGGGAAATACTGCAGCCATGTGGAATCAGCCATCGCCACTCTGGATAAAATCTGCAAAGAAAGAGAGGATGTGCGCATGAAGCTGGAGGTAAAATGGCTTTGGGGGGGTTTCATAGGGGGTATGTCAACATCTCAGAATGGTCAGAGCATGCCCTCAAGTGTGTACCTGAGGCATTGCAGGTGATGACACATCAGCTGACTCCTTAAGGGTTGAACCAAGCTCTTTTTTTTTTTTATGCAAACCAGCTGATAAATGTTAGATGTTCACACGCACTGGCTGCTTTGTTGATAGCATCTATATATATGTATATAATGTATAAGATGATCCATATGTCATCTCTCTTTGTTGTCTTCCTACAGGAATGTTCAAAGAGGGCCAACTATGGCAAGTTCACACTGAGGGATCTGCTCGTGGTTCCCATGCAGCGAGTCTTGAAGTATCACCTCCTCCTGCAGGTGCAGTACTCCTGCTCATACTGTGCTCGGCTATTTCTGTTCCACCACAGTCATTGTGTCGGCATGCCATAACAATGTAAAAGCCACAGCCTTCCAATTAGCGCTGTGAATGTTGGGTAACCTGGTAACTCAAGTAGGTATGGCACAGATGTTTGAAACCATGTGGAGTCCATCTTTTCAACACTTATGCGGTGCTTTCACACATTATTACATTTGTACCTGGAGACTGGAGGTATTTTGTATTCATCAGTATTTTTAGTGGTTTAAATGTCATGCTTTCAATGAAAAACGGCATAAAAACAAGTTACAAAATTGCATTACATCTAAATAGCATGCACTATAAAATGTATTGTGTGTTTCTGTGTATAATTAGTTAGTCAGTTAGAACTGTAGTGATATGTTGATAAGTTATCAGGAATGTTTTTCTTGGTCTTGGTTTCATGCATTTTGACTTGTAGTTAAAATGACAAAAAGTCAGATTTGTAGCCACTTACTTCGTAAATTTGCATAGCAAAGGTGAAGACAATTGCCACTTACAGTATATATGAACAACCCTTCTGGTCACCTTAACATTCAGTAGAGAGGCAGTCATAACCTGTTAACAACCCAGTGACACCTTCTGCTGTTAGTATTTGCCTACCTGTGTGACACAAACCAGCTGATAGCACGTTTACACCAAAATTAGCATTAATAAACCGTGTAGAAGTGCTGATTGGACACATTCACATCGGAGACAAAAGCCAGATGTTAGTGGGTGTCTATGCACTAGCATGACAGTGGTCTTACATACACAGACACACACACAGACAAATCCTCACCCAGGTAACAACTTGCCCCTCCTGCAGGTGACGTCAGTCTCCCACCTCAACAGAATTCACCGGCTTTTAACCCCTGACATCATCCCTATACTAAAATATATAAATGATCATCTATGTATTAAGTTATTTATTTATTCCTGACCACATTTATGCATTCATTTTTCAATGTGTATTATTATTGATATTATCTTATTGAAAAGATGTTTTCCTGTAACTGTTTTTTACACTCATTACAGTCACTAGAACTACATCATGTTATTCAAAAAAATCTATCATGGCTATTATTTCATACTTGCTACGTACATATCCACTATTACGTATCCTATTATGTCCTACTACTGTCTTAATAGCATTAGAAAACAAATAAAATGACCTCTGTTTGTCCCCAAGGTTGCCAAACACAATTGTGTATTAATGAGGCACCAATGCAACATTACTCAGTACATTTACTCCAGTAATTTTTTGTTTGAGATACTTTATCTTTACTTTATTTGTGTAGACCTTATATGACTACATCTCACTTCACTTTTTTATTCCATTACATGTCTGACAGCAATAGTTACTAGTTACTTTGCAACTTAAGGTAGCTCAAATAACCTCAACATACCATGTTAACACACAGATAATAACAACTTACAGTCATTTAACACTTTGAACAAGCTGATTCAGCGTAATGAGTACTTTTACTTGTGAGACTTTGTGACTTTATTTTGCTGATATTGCGTCTGTCCTGTCCACTTGTTTAAAATCTGAAGAGCAGCGCTTTGACTTACTCCTCCCAGCCGTATATAATGTCCATCACTGTCATCGTAAATGATCAAAGATGGACAGAAACTTGAAGTTAAAAGTCTCCACTCACTTTATAGATGGCTGTCAGTGAGTGACAGAGCCCCATCAGGGAGGGTTAGATTCATCAAAGCCTCCATCATTGCCAATCAGACTTTATGAGCAAGGGGGTGCCCGGCCGTCACTGGGTGGTGCTGTTGATCATGTTTTCCTCCTCCTCCCCTGCCTCCGTCCTTCAGCCTCCGAGACTCCTTTCTTCTATTTCTGTAGCTTCCCCATGACAGTCAGTCTGAGATGACCCGCAAATTATTGTCATCTGATCGAGACAATGCCGAATGAGGAGGGAGAAAATAGATAGAGTGAAAGAGAGAAGAGCAGACAGAGAGGTGAGAATCTAAACTGCGAAGCAGGAGTGAGGCTGCGGAAACTTGGGACAAAGTCTGTGAGAAAATTACAAACATGTGACTGAAAACATTTAGATATTTTTGATTCCAAAATGCCTCCAATGACTTCTTTTATGATCCGTTCTAAGCGATGGCATGTAATAGTCTGTGATTCTATGACGACACGAGGATGGCCTATCCTTTAAGTCTAACACAGGATAAGCCAAAGAGGTTGACGGTGTCCTGCATATAATGTGCAGTACATGTGGGGTTGCTGTGATGTACAGTGCATGAAAAGGAATGTGTGAGTGGATTTTAAAGCACATTTGAATTCCACAATTTAAAGTTAAATGGTACCTAAACAATGAGGATTCAACAAAGGTCAAAGTTTACAATTAGCTATTTGATTCCCTGTAACATTTGAGTCTTTATGGCCTTTCCGTGCCTCGATAGCTGCACATCTGTTTGTGTCGCTGTGTTTGCAGCATGTATTGTGTATTTCATCTATCAAACATATCAAAGCGTGTATTTTCTTCTCTAACGAATGACAGATCATTGTTTCTTCTCCACTCTACAATGAATCCAGAACCACTGAACAGAACAATACGAGGCCAATGAGCGTCGTATATTTTCATGCTGAAATGTTCAGCCACACTTTGCAATCACCACCATTAATACATTTGTGGTTAATTATAATGCTTCATAAATAATTTGTTAACTAATTGTAAAGGTTGGGTCATTTTAAACTTTACACTAAACAGTTGCTTTACAGTTAAATGTAAAATAACTATTTAGGAAAGTTCAATTAACTATAGAATAATTGCTCATTCATGAAAGTTATATCAAGTATTACCAATGTTGATAATCAACATCACTGATAAAGAGTACATTATAGTCAAGCAAGCAATGGTTAATTGTAAAGCTGGATCAGATTGTTTACAATTGCTGAATAAATGGTTTAGAAAACCTTTGATTTGTTTGTTGACAGCAAACAAAAAAACCCTGTGAATTCAAGGTTAAATAACTATGAAAGTGATGACCAACAGATAGCGACCTGTAGGAACAAAGTGATAGCATTGTGTCAGCACGGGTCGAGGACCCAGTGGAACAAACGGGTAATAGCGAGCTGCATTGAATGAGGCGTCCTCTGGGTTACTCTCCCACACGGTGACAGCCAGAATGTGTGCAACTAATGTCTTGTCACTTCCTCTCACTCCCTGACTTCCTCTCTTTTGCCGGTTCTTTCTTTCTCCCTCTTTTTGTCATCAATCTTTGCCTCTGCCCATCATTTCTCTCTCTCTCTCTCTCTCTCTCTCTCTCTCTCTCTCTCTCTCTCTCTCTCCTCCCCTGAACACACCGCGACACGATCCGCTCGATGAGTCCATCATGTATGGTCCCGGCTATCAATGCGACCACTCCCTTCCTCTGTATCTCTGTGGAGGTGTGGAGGTTGGAGCAAGGCTTGATAAATGGGACTGTGCCGTCTTGCTACTGATAATAATGCCCAGGTTGAGCTTGAGTGACACCGGGGATTTGAGCAGTGCCATGCGGACATATATATCTCCCTTAGCGGCTCAGTGTGTGTGTGTGTGCGCGTGTGTGTGTGTGTGTGTGGACACAGTTTGTATGAAGGACATGCATGGCATCCTTCCTTATCCTCCACTGCTGAGGTCTAGATGTCTTGTTTACACTGCAGCCAGGCACTGGCAAGCAATTTCAGATACATACTTGCGCGCGCGCACACACACACACACACACACACACACACACACACACACACACACACACACACACACACACACACACACACACACACACACCACGGCTGTGATAGATAGAGTGCACACACACAAAATCTGATTTATTTCAAGACAGGACTCTTTTCGCAGTAACCTTTTTTATTTCATATCAAGAGCCGGAGCATTGTGTTCTCATGTGTGGGATGTGGCTGGAGTGTATGTTGGCAACACTATTCACGTATACGACGAGCAACATATTTTTATTTTGTATAACAATCGACAGATTTTTTTTTTGAAAGAGATCTTGTCATGAGACGCTCGCTTGCATTTATATTGTGGGTGTGTTTGTTTCCATCCAATAGGAGCTGGTGAAACACACTCTCGATGTCACGGAGAAGAGTAATCTGCGAATGGCACTGGATGCCATGAAGGTACGGAATTAATTCACCCCGTTTCTTTTATTTACACCCTTTTATCGCACCACGCACCGAGTGGAAGGTCCGTCCCAGAGCTACACACACACAGTCACTCTTACAGTATGAATTATTTAGACTGAGCAATTCACAGTTTTTCCCCTGAAAGCTCTTGAAGATTTGTCTCTTACATTGAATATTCAAGACTAAATTTAAAACAATGGACGTAAAAAACAAAAAGAAAACATCTTTTAACACTTTAGTGATTAACAGTTAAAGACTTGACTCCCTGGGACTGTGTGAGCGTGGTAATATCAATGTAATGTACAATTCCTTCTTCAGTCATTAAAATGTTAGTGTTAAAGGTCACATTGATTGAATCTGTTAAAACTTAGCGTACAGAGATTATTTGGAATTTTACTTAGTATACCTAGTATCGCTTTATAGATCAAAAATATACCAGGGCTGTTGTCTGGACAACAATGTCCAACCCACAAAATCGTATGGAAGAAAATGGGAGACTTAACCTTAAGAAAAAGCCTTGAGTGGAACTAAATCCAATATATAATCATTTGTTTTGTGTTGTGTGCAGGACCTGGCTCAGTACGTTAACGAAGTCAAGAGGGACAATGAGACGTTGCGAGAAATAGATCAGTATCAGAAATCTATCGAGAACCTGGTAAGCCACCTGTTTATTCCAAGAAACTGATCTAAACCCTGCAGTACTTTGGAAACGCTCAACTCCTTTCTTTCCCTTTTTCTGTAGAATCAGTGTCTGAGCAACTATGGGAGACCCAAAGGTGACGGGGAGGTGCGGGTGGCCTCGGTGGACAAACGGGCTAAACAGGACAGGTGAGATGTCGGGTTGACACGTCAGCTGGCTACAACGCTGACTGACTGATAGCAGTAAGAGTCAGGTGCAGTGGTTGGAAGCCTGCCAGACTGTGTACTGCTTTTAAGTTGAAGCGCCAAGAGAAACTAAACCTGTGTGTCATGTGAAGCGAAGAACAAATCAAGTGAAGTAAAAGCTGGTTTATGACACTGCAGCTTTAAGAACACGGTGCAGGTCACACGTTCTGGGATTTTCTTACGTAGCAACTAACCACTAATACATCTTGTCTCACCAAAAAATACACTGTGTCTGCGTGATGTTGCATGTAAAGTTCAATGTAAAATATGGCAACTTTTCCATCAGATAGAAATTGCATTGTTAGTCCACCACCCCTTCTGTAGGATTATGTAGCATGAGTTTAAGCTCGAGGTTATCCATATCTATGAGTCTGTCACAGTAACTGTAGAGGGACGCTCAGAATACTCCCAGAAATGTTCTAATCTCGCGTGACAGGGGTATTAAGTTCTGAGCAAACAGAGCCCCCGACAAACACCGCGTGATAATATAATAAATAAAATGTGGTGCTATTAAGACATCAGAGGTAATAGCTTTGACGGGATGTTAATTGGACCGCAGGCACATCTTCCTGTTCGATGCAGCGGTGATCGTGTGCAAGCGTCGAGGCGACATCTACGAGATGAAAGAAGTGATCGACCTGCACCTGTTCAAGATCACCAACAACCCCACGTCAGACAAGGAGAACCGAAAGGTCAGCACACACACTGATATGGTTTCTGTTGAGAATGTTTTATTGTGTCATGCTGAAGCAACAACGCCTATGCTCATTCTGTCTCCCCAGTGCCAAAAAAAAACACTCACAGATTAACCTCTTCCTAGTTAAAATGAACATATGATTTTGATACATGATATGATAGGAAGGATAATACATGTATTCTAAAGTGTCAACACACATCTTAAACACATTTATATGAGTCTGCACGTGAAACATACTGTATGTAATCAAACGGTAATTATAGCTAGGAAGTGGCTGGACGCTAATGTTAGCTAATAGGCCGAGGGAATCTGATAAATTGTTATCATTTCCCAGTTTAGTGATTGATCAGTAACAAAAAAAGATGATAGATAGTGAAAATTTGGATGAGCACCTGCCCATGTTTCACACACAACAACACAACTGATACTAGCTTTAGTTAGACAACAGCTAACGTTAGCGTCCAACCACTATCTAGCTAACACTGCTGTTTGATGGTGTGTTGTAACAGATAATACAATCTGCTGTCTTTTCAGTTGCTGATCAATCAGGAAGCAGTTAAATGATAATTATTAGTCAGATTCCTTTATGTTTATAAGACTTGGAACACAGCAGCATTGGAGCCTCCCACCCTCACCCATTGTTCTGTAGCCATTACAGTGTGCATTCAGGGCCTCCTGCACCACCATGAATTGAGCGAAACACTTGTCATTGCCAGTTTAATATTGTTAGTTATATCTGTCTGCCTGTCCAAAAAGCTGTCAGAAAGGTCCAATGTTTGAGTGATTATCAGCATGTCATGGTGTATAGACGGGTGTTTTCCCGACAGTCACTGAATTTAATCAGACTTTTGTGAGCGTGAGGGGATAATTTTACACCTGTATCAATACGTCTGACTGATGTATGACTTCACAGAAATAGATTACACTACAGTAGTCAACATGGACGGCTTTTGATCCCTCCAGACTGCCTCCCAGGTGAATCCCACCCCCAACCCCCCCCCCCCCCCACTGTGTTCCTTGGCTGGTACGCATTTTTGAAGTTTCCGATCAGGCTGTCACCTTGGAAAAAGATATTGGCACATTTTTCAGTCAGTCTTTGGGTTTTTTTTTTTTCTCTCTCTCTCTTCAGTTTTTTTTGGCAGCAACACGTCTCTTTGTGAACATCTCCCCTCCGGTTCCAAGTGAATAACTCAGTTCCACTCTTGGCGAGGCCACAGTGATGATGTTTCACTTCAGACATCCAGAAATATTAGCCTCAATTAAATCAAGCCGAAGTCAGAAAGAAACAACACTTACAGCCGTTTTATCTGCCAGACTTGCAGGCCACATACAGTCGTGGTCAAGAGTTTACGTAAAGGACAAGTATATAATGGCAGCATTAAGCTCTACAGTTCTCACTTTTCTGTGATGGAACGAGTGGAACACAGACTACTTTGTCAATAAATATTTGTTTGGGTTAATAAATAATTTATTGTAGGCCCTCTGAATAATTTGACCAAATCTGCGGGGTCAAACATGTACATACCGTAAACTGAATGATCAATTTAGGCAATTATAAAAAGTTGTGTGAGTCAATCAAATCTGGGTCCCTTTTGATATGGCTTGTTTGATACTCCTATTAGACTCAGCCACAAGTACTCTAATGGGAGAGTCCAAGGAGCTCAGCATTGATCTGAAAGAATGCCTTAGTGATTTGAACAAGTCAGGAAAGTCACTTGGAGCCATTTCAAAGCAGATAGAGGTCCCAGGATCTACTGATCTACTCAAAGTAGTTTGTGTTCCACTCATTCCATCACAGAAAAATGATAGCTATAGAAATCATTGGAACTCAAGGCCACCATGAATTACATGTTCAGTCAGTTTAAGTTTTTAGTTTTTTCTCCTCTGTTTTTTTGTTTGTTTTTTTTGGCAGCAACATGTCTCTTTGTGAACATCTCCCCTTTGGTTCCAAGTGAATAACTTAGTTCCACTCTCGGCGCGTTTCACTTAAGACATCCAGAAATATTAGCCTCAATTAAATCACACTGAAGCCAGAAAGAAACAGGTAGCTGTTTTGTCTGCCAGACTTGCAGAACATATGTATTGTTCTGAAATATTAGGTCAGCAGGTTTTCTACTTCTTTATTGTGCCAAATCCAACAATGAAAACATGGGCACTGAATTTCAATCAAGTGAAAAAAAGGCAAATTCTTCTGCGTCTCGTCTGAGAATAAAAAGCGTGCATCACACATGTTAATTTGATTGTTTTCACCTTAATACAGAAGCTATATTGTGTTGCGTCGATCGATGGTGTCACTCTGAATCCACACTGATTTACACTGACAAAGACAATATGTCACGAGCAGTTAGCTTTTAATTTTATGCAGGGTTATGACACTTGTCAAGACACAATAACCCACTTTAAAAAGGTGATTTACAGTGGTTCTGTAACAGTAAAACAGCTTCGGATGACATTTCATTCCACCCGGGGGCTTTTCACGATGCAGCGAGCATTTCTGCTTTTACTCTTTCTCTGTTGCAGTAATATGCAGTGAAAAAAAACAAATAACAACAGATTGTACCGCTGCACATTCTGTAATATTAAAAAAAAGAGAACAAAACAAGCATCTCATATAACAACCAATCAGCTATAATGGAGGGAGGTCTTGCACCGTTGAGTCCATTATTGCCTCTTTATGACTGAGTCAGCAAAGCTCAGCAACCATGCTGGACTCCTGACAAGCCAATTAACAGCGCTACTTCAGCATAATGAGCACCCATAACAATTTATCAGATAAACGCAGGTTCATAAAATAGAGTCAAAATTGAGTTAATTTGCTTCTCGACGGTACTTTTTTTATAAGCGCACCTGTACTGAACTCTGCATCCCACGGCTGCCTTTTGTGCTCCGAATCCCCAAATGTGCTGCCGAAATGAACTACACAGAAACATCTTTCCGGCTCATAACGCCGACAACGCGGTAATCGACAGAAAAAGACTCTTTAAATAATTTGGTACAAGCTTGTTCCAGCACATGTTTTACATTGTCTTGTTCATTTACCAGCATAATACTGAAACAGTGTCAGACTACAACAGTCTGCCTCCTCCCAGATGGTGTTATCATTAAACCTCGCTTTGGGCCTGACTACACACACACACATGCACACACACGCACACACTCACACACACACACACACACACTCACACAGTGAATACTAAGTGCCAAATGGTGAAAAATATTGCCAATCATAATGAGGAATGATATCTACTGCGTGCCAGGAAACAATGATTTGGGCAATAATGATGTTGTAAGTAGCAGACATTAGCAGGCTCAGACCCATATGGGCTTATATAGTTTGTTTTTTTCCCACAAAACTTTCAGCCACCTCAGCGTCGTTCACCTCCGACATGATGGATACGACGCCGTTTGTTTGATTACATATTTGTTATGGAAATGCTAAAGATGACAGTGGCTGTCTGAGGGAAGCAGCAACAGGAAGCTTCATCACAGGAGCAAAACAACCACATTTACATGCGCCTCAGATAGAGGTAAAGCCAAATAACCTTAAAGTCTAATCGTTTCGAAAAGTGATGTACGCAGCAGCAGGAAACTTCAGAGCAACAGTTGAAATGAACTCATTTTTCAAAGTAGAGGCGATAGTTTGAGTCTTTGCAGCAGGAAGTGATGAATCAAAACGTCACATGTTTGAGCTGTCAAAGCTCCAGCTATCTGTACTTTTATAACAACGATCAGAAAAAGATCAGATTCATTTAGATGTAGTGTAATTTGTAAGCGCGCCTGTTAAACGACTTTATCAGAAAGGCACACCAACATTAGCTTGATTATCAGCGCCTCTCATGTTATAAGTTGCTATGGCTCTCTTTTATACTCTTTTTTTGTGCTTGTAACAGCTGCCAAAAATGAAAACTGACTGACAAACACTGTCAAACACTGAGCAGTGAAGCTCCAGCCTCCTTGCTCATGAACTGAACAGGTGCTTTTTCTAATTTTCGTTGGCAGCGAGGTTGGCTGACTTGTTAACCTTGCCGGTTAGGAGGATATTGAAATAACCACAATAGAAGAGAATTCTGGGTTTGATATCAATAATGTTTCTCAGATAACTCCCACTTTGACTTACATGGTGAACGCCCTTTGCTAACGGTCACCTTAATCATATTTCAGCGAGATCAATAAAGAAACACCTGGGCGGGTGAGCCTTTTTAAATGCCAAAGATGAACCGAGCAAAAGAAAAGATCGAAACTGACAGAAAGACAGACAAACAACTCTTCCGTCTCCTAACAAATTGGTAGCAGGAGATATCTCTGCTGAGCCTAAGTCTCGGTGTCCACTGGGAATGCCTCTGTAGAGCGCCGCTTTCCTATTCTCTTTTCTTGTGATAGAAGAGATGAGTTTCCCTGACAGCTTGGCATGTTTTTAAGCCTTCAGAGCTGAGCGCTAGAAGTTCAAAATCGCAACCAGGAGCCATAAAAAGTGCATCTCTCGTAGCATCTGTTTAGTGATGGTGTCTAATAAAAAAATAAAAAATAACAAAAAACAAAAAAAACAGAGGCATGTGTTGACACAAAGGCTAATACACAAATATTCAGCCTCTGAAGTGGATAATGGTGGATGATTACAGGCCCACTCACTTCTTGGGTCTGTGCATGCCGTCTGATGCCCAGCAGTTATATGGCACGGCTACCTTGCATTCGTTTCCTCTTCTCCGTCATGCTCTTCCCCTCTGTTTTGTTCTCTGTCTGTCAGCTCTGCCGCCCTCCAACCCTTCAGCCTTTGTGTTTTGCTCTCCCCAAGGCATCCCTCTTTCATTTTGCATCTCTTTGTCTCCATCTGTCTCCCTGCATCCTGTCTCCTTCAGCTCCAGCCCCCCTCCCGCTCCATTTGTCTCTCGCTCAAACCCTCCTTTTATTTATTCGCCCCTGTTTTATTTCCTGCCTTAAAAAGTGTGTGTGTGTGTGTGTGTGTTTCTCTCTCGTTGCAGTGGTCCTATGGATTCTACCTCACTCATAACCAGGGCCAGAGCGGCTTTGAGTTCTTCTTCAAGACCAAAGAGCTGAAAAAGAAGTGGCTGGAGCAGTTTGGCATGGCCATGTGAGTGTGTTTTGTCAGTGAGTGTGTGACTTCATGCGTGACAGTGTGATAAGAGTGTGTCTTTTTGCCTCAGCTGCATTTTGTCACAGCATCAAAGAGCACAATTCGCCCGTCCGGTTATTCAAGTCAGGCTGCTCGAAGATTTATGAGGGCCAGGAGACAAAAGGATGAGCAGATTAGAGGTTGGACTCTTAAAAAAACTTGATCTGGTCTGAAAAAAGCACTAAAATGCAGAAAAGAAAACCTTTTAAAACCCTTTTTTTTCAAATATATATAAACATTTCATACTTCATACTCAGAGGAGTAGTGTCACTGGTGTTAGTGTCAGTGTCAGATGCATTCAGTTAAACTGCATCAACCAGTCCACATCCTGAACAGGATCCAAATTCATTTAAGCCGACAAACTGCTGCCAAGAGCGACAGCGGAATGATAACATCACACTTGCAGAGCCAAGAGAGACGAATAACTGACCAATTGTCTTTGTCTGTCTTTGATGGTTTTCAATAAAAAATAAAAAAAAAGTCCAGACATATTTCACTGGGTGTAGTGTAACAGTAACTTTGGTGGATACATCTAGATATTAATACTACTATAGACACCAGCACAGTTTAAAAAAAAAGCTCTAGTAGATGAAGTGTTGTGAAGATTTGACTTGTTAGAGGACAGAGGTATATCTCCTGTGTGGCTGTTTTTTAACCCTTTGAACTCTGCAATAGCTATCTATCATAGTATTTATTTTTTTATTTTAGACCAATTTAAAGAGGATCATGTAAACAATAATCTGCTCTGTTTTCATAGCCTCAAAATGAACCCTGATGATGTCATACTAATGTTGTCAGGGTAACACCAGCTTGTTCTTGGTGACAGCACTTTTTTTACCTGAAGTTTAAAACAGACTGAAGGTTTGGAGTTAAAACCTGTACGTCTGTTAGGAAAGGTCTAACAAACTACACCGTTGAGTTGCATTGTGGGAAATGTATGTTTAAGTATTTTAATGTAAATGTCAGTATGTCTCGCCCTCTGTTGATTCAATTTTGACTGCTCTTTTATACATATATCTCTGTGAGGTCGCCTGACGTTATCATAGCACAAGATTAAACTGATGAAGTAAACCTTTAAAAGTGTAATATGGAAGAAATGGCCACCTGTCAGATTCATTCTCAAATAAACAGGGGGCAGCATATCACCTGAGTAACTGCTAACTGCTGCTAACTGTAGCTGCTCTTAGCTTGTCAGCTCAGTGAGCCGTGAAGCTAGCGGTTCTGACTGGGAGCTCAGGACCAGGAAAGTGTTAAGTTTACACTAACAGCACAAGAGCTTGGACCAGGACAGCTAACAGCTAGCATCATGATGAACATGTTGAAAAAAGTGAATAATGAAAAGGAAAAAAAAAGAATGAGCAAAAACATTATTTTCAACCTCCAAAGGAAAGCAACATACTTTAAGTGTGATGGAGGGGATTAGGACGATGAAGCGCTCGGTGATGTGAGAAAAACGAACGGCGTCTGGGGCGGAATTAACGAGCATCACGAATAGAGAGGCACTGCAAGATGATCACAGGTCCCCTGCAGTAATGCCAGGTAACTGAAATGTTTTCTCACACGCTGCCTAGCTGAAATGTAGCCACCACGAGGGGTGCGTCGACACGCCGCTTCAGGAGCAGAAAGCGAGAAGGCAAAGACAAACTGTTGCTTAAGCTGCAGTGAGTGAGCGCTCCATTCATCACAATAAGGATTCATCAGGCAACGTTACAGTTCAAGCAGCTACCATGGAGCGCAAACGTGATCTGTAGAAAGTTGTGGCGGGAGGGTTTAATAGCTTCAGTCCAGTCATCTTCTCCATGTCAAGTCAAAAGAAAAAGGAAAGTTCATGAGATTTTTTTCATATGAACACACCATAGCAACATAGTCATTATCTGTCAATGTGATTATCTTGTCAGTGCAATTTTTAGAAAATAACAATCTCCAGTACTAAGCTGATACACTGGTTGACCCCAGTAAAGAGGAGAGGACGCCGCCAAAGCTCTGTTTCTGTTTCCTCCATCTTAAGCGCCGCGTGCCCTATATTCTAGAGAACATGTCGTAGCGCATCGGTTTGACTAATTATTGAAAAAGTAGCACCTGTGCATGTCAAGCAAAACGGCTTGCGGAGCAATGTCATCATGCGGAGCTGTTGAAACGGTGAGAAAACAAAAGGAAAGACCTCTTACGATTTGAAATAAACATTTGCGCCACAGGCAAACTTGGGTAAATCCTCTCTTTTTCCCCCTTTCTCTCTCACACACATAATGTACGCACACACATCAATCGCGCACACACATGCATCCATGTCCCAGGGGGGCAGAGAAACCCTCCTGTGTTCATTTCAAGCAGACCTCGCCTGTCTACTTGCAATTCTGTCCTTCCCACTTCAAAGAACTGTATCAGTGAAATGTTCCTGAGTTTGTTGGCTGCAAGAAGAACACTTTTGCCCTTTAAATTGACGGGCTCATCTTTAACTTCTGCTACAACTCACTATAGGGGTCAGTGTTTAATTTACAGCTTGGTCTAACTGGTCTTCTTCCATTTTATGGAATAGGTGTGTTCAAGGGCTCTTACGTACTGAGCACACACAGCACAATATTGTCAGCGTTTACCGATGTATGATAGAGGGAGCTTTACATGCTGATCCTGGACGTCAAGACCATCATCTAATGGGTTTTTATTGAGTAGCACACGTCGTGTTATTGACATGTAGTAAATCAAGTGCAATGAGCAGAGACTGTATGGAAAACTCTGTGGTGCATTCAAGGACACACCGACGCTCGAAATTGAGCTGACACTGCACTCTGAATGCAAGAAAAAAGCAGTTCTGCATTCTTCTTTTCTGCCTTGATTATTTCTTGTCCTCTGGATTTGTGATTTTCTGACTCAAGTCGGTTGATGAGTGCAGTACTGTCTGGCACCGTCAGCTCATAAGCAGGATGTTGTTTTGAGTCTCATCTTGAACTGCATTAGCATGTGATCCTGTCATGCTCTCAGGCAAGGAACCAGTGTAAACAGCAACGGAATGTTAAAGGCAATGAAAATGCAAACGGAGGGAAGTGCAGACCGTGAAAATAAAAACCCTGTCACACAGCTCTTCTCCCATTCAGTGCTAATGTAATCACCTCACTGAGCATATTGATCTACAGTCTTGAGCCCAGTTCTCATGGGAATAGTGTTACCTGGGGAACTCTAGTTAAATGTAATTGCAGAGGATGTCTGTCATTTTAGTCCTGTGTGATTCTGCCATGTCCAGAACTTAAAGTATTGGAAAGTTGTACCACATATTACCTGCAAACCAAACACGGAGGTCATGTGGTCATATTAAATAAAGGGTTGTATTTCTCTTCAAACCTCCATTTTCTGTTGTTGGACAACTGAGCAAGCAACGGTTCCCAATGTGTTTAACCGCAGCCAACAGCTGTGCTGTAATATGGGCTAAATTGTTCTTTTATAGTAATGACAGAGCAGGTCAGTTGCAACACAAGCTTGTCATATTCAAGTCCAGCCACAGAGCATCTTCTACTTGATCTAAATGATGTCCAAATGCGTGTTTATGCTTCGAACACATGAAGACGGAGAGAAAATCAACGCTAAACTATGTTAATAATGTGGCTGCTGCAGAACAGAGAGTAGTCACACTGAGCCTTGACATCATATTCAGGAGATAGTGCCAGTGAGTGCAAGTGAAATAGAGACCTCAATTATCCCAGGCAAATGCGCCACACGAAACACTGATGTTGGGGTTTAATCTCCTTATCACACGAGGTGTCCTGATAATACAGCCCCGTACAATAAGTCTGACAACCACCTCATCTTCTTTTAGGTAATACTCTCGACAAAATGCCATGATTTCTCTTAATGGATACACATAAATGACCAGGAATACAAAACAGACAATATTACAATGATCCTTTCAGAATGCTCTCATCTTTAACCATCAGTCAGTAAAATAGTTCATGTAATGATAATGAATTTGTGGTCATTTGTAAAAGGTGAGAATACTCATGTTAACTTCAGTGATGAAAAAACAGAATCATTAAAGAAATAAACAGCACTAACATTTGCATAAGTGGCATGCTTACTTAAAAAAATATGCAACAGAGCGAAGGTTTGATTATTTGGTCAGATGTTCTCAGTCTAATGACATTTCATAGAAACAACAGTCCTAACAGCAGATTTCATAGCCTTTTTTAAAAATCTGTTTTTAGCGACCTAATGTTTGTTGCTTTTCTGTTTTAGATCCAACATTCATCCCGAGAACGCCAACAGCAACTTCCACGAGTTTAGAATGCACACCTTCGAAAGGATCACCTCCTGCTACTCTTGCCACATGCTGCTGAGGTGAGAGGCCAGTTATTATTCTCTCTCTCTCACACACACACACACACACACACACACACTGGAAGCAGCACACAAATCTCTTCAAGGCTATCGTCAAACATAAAGACTGAGGGATGAGATGTGGACCCTCTTCCTTCAAGCAACCATCGGGACTCCTTTGAAAGACCTCCGCTCCTTCCTCTTCCTCTCCGGTGTACCCTAACAATCTATTCGTCACTTTCCTTTTACTCCTCTCTTCCTCTGCACATGTGCCTTCCCCGACACAAAGTTTCTTTTGAAATTCGCTGAATGGTATCCCCGAGGAGGAGCGCGCCTCATGGTCTTTCTCACATCGGGAACGACTGAGTGGTTTTACCTACCGAGGACGGCAAAGAAAAATGTCTGTCACACTTCAGCACTTCTTCAAGGCGATGGACGGGGGAAAGGGGACAAGGTTATTGCACTGTGAATATACAGAGCCGGGCGCCGAAATTCACCCGACGTTTTTTTTTTTTTTTTTCTCAGGATAAGATATAAGAAAAACAAGAATAATGCAGAGAAGGTTTCGAGAAGCCTCTGAAATGCAGTGTTTGATTATTATTTTCGGATGTTGCTTTGTTATTTCTCCAGCTCGTCTGTAGATGGTGATTGTTCCTTAGGGCGGTGTCATTATGACAACTGATATTGATATCGATATGTTATTCTGGGGGTATATGACACTATTTTATAAATCCTACAACAAAAAGAAACTTCCAAACACCATTTTTATGTGGGGAAGAATATGAAAACACCACATCTTATATATCTAATCTCATCTATTGTGTGCTTTAAAATTGAAAACGCTCAGAAGACATATCACGCTTTATGATGGCATTAACAAGAGCACGGGCTCGCTGAGGCATTACATGATTAATCAGGCATCGTGCAGCATCCAAATACTCAGTTAAGTGTCTCGGAGAAGTTTGTATACCGAAAATATTTCCTTTCATGTGATTTCATAAGAATCCTGAAGGTTTCACAAGAGTGGCGTCCTGTTGGTTCAAATCATGTTCAGACACACGTCTCCCAGTGCAACACACACCCCGCGGTTCTGAAGTGAGCAAAAAATAAAATAAAATAACAGTGTGTACCTGCACTTTAACTCCACGCGAGGTTTCTCAAAGAGGTTAAACAGACGATTAGCTGGAGAGCAGAGCAAAGCAGTCTTTACTTTCATGTCATTTTAATTAGGGCCTCTGAGATGGTTATGCAAATAGACAAAAAAAAAAAAAAACACAGAACGACACACTGCTGCTTCCATCGTGCACGTGCGTGCGCATTGTTTATACCAGAAAGTCAGTGTCTTGTTTTTCCGTCTTTATCAGATATGAGCTGGTACATTTTTCTGGGTTAACTACCTGCCGCACCTGATTTGGACTTGGTAGAAAAGTTTTCAGTTCTGGCTGGCGTCCTGGTGCTGCTGAGCTGCCTGAGGTGGAACAGCCTGGATTCGGAATCCAGCCCTCGACTGTGGAGACCTCCAAGACAGACCCATATCTGAACTGAGATTGTGCTGGGTACACAAATAGTGGATTAATTGCATACGATTTATCTTACCTGATAACAGTGATCAAACCTCGTCTGGGGGGTTCCAACACAACCACTTAAAGAGTACCAGGTGTAGACGGGATCAACCTGGGGGCCGGTGGAATAGCAAAGATCTCGATTGGCTCTCGAGAGGCTGTTGAGCTGCAATCTGATTGGATTCTTGCAGTCTTTTCTTTCCTAAAAAAACCCAAACATTTTAAGTTTGTTTATTTAACATGGCATCAAGTAATATCAGTAAGTACAGTTGTTTAGGAGGTATGATGTGTTCACCATCCTCTCAGGGTACATTAGCGTTCCAACTAGGGCTGTCACGAAATCCGATTTTCACTACATTAATATTGAGGCAGTGCAAATTCATGGTAACAATATTATCACCATATCTCTAAAAAATGACCATAAAAATCAAATAGAGCTTTGATTTTGTTTACTGTGTGTTTTGACATCAGTGCATCATGGGCTTAGAGCCAGCCCTTGGTTATGATTGGTTCAAAGAGCGTTTTTAACTTACAACAGGATGAGAACTGATGCAGGACAGATGTTAGGATACACCATTTTGGGACTTAGGAAAACTTAAAGAGATGTTCTGTAGGTTTCCCTCCTATGATTTCAGAAAATGTGGCAACCTGTTGACTGCCACTTGGATCCAAGCATTACAGCATTCTGTTTGTGATATTGATGAACAACTATTACTATGTGTGCAATCCAAGCAAAGCGTGTAATGACTTTTCCCTGTTCTCTGTCTGCAGGGGCATCTTTTACCAGGGCTACCTTTGCTCCAAATGCGGTTTAGGTGCCCATAAAGAATGCCTCGGCCGCTTTGGCTGCTGTGGAAAAACAGGTAACACATCGCTGCTTTACACACACAAACACGGCCAAAGTCTCCCACTTTATTGCACGGCCTCTTATCAGTCTAGTCTGCAGCAAGTCTGCTCTTAACAATTTGTCATCGAGCTAAATTCTTTCAAGGGACATATGAAATCTAATTGTACGAACGCAATAGCACTTTTCTAGCAGCGTGAGCATGATGACAGATGATACACAATGGTGCATGACCCTGATGCATGAGTGTCTGATGTGACTAATTATGTGTTCGAGGGAGATTCGTTGCACTGCGATGAAAAGACGCCACACAGGGACTTTCTGACAAGGATCGCACCGAGCGGAATAGAGGAAAGCGGAGAGTTCGGCCCAAATAAATAAAAAAAAAACTTCCAAAAACGTGCCCTTATTTCTCCCAAAACAAGGTCATCCAAATATTGGATCAGTATTGCAGATATTCATTCAAACGCTCCCCCGCTTCCCTGGGTGGGTTTGACACTTCAGAGAACCTTAAAGGCAACTGTCACTGTGTATCATTGCACCGATCCCCAAAGCTTAATAGTAGTTTTACTGAGGAGTTTTAAGAAACTCCTGACTTTTTTATTATGCCCCTGTTGTGTATCTGTCACTCAGCTCCCTGTGCAGGAGCGCTGACAGCTCTGAAAGAATCGGAGGGAAAAAACTTCAGACGTGTGGAATGAAAGGAAGGTCTTCAGAAACCAGCTTAGCATGTCCTCTGCATGCGTGTGAGCGTGTGAGAGATGGAGAGCGCGAAGAGGTGAAAAAAACAAACCCCTCTTTTTATTTGTGGGGAAGTTCTTTTAGGTCTTGAAAGTGCACGCTCGTTTATTTTTTTTTCTCAGAGCACCGAAACGCTGCACGCTGTTTTTTTTTTTTTTTTTTTAAAGCCATGCGAGCACAGCCTGCACCTGTAACACTTGCGTGCGCGTGTGTTCTATTCCCTGTGGCAAGCTGCCAGCTCCTGTTGGACCTGGCATCTGTCACGGCGCTATCAGGTTGCAAAGGCAATAACGCCACTGCCAGGCCCACCTGGGCACAGTGTGTACCTGAGTAGATTTGGGCAACACCGGCGGCTGCAGAGCTGGTGAAGACTGGGATGTCGGTTTGCATTCCCACCGTCATTACTCTGTGCAGTGCTCACCCTCTGCTGGCACACGAACATGCACCAGTATTTTCTAGAAGTCTTACAATTTCAGGAGCAGGGACGGGAGACGTTTTAATTTGTTACTCCCGTGACGTGTGCTTTTACCGCTTTCACGACCAATCAACACTGAACAACAGATTTTGCCAAAACACCTGCAGGGCTGCACAAACACATGATCATAGTAGAGGGTCATATACGTGTGTGTGCGCTTGTGTGAGTGTGTATTTATGTGTCAGAGATAAGACGTTGTTTACCTGCGTTTGTCTCTGTTATCAGCTCCCTTGACAGATGTTTGCGTAAGGGGTCAAAGTTCACTTGAGGAACAACAGTCCCACTGAGAGAAGTGTGTGTGTGTGTGTGTGTGTGTAGGTACTGTAGGTACAGCACATATATTTGTGGCTCTCTGACAGCCAGCATGTGCGTGAGTGTGGAGGTATGCTTATGCAATTGCTCTGTTTGTGCAGGTACAGGAACATGAGTGTGTGTGTGTGTGTGTGTGTGTGTGTGTGTGTGTGTGTGTGTACGCCAAAGGTGTGCGCTAGTGTGTGTCTTGGGGGTGTAACCTGTCCCTCAGGGAGCCAATGAAAGAAACTGGTGGAGCAAAAACCTCAGGTCTGCCTCCCCCCCCACACACACACATACACCACTTCCTTCCCTCTCCACCTCCCCCAGCCTCGTTACCTCCTCTATCCCCGGCTGTCAGGTAGTGGCAGCGCAGCAAAACAAAGCGAACCACGGTCAGACACGAGCGTCCGCCTTCTCCACTAATGAGGGAGTGTTGCCTTGTACCGACGAGTGTGTGCAAGTGTTTGCGTGCACCCGCTAACCCGTCATTCACTATGCCTGTTCTCAAACTTCTTTCAGATCCCGGCTCCGTCAGAACTCAGGTGAGCTGCTGCTGAGCGTGTGTCTGTGTGTGTGTGTGTGTGTGTGTGTCCGCGTTGATGCGTATACCGTCTGTGTCTGCCGCTCACCTCCTCTCCAAAGCTTTGCTGCACTTTGAAGACTGCTCTCTCCTGCAGCTATTTGCCAAGGAGACTCCAATTGACTTAACTCGCCGCAGCCTACCTGACGCGAGGAGAAAAAAAAACGGGCTTGTTTTTGCAGATTTTTTACCTCGAATTGTGTCTTTTTTTTATTTGTAAAACTGTTGTGTACTTTGCCGCTGCAGTTCTCACAAGCATCCCAGGGCAGGGAAATTACACTGAGCTTAGAACAGTTTACTTAAGGAGAAATGCCAATAACTGAGGCTAAAACTGCAACAAAACCGTCCCGTCGCAGAGGCTGGAACACGTAGCTGAGGTTGAAACTGACAAGTGTCCCCGTGGCCCCCCGAGTTGGTTTACGGTGTCGGGCTCTGTATAGTGACTAATGAGACGTGTTCTTTGTGAACTGAAAGGTGCCGAACACAAAGTCAAAGTACAAAATCCAAACTTTTTTTTTTTAAGCAGCAGAAACTTGTCCACCAGCTGCTCTGTAGAATCAAAAGGTAGAAGTAGCAGTATTAACAGCAGTAACAGTATTGTGTAGGGAGGCAGATAACACTCATTTTCATTGCTGATTAATCTGTTGGCTATTTTCTCCATTCACTAATTAGTTGTTGTCTATTAAATGTCAAAAAACGTGTGAAAAACACTCCAGTTTAAAACAGAATTTAAACTTTTTTTTCTCTTCCTCAAACTGATTAATTCATTATCAAAATAGCTGTTGATTGATGTAACAGCTGGCAACAAACCAGTTCGTTATTAGAGGTCTTCTTTTTTGGTTGTTAATACTGAATGTCACTGTCAGTTGTCCACATGTTTTTACCGAAATGAAAAAAATAAATAAATAAAAAATATCCGGATTTGCCCTTTCGAAATCACACCGGTTTTACTTTGACTCTAACTTCAGATATTTCTGCTGCAGCGGGACACGCAGTAGTCTGCCTGTGGTGTCTGCGCATGTGATGTTAATGCAGCGCTGTCCACGTTAGGCCCGCCGCCGCATGAGGTCTGTATAGAAGAGATAGAAGGCTGGGCTGGAATACTAACAGCGTGTGCAGCAATAGGAGGATGCATTCATATAGCGCCAGGCCGTGCATCCAAACATACCTCGCTTCTATAGGAGGGTAACTCATAACTGATTCAGTGGACTATAGGAAAAGCAGACGGGGATGTAGGTTACACTTAAATCATAGCAGCAATTCTTGTGCTTGCTAGTGATAGAGAAGTTGATAAAACGTTCCCTATTCATGTGAGTGTGCATTTGTGTGTGTGTGTGTGTGTGTGTGTGTGTGTGTGTGTGTGTGTGTCAGCGCTCTCCTGTTTTCGGTGTGTAACTTTCTCTCTGTCTGTTTACAGGGCAAAGATCGAGATCCAGGTGAGAAATTCAGAACACAACACCAGACTTCCTCCCCGCCTCGCACACATCCTCCTCTCCCTCCAGTGCAGTCTGTTCTCTCCATGCTGGCAGTTGTTTATATGCAGAGACAATGCTGCCTCAAAGACAAATGACCAGAGTTTGGTATATTGGTAATCCAGGCAACTGTTGAAATGTGCAAGTGCTCTACATCAGCTCGCTGCGATTTTCAGCTGACATCAGTTTGAAAAACGTTGCTTTCCCCTCACAAAACTGACTCACCAAGAACTGTGTGTTATTATTTAGATGATTCACACTTGACACAACATTTAATTGAGCTTCATGTTATAATAATGAAATCTTAAAAAAAACAACTTGAGGCTGTCACGCCTTTTATTTTACATTTGCAACCAGCACTTACTTTTGTGTTTATCATTATTGAGTAATCTGATGATTGTATTTCCAACTGATTGGTTAATCTACTAGCCTAAAGCAGCATTCATTAATCATCTGGGGAGCGCCGCCCTGCATGTTTTAGATGTCTCCTGCTGCTCTGCTGAGGCCTGCTAATGACCTTTTCAGTTGAATGTAAAAGTGTCTGAAGTTAAAATAAAAGTTAATCGAAAGAAAATTAATCACCCACTATTTTGATAACTGATGAGCAAAAACATCAAACTTTTTTTTTTCCAGCTTCTTGAATGAAAGGATTTTCAGCTTTATTTTGGTCATTTATGATGCAAACATTTAATAGTCTTAAAGTAAAGTAATTGTTAGTTCATAACCAGTTTCTAATAACATAAAGCAGAGAAAAAGGAGAAGAAAATCGTCTCAGTTTGAGAACAAGAAACAGTGACAGTAACAATGAATCAAAATGTTTGCAGTAGATTTTCTGCTGATCGACTAACCTAACCAGGAAGTACTGCTATGCTTATTGTACATCATCTATCAGGTTGTTTATTAAGCGTGGCCATAGCTTTGCATGAAGCGCTGTTGGCATGGCTTGCTTTCCTTCTGGTGTCAGAGGTTACCTGGCTCAGTCAGAGAGGAAGGTGCACCTGGGTAACTATTGCAACACCCGAGGCCTTGTAATATGAGATTATGACAGCTCATATAGATGGTTAAGATGATTCAAATCTAAACCAGAGCGGATTGAATGGCAAGGGACAGATGTGTTTACAGTAAAAGCATTAAATGCGGCCGTTGTGTTTCTGCCTCCCTCTTTCTGCAGCTCCCCGTCTCTCAATCCTTCTGCGACAGAATATGAATAACTCACGGCAGCCCCTCGAATTTCGCGTGCGTGTATGTGTGCGCCTACGCCACGCCGAGGCCCCTTTAATCTCTCATAAACCTGGCTTCAACACTCATTTTTTCCACCCTCCATCCATTATGCCGCAGAAAATCATTTCTGACTGAAGACGCATTAAAATCAATAGGCATTTGATTGCCCCGGCCCTCGGCGTTTCATAATATTTCGACGCTGCTCTCTTTGTCTGTTTTCAAAGGTGCACTAACACTTGGCTTGTCCTTGTGAGGATAGGAATGCAATTCATGCCCCCAAGACTCAATTCTCCATGGCCCTGTGTCTTTAGAAGTCCTATTGAGGCGGGCTAGCACATGTCAGGCTGCCTGCCTCAGTGCCGCAGCGCTGGAACAGAGCGTGAAAGAGAAGCAAGGCAGATATAGATGTATTAGCTTTCAATACAGTGTTGTTGACTTCTCTATTATTTGCCTTAAGCTCCAGCCTTTCTTCATGCTCACACTTGAATTCCGTCTTCTCACATTGTGTCGCCGAACAACACTATCGGCGCACAATGCACAGAGAGATATGCACATTTTGTTTCATTGTGTCGGGCATATGAGATATGAAGTTGGCGTTTGTTTGGCATGGGTGGATGGTTCATAATAGTCATATTATAATTCAATTTCACTGATTTCTTGGTCAATAATGGGATCAGCGATGGCCATTGTGCAGAATCAAAAGGCGCCGGCTGAGGTCATTCAAACAAACAAGTTCGGCTTGATTAGAATACGCGTCTTGTAGTGCCTGAATACGTCAAATTTACCAGGGGAGGACTTTTCTATGGTCAGGTCTTCCATTGTACATGTAGCTAAGAAAAAAGAAGGGAATTGATGATTGAGCCAATAACACCACCAGGAATATTATCCTGAAAACAACACAATTATTTTCCTGCATATTTATACGGTCAATGTCACGGGGGAACCAGTTTTAATCAAAGTTAGGACTTTGATTGAATTTTCCTCACTCGTTCCCCCCGGAGCAGCAGTGTCCACAGCGAAACGCACGTATCTTTTATCTAACAACCAGCCTCGCGCTGGACTGCTCTGCTGCTTATCTCTGATATGATAATAGTTCCAACTGATTTGCAAGGGCAGCACACCTGTGACAGGGGGTGTGTTTGTGTGCGTGTGCATGAGTGTGTGTACACATGTATACTCCCTCTCATTAGCACCTATAATGGGGGCCGTGAATAGTTTAGTGGAGCAAAGACGCACCTTTAGAATGGCAAACATTTTGACCCGAGGTCACACAGTACATGCGTTCCCAAACACAAAGATGTGTAGATGGACTCATACAGAGCCAGGCTCAAGCCAAAGAAGTCCTCTTTCACTCATATACATTGATTACAATGTGATTAATAGGGGCTTTGAGTTCAATTAAATTCACTTCTTTTCAAACCTGTGGTCCATTAAAAAAACACCTTTGTGGCACTTCTCATCTCACACTCTCATTTCTCATTTCACTTCTCATTTAGTCATGTTCAAACTACATAAAGCCCCTTTTTCTTTTTTTTTTTGCAAACAGCAAGCAGAAGCTAACTGTACGTCTCCTGCAGGTCTGCCCAAGATGCTGGTAACCAGGAACTACTTTGGCGTGCCGAGCCCTGCGTCTGGTCCGGCGCTCAGCATCCAGACGGGTGACATCATCGAATTAATCTGCGCCGACATTCACAGCCCCTGGTGGCAGGTCAGAGGTCACACTATCTCTTAATCGCAAGAAAAATGGGCGTACTGTATTTAAATCTCTTTATTTCCTGCACTGTCAGTCCATCTAACCCCTGTCCTGACCTCATATTCTGTAACAGGCCGAGGATGATTTATCAGTTAGTCAGCTCTGCGTTTTTATTAGAGGGCAGATCTGGTACAGACTGCGTGGTCCATTTTTTTACTTAATGGATTTTGCGCTAATGTCCTGTCTTTGAGCTAAATATATGTTCCAGTAGACATCATACTGTGAGATGGACATTTCATACAGGTGACTGTGTCAACGTATCATTCCAGTTGTGTTTGAGGAGCTGCATCTGAAAATAGAATTCTTAGTAACATGTAAACACCCACTGACAATTATGCACGCAGCACAGCATGTCTCATAAGGAAACTCCCACACACTGGAAATGTTCGTTTGCCTTACGAGAGCAATTACTGTTATGTGACAACACACGTGATTTAAAGAGGAAGAAAAAAAAAATAACAGCCGTTTTTCAATGTCACGCATAGTGTCGTAGCAGTCACTTCGAGAGGCTGAATAAAAGTCATCACATTAATTAAAGGGAGATTTTACTGGAGGCATTGTATTGACACACGGTTGTAAGATCAGACATGGAATGAGGAAACAAACAAATCTCACCATACTTGATACGAAACAGATAAAACAGACTCAGAATTCAATTAACCCTGTGTAACAGCTTAACCAGAGGCAGCTACAGCCCCACACTCAGCAAACATTCAATATCCATCACCTTTGCGGCCAGCAGACCGTAATCATTTCTGTGCTGGGGTTGCGTGACAAATAGAATCGATTGCTGTAATTTCATTTCATTCAACAGCAACCATCTGTTTACTCTGTCAATGTTACCAGCTGTAATCATTATCACACTCTTAGCGAGGACGCGGCAGAGAGCAGGGCATTCCACGAGGGCGTATGAAATGTCCTGATGTTGCAGGGATGTGACGGCTGATGGCCACAAAACCATCAAAATGGGCTTAGCTGCTAGCGCGCTACCTATGCCTCGGAGATTACGGCTGCGATTGGAGAACGCACCCCTCAAACGCCAGAGTGCAACACATGGGTGGTCTTGGACCCTCAATTAACCCCTGGAATCCTCAGAATATATTTTTCAAATCAAATCAACCCAGTCTGGCTTATACAGCACATGTGTAATCTATTGGTGCTACAGTTGCTGGCATGGCTGAAGCTCTGCAAACCAAAACTTAAGACAGAGCACATTAGATTCATTTATCAACAAGGAACTGATGACCATCTGCCAAATGTGTCTGTGGTTGCTCGCGGCGACCATGGATTACATGTGTTAAAAGGTCTGAATACTGGACTCAAAGATGGCACCCATTCACTTAAACAAAAAAAACAAAACAAAACGCAGAACCCAAAAAGTTTTCTAGCCTCTCCCATTGTGCATCCCACTGCATGTGTGACTTATACTGCATTCTGGTCAAAGTTCCAAACTCATTTCCAATGTCCAACCTAGAGGCGTTTCAGATGCATGATGCCAAAAGTAACACAAAAAACTTGGCTCACCTACTTGGAAACATATCTAAATACTTCATTTGTAGGCCTAATACAAATACTGTCATTTATAAATACATCATACCCCCTCCCAGTGGGTGCTGCCATTGTTGTGTGACATCAGACAACTGCTCCCTCATAAATACTTAGTTTTCAAGTGTGAATGCTGATTTTGTGTGGCGTTCCATTGTACTATTCTTGGAGTTTGGGAATTGTTTTGCTCTGAGTTGTCCGGAACACAGCTTTACTTCTTTTCCTGGTGGCCATATCAGTGCTTTCCCACTCCATCCATAGACTTTGGAATGCAAACAGGTAAAAGCTTTCTTGTACAAATGCAAATTAGAAAGTATTTCAAATGTCACAATAAAGAGCAATTCAAGGAGATGGTTAAACCGAAACATTAGACATGATTTAGGCTTAGCTCAAGCATAGTAAAAGCTCAGCTCAGACGGTTTTCAAAGTAAGGTCAAAACTGAAAACAGCAGTTTACAGATTGCTCATTCAGACATAAACAGGAGATGTACCTGTGTATTGCTTTATAATTTGGACATACAATGGCAGGAAAAGTGATTTTAAGTACTTCTAAAAAGGCAGTATAGCAGCATTGTATTTTTTACACAATGTAGAACTGTGTTCATTTAAGAGACTTTATTTTTTATTCACCCCTCAGGATATCAGACCAACCAACAACAACAATTTCATGTTGCAGTTAAAGCAACATTTCTGAATGTAAATGCACAAAAGTCTAAATGTTTTTCATTTCGGAGTCTCGCTTTCTTCGCAGCTCCGGAATCCGTGCCTGAGTTATTGTCCCGTATAAATCAAATATTTTGTCATCGCGCAGAACAAAAACAGCATCATCAGCCCACAGCGAATGAGTCAGAGAGAGGAAGATAACCACACTGTGGCCTCCAGAAAACCCCTATTTATATGGACTGAGTCTCTCCGGTGTTGATAAATCAAGGCGCTGAGCTTAAAGACTCATCACCACGGGAGGAATAAGGAACTCATCCTCTTTCCTTCTTCCTGCCAGCCATTATTTCAACAATAGTTAACTAGGGCTGTAAATTTACACCACTCTGTGTTACAAGCTAATTGTTCCTGAATTATGGAGACAGAGCCAGCCAGATGTACATAACGCAATTATCTCTCTGTGGTTACAGGGCAAAATCCTGTCGACGAAAGAGGTTGGCTTCTTTCCAAGCGACGCTGTGAAGCCTTGCCCATGTGTGAGTAGCATTTCCTTTCACTCGCCCGCTACTTCAGGGCCTGTTGTTGTAGCTCCAATATGACAACAGGTGTTTACTAGCAGCTCAGTGATATGAGGAAGATTTGGCTAGTGTGGTTTACCTGGCCAGGGAACAAAAACCCAGGCCATGGGGTTTTTTTATGTGAAGGAACAAGGACCTTGTGCCGTGAAATTCACTTTATCAAAAAGAGGCAAAGATACCTAATGAGGAACAAGTTATACTTTGTGCAGATTACGGTAAACTGAGAGGGCGGAGAAATGGTGTGCATTATGTTTTGGGCTTTTTTTGTTCTCCGTCTGTTGAAATCTCTCCACTGCTGAATTGTCATGTCCCATTCCATAAAATGAAATTCATACACTGCGTCCAGCTGCCTCAGGAAAATGAGCCTCTCCGTAGATAACAAACTGTTATCACCGTGTCTACACCGTTGTAAAGATAAGAGGAGCATTAAGCTGTTTTATTGGGGTTGTACAGTGTAAAAGCACCTGTTTTACAGACAAGCAAAACATCATCTCGAAAACAGAACGGCGGAGCTGCGAGAGTTTACTGTAAGGTTGCAACGAGGTTGGACGAAGGAAGGCTTGGTGAAAATAACAAAACCACATGTTTGCTCTTTGCTCCAGGTCCCGAAGCCCGTCGACTACTCCACTCAGACTTGGTATGCTCACAAAACATCTTTCTCACTCTGAATGTGTTTAAGCAATGGAGGTCAAGGTCTTCACACCCAGTACAGATAAATACACTTATCACACTGATTACGCAGTAATCGATGGCATGCGGACAGTCAGCAACTTCATGCTCTATTCCATAATAAGTTTTAGGTTGGTCAATTTAATGTCTTCCCTGCTGTTGTGTTGTAGGTTTGCGGGGCCAATGGAGAGGCTCCAGGCCGAGGCAGAGCTGATCAACAGGGTCAACAGCACCTATCTGGTCCGCCATCGCAGCAGAGAGTACACGGAGTACGCCATCAGTATAAAGTACGTCTGACAGGTCTATCAAGTCGTTCAAGGAAGATTATTGGTAGATTCCTCAATATAAAAAGGTGCAATATGTAGAAAATGAACCAAAAATGTGAAGAAATAAGAGTTTTGACATGTCAGAGATGACGTAATGTGTTGTAGGGATATTGATCGAAATTAGCATGCTAACCAGCTAGCACCTATCCAATATGTTTACTATTGTACTGCTTTCACTTTAACTTAATTATTGTTATTTAACTTAATTGTCTTGTGCTGGAAGCCGGTCGTTAGTGAAGTCCCATTTCTAAACTAATATTTGGCAACGTGATGAAGTCGCTCAAGAATGCGCATAAAGTCCCATCCTTTGGACTGTTGCTGAAAATCTTCACAAAGAAAATCCACAGTCCAGCAGCATTAAACAACTCAAACAAATCCACAGTCCTCTATAGGCAACCAGGACCGTTTTTATGTAACGTTACAACCTGCTCACATATGGCCAATCAGTAAGTCACTGATTCGTGTAAATTGCCACAAATTGTCACATAGATCCGCTTGAATGCCTCTTCCGCCACTGCTTATTTTCATGATCTTGTCTAACCATCTAAGAGGTTACTACCTGTGTTTGATAATACTGTACATTACTGAGTAAGAGTTATGGGTTTTCTTGGGGCCGGCTCTCAAGAATCGTCAGATTCGACCATCACTCGTTAACATGACAGAGCGGCCGCAGACAGAGAGAAAAACTGTCTGCTTGTTTCATCAGATGCCTTCAGCCAGACCACAGTATCGACGAGATGTAACTCCCGGCTGCGCTACACAGTTTGACGGGCCGATTTGTACTTCCCTTTCAAGATGACGTGCCTTTCTTTTGAGGCTGAGACTGTGGTCGACCACAGGGATGTGTGTGAAACTCACCGCACCAGATGCTAATCACGAAGCAGGGTCTCCATTAAGACACATGTAATAGTACTCACTGTGGTTTAACCTCAAACCCACAAAAACAATCTGTTATTACTTTAGCCATTTTAATCTTGGTTAAGCTTGGGGGTGCTACAGACCCTTCAGCTGCGTCAGAGCACACGCAGGCAGTGAAAAGAGACACGTCTTCTCTCACTGTTGAATCTCTGAGCTGGAACACTTTCCTCCGCGAGGAGCCAGTACGCTTCTCCGTGAGCAACGGAAATGTTCCACTGAAGTTCATTTAACTTGTTTCAGACTCATTTTCCCCCCTCGCAGAACAGGCCGCTCTCAGTGCCTTCAAGTTCCTTCTGCGCTGAAGTCTTAATTGCTTGTGTGCACACAGACAAGGTGCTCCGAGCAGAGCGGAGAACAACTGCTAGACTGTTCAAGGTTATTAAAACCTCCCCGTGGAACACAGAAGCAGGGTAAAAAAGAGAAGATATGATGTGGGAATGACGAAATTTTAAAAAAAGTATGACTCAACAATAGAAAGGCCCTCTGCCTCATTCCGTTATTCAGAGAAAAGCTGGCAGAGGATGTTAGATGATTGGGTCCAAATAGCCAAGAGAGTCCAGTTCTGTACAAAGTTAGCTCTGACATTTTAACTTAGAGTATGTCTCAAAAGTCAAAGCAGCTTCCTGAATAGATCTGGTCACACACAGTAGAGAGTGACTCTTCAAATTACAAAAAAAAAGTTCTAGTATTTTTTAAAATTGAAAAGTCTCTTGTGGAAGTCTCTATTTTCACATCATTACAAGTTATTTTTTTTAAGCAGCAATTTTGAGATTGGAAACTTTTCTTCGCTAGAATGTGCTACATTTCAATTTGTGATGGTGGGAGTGTTCCTGGAGAGGAACTTTGAAGTGGAGGGAAAAATGTTTTGCTGCTTTTTTTTTCCACAGTCAGCGTTGGTAATTGGCAGGGCATCACGCTGCCGTGCTGTTTAAATTCTCTGTCTGCTCGTGTCTGTTTGGGTCGATGCAATTTAGAATAGGGTAGGCCCCTTTTTTGGATACGTCCCCTCTTTACAATTTCGGCACGTAGGTTTGAGTAAGTTCTCCAAAGGTTCAATTAAGAAGACTTCTATTGAAAGAAGTCGAAGAAAAAAAGCATGAGTATATAAAGATTATAGCCACTTGGTGTAGAATTGAAACATTTCTATGTTTAGTGACCTCTAGTGGTAGTGTCACAGCAGCCCCTCTTCCAAACCAGGAGTATGAGAATAATCACAGATTGAGCAACGCTGAGCGATAGACGTTCTAGATTTCTGCACATCCATAACCCTTACTTCTGCAGCCTCAGAGCCCCATTAGCCGCCCTCTTAATGCAAACACAAGGATGTGGGTGGGAGGGTGCACATTTTCTCCTGACCATCCCATCATTCACGTGTCACAAACCTCTGGGACCCTATGCATTACAGCGATGGCGGCGCTCTCCGCAAGGGGCCAGGGGCCGGCCACCGATCGATGGCGGTGATCAGAGAGGGAAATTACACTCATAACTTATTCAATGGCCCACAGGTACAACAACGACGTGAAGCACATAAAGATCCTGACCAAGGAGGGCTGCTTCCACATCGCGGAGAACAAGAAGTTCAGGAGCATATTAGTGAGTCTTTTCAGCCCCTGTTTTTTTTTTTTTTTTAAACTCCACCACTGCAATTCATAAATAAATCATCGGGGTTCACTTAATGAGGTGTCAGAACCTGAATTTTATTTTAGCAGTGTGCACAAAAATAGCCATGATTAGAGACGTGTTTATACCGGCCTGAGGGCTTCACATTATAGATAAGTGCGGCACATATTGGGAAAGGTTCACCAAGTTGTTGTTTTTCTGTGTCTCTAATGTGCTAACCCTGCTAAAAAAAACCAACAGGCTTTTGGAGTATAATATTTGAATACTGGTGTGTGTCACGCTAACATTTTAATAACACATAAATCGGCACATTTTATTGGGTGAGAAAAACAGATGTTTTTTTTTTTCCACATCTCCAACATGTGAAAAGCCATATGTACCATGGTAACAGTGAGATTCAGTCTACAAGGATTTTCATCTGGCAGATGTCTTAATGATGTTCGCTGCATGTGTAGCATTTAGAAGAAGATACAAATAAAACATTGTTAAGGTGTTATTTATGTTTTTTTACAAATTGATTTTGCAGTGACCACAGCTACAAATTAGTGCATGTCCATTAGTTTACTTTTTCTTGTGTGTGTTAAATTTGTGTGTGTGTGTCCAGGAGCTGATTGAGTACTATAAACACCACTCCCTGAGAGAAGGCTTCAGGAGTCTGGACACCACGCTGCAGTTTCCTTACCGGGAACCGGAGAATGCTGCTATGCACCGCCTGAACCGGTCGGGCAGCAACAGTGAGTAGAAGTGAAGAGCCACCGTGATGGAAACTATCCGACACTATAACTCTGAAACACTGTTATACAGCAGTGGTTGCAAATAATGTTGCAACTGGACAATGTAAAAAAAAAAAAAAAAAAAACACTGACAAAGAATTAAAGATAAATGTCTCTAGAATAATAAATTCCTTCTAATTAGAATACTACAACAGTACTGCAGATGATACACAACACTTCAGACTCTAATGACCTTTAGAATACAGCAAACAATACAGTGGGACAGGAGCTAAATTACAAATAGGGCAACTCTTCATAAAATTATGATTAACAGTGGTTCTCGAACGCCTCCAATTAGTCTTTCTGTTCAGATTCGGAGTCATTAAAGGCACCCTGTGGAGTTTTTGATTACGTGTAGCACTATGTTTTGACAAGTAACAAATAACATAATTTTTTTATTCAGAGGGTAGCATTTAGCTTTTTGCATCTTGGCTTATGCTGCAAGTAATGATTATTTTATTATCATTATCCCGATCTCAAAAAAGTCTTCTCAAAACCCAAGTTGATGTCTTATAATTTATTTGTGTGCCCAACAGTCCAAACTCAACCATATTTGAATAATATTAAATACATAGTATGTAGAATTTCTGCAATTCAATACTGTATGTAAAAATTATCAGAACTTTCTTACATTTTTTGTTGTACTGTATTTAGATTATCCTAAACCTAGAGGAATACGCAATTTCCTTTAAGGTAAATCTTGTTTGATTTCTTGTTTGATCACCTTTAAACGTTCGACACTAAGCGCAATGTGAATAAAACATTGGTTTGTCTGTGAACATTTCTGCCTTGCTCACAACAGATGGATACAACAAAACTCCCATGATGATATTTATGTCTTTTTGTGTAGCGGCAGAAATGACATACTGTTTATTTAATCGATGATCCAAATAGTTCCTGATTAGGATAAATTACCTTAATTGACCGAGCAATTAATTGCATAATCTTTTCAGCTCTATCTGTGACACTGTAAACGATAGGCATGTGACAGTCTCACATGCTGTCAGCTGATCGGCACTTAGCTCAGCTCTTGGTAAAGCAGTGTGTGTGATCTGACACTCTGCTGATCATTCACTCCTTTCATTGCTAATAGTGTTTGTTTCCTGCAACATTCTGCTGTTACTGGAACCGCTGACGTCTCCCACCGCTGCTCCAGCTGCCTCCTCCGCTTTCTTACCCATCATCCTCACCAGCTCTCTCGCACACAGCTGTAATTCACCTGGGAGCGTCTTCACAGCCTTTAAAGAGTTAACAAGAGCTATTTGCAGTTAAAAAACAGTCCGGTCTCATCTGACGCTAATCTTTGTTGACTGAACTGTCAAGCGGTGGCTGGAGAATACATTAAGCATGTTATTAGATTCGATAAAACTCTCTGAACGTTTGCTGAAGATCAATCGATTTGAGTTTCAGGGAAGGAAGATGTCCTGGTAGAGACCTCAACGAGTTATCCAAAGTCATGAGTTTATATAATCTTTCTTTGTGACTTTTTGCACATTTTTTTTTACATGATTTCATGTTCAATTTTCACATAAAAGTCACAAAATAACACAATAGTCTCTATGATGGACATCGTATATGGCTGTACTACGTCACATCCATATGATAGTCATTATTACATCCTAAGAGATGTAATATTTCTTCAATAGATGTTATAATTCCTTTTATACATTAAACTGTTAATCTTAATGATGCTTAAAACAACAATAATTAAACATAATATGAAGGTTTAAACTTGTGAAATTTACATACATTTCATATTATTGCATTATTAAACCGTCACTTTAAGGTACAGCAAAGCCTTAACTAAGATTAATGGAATAATTCAGTGTTATTAAACCATCAATCAAGAGTCACTTTTATTACACAGGAGTCGGGTGTAATGTGAGGAGCTGAAAACACAAAGGCAGCACAAGCAAACTTTGTTCTGGTTGATGTTGTGTTGTGCCGTCTAGCAGTTGCCGGGGTGAAGTTTCGAGCTGTGTGATATTTTTCACCTGCGTAAGAATCAGCCATTTCTTCTCGTATAAACAAACCTGTCAACACCTCGAGACAAAGCAGCTGTTGTCACACTTTTCGGAGGAGCGCAGCTTCACTGGAATGCGATTACTTATGCATGCAGCTGCCGCTCCTCCTTAACTGTGTGACTTTGTCTGTCATTACACTAACTAACCTGATTCCTCTTGAAATTCAGGTGTTCGAGTGAGATTTTTTTTTATTTTTTATTTTTTTTACCCTTTCTGACTTGAGATTTAACAGATGTTGGGTGTGTAACTTTGATCTTTGTTTTTAATGAGGTGATGTTTGAGTTTGAAGTGAAGCAACAGATAAAAGAGAGCGGAGCATTGTCAAACTGCCAACTCAGGAATGAATATAGATAATTCACTGAAAATAAAACAGTATTTTCTTCTAATGTAATTTCGTTTCGAAACCCATTGTCTGAAGAGCAGAAAGGTGAACAAGTTCAAGAGGCTCCTGTTGGCTTTATTTTTATTGGCTTGGCTGATGATGTCAGCTGGGAATACGTTTGAAAAGCCGTCAAGAGGAGGTTGAAAGACTCGCGGTTATCTGTCTGCAACCTCCAAGACTGAAGAGCTGTTCGCTCTGCAAAAAGAAAAAGAAAAAAAAAATCCACGTTCACTCCACACAGGCTGAATGTTTCCTGCAATGCCAGAAGAGAAGGTATTAAACAGTGTGTGAGCTGGGCGAAGCATCATTGCCCATCAGTTGGTTAATGGAAAATATATGACTTCAGTGGGAGAATGAGATTTCAATTGAACCCTGTATGCCACTGCGTGCAATGGGAGGGTAAAGAAAGGAAGAGAAAAAAAAAAATAAAAAAAGTCCTGGCTCGCTGACGATCTTGTTCCACGTGGGAGAGATGTGAACAGATTGTACAGAGCTGTTTGCTTGTTCTTAGGCGAGGCCTGTTGTTCAGACGCTGCTTCAAATCACAAGACGAGACAGCTTCAGTCCAAATTTGTTTTGTTCCGGTGTGGTCCTCTGTCTCGTAGGCAGCCTCCTCCTCCTGGTGTGCACACTTCATTCTCTCTCTTTCACTTTTAAATGACTCTCTTGTTTTGATTCCTGTCTTCCTCGAGCACTGCTGGAAGACTGCTAATTAATGTTCATGCGTTTGTTGTATGCGTTTTGGACAGTTTTTGTGGAAAGGCAAAACTCTCTCATTCATAGTTACAACCGATATTCTAACTGCAATGGCAACAATGGGGCTGTTAACCCAAAATATAAATTAATTTGCGTCCGTGGAACACACTCATCTGACAGCGTGCGTGGGAGCCCTGGCTCTTGATTGGATTTTAGCTCATCCTCGCTCTCTCGTGTAATGATACAAGGCGTGTGTGTGTGTTTGCTCTTGATGTTCGTCTCTTCTATTAGTCAACCGGCTCACATTGTGTATTCCAGTGTGGTCCACAAATCAGATATAGCAAAAATGAAGCATGTAAAATGCAGCTGGTGTATTGGTGGCTGTTTGAAGTGGAGGGCGATCCCTCTTCATATTGCTTGTACCTAGACACCATTAGGGGTTGCTGAGCTGTCTCTCAGTGCGCTGATTAGTATTCATTTTAAAAACCACCGGAGCTCGGCTCTCCTTACTGCATATCAATAACCCCGGCCAGTTAACTTGCCAGGAGTATTGTTCGGGAGTGGCACATTTTTCACAAAGTTTTGGGCATTCGTCTGCCATTGTGCGGATTAGATCGTCTGTTCCAGGCGGCATAAAATGTGCAGGGTTGGGCTCAGAACTGTTTAAATGGGACTGTCCTGGGGCACAGTGTGAAACAAGGTAACACATTTTTACTCATTTGAAAAAAAACGTGCGCCACATTTGTAAAAATGTGTGACTACTCCAGCCACGGTTCTTGGCAATAATAAACTCTACAGGATAAATTCATTCAAGGTTTATTCAGTGAATAAGTGAATGCCAAACAAACAACTTTAAATAGTCTTTTAATAAATATTATCGATTGATAGTTGTTACTCCACGTAGTTTACATGAACAGAAAGATCCTGAAAAGTGGGCTCAGATATGTAGAAAACCTTCCAGTCCATCGTAACAAAACATGCAGACTTCAGGTGTGTCTCTTTGTGGTTGCACTGTGTATCTTGGTAGTTGTTTTGTTTCTTTTTGTAGTTATTTGGAGTTTTTTTGCGGTTGTTTTGGCCTTTGTGGTTGTTTAGCATCTCTTTCTCATTGTTTTTTCTTCCTTTGTGGTTGCTGTAGGTTTCTGGTTGTTTTATGCATCTCATTGTAGTTGTTTTGTTTCTTTTTGTAGTTGTTTTGTTTCTTTTTGTAGTTGTTTTGTGTCTCTGTGGTTGTTTTTCACATCTCATTGCAGTTGTGTTTTTTTTCTCTTTGTAGTTTTTTTTTTTTTCTCTTTGTGGTGTTTTTTTGTTGTTTCCTATTGGTTATTTTGAGTTTCTTTGTGGTTGTTTATTGTATCTCACTGTAGTTGTGTTTGTTTGTTTCCTATTGGTTATTTTGTGGTTGTTTTGTGTTCCTTTGCAGTTCTTTGTTTTACCAGCCCACAAAAGATGTTAATAGTCATTTCATTGTAAAGCTGTGGTCCAGGGGCACCGGGCCTGTGCCCACTAGCTTCTTTAATAATAATCCACCCATTATACTAATAAGCGATTGAACACACGGGTATCTTGCTCTCTTTGCCAGTGCAGATCAGATTCCTACATCAGGACTGGGCTGTTGTTACCCCAGTCAAACTTTTTTCGGGTTAAAAAAAAAAAGAAAACATTTATCGGCATCCATTCAGCCAGCTCCTTTTATCAAATTTAGACTTAAGTCTGTTTCTGTAGTGCTGCTACTGAGCAAAACCTTTGTGGCACCACCATTTTCTCCTGACTGAACTTGTGCCATACTCGCTGTGTTGACACTCTAAAATAGCCCAGTGGATTGAATTTTTTCCACAAAGACTAAGGTACTAATACTTTCAGGGTAAAAGGTTCTATTCCCCAAAGAAATTCACTCACACTGCCAACTCTCTAAGACATTGTTGGCATCAGATCAATGCCATTAGCTTCTCTCTCTGCCAGTAGAAATGCTGGAAGACAGATAGAAATACAAATGCAGTGGGCCTCTGGTGGGTTATTTTTCAAGTTGTTTGCGAGATAAAGACTCTGTTAGTCTCTCTGCACTGAGGACATTGTGAGCTTCAGAAAGACAACATAAAAACACGATTAGGAGACCACAGGAAAGTAGCATAAAAATAGAATATGAAATAAAGCATATCGTCGCCTGATGAGTTATCGAGCCAAGCGTGTCTGTCAGAGGAAATTTGTGAAGGAGATTTGTATCTGCGGTTGTGGCTGCGTTACAGCTGGATGATTGTCTTTATAAATATGCAAATAGAAATCTATTCCCTATGCTGTAATTGTGAGTACACTGCATGTTCCTCCCAATTAAACGAACAAGTGAAGACGTCGTCCCCGAGAAATGTGCAGACATCCTTACGAAGGGATGGCGCATCCTGATTCTAATTTGCCCCGTCTCGACAAAAATTTTAGCAGTGTTGTTTTGTTTTGTCGATGAAAGAGTCCAACCTGCTTTGTTGTCATGCGATAACTTTTGTCGTCATGCAATCAGGACGGTCGCTCAAACCACTTTTCCAACACCGGAGAACAAATGTCGTTTTTGTCGAACGCAAGCATTGAAATTTCAGTCCAGACCAGGAGTTACAGGCCTCATGCTTGAGTCAAAATCTTTGGATTTCTAGTGAAAGTGCCAACATTAGGCCTAACAGTGTACACAAATCAACCATCGGTGAAAGAGCTTCTAACTGCGGCTGCGTGGCTGTGCCTGCCCTCATTTATATTTTTCATCGAACTGCAACTGTTGCTAAAGCTCTGAAAAAAAAAAGAAGCTCAAAACATGTTTTATTTTTTCTCCTTTGCTTCTCTCTCCTTCTACCATCCTACCCCCCCATCCCTGCCCTCTCCTCCCCTCTCGCATCTCTCCTCCGCTCCCCGCCTGGCCTGCCCTGCCATAGCCCCATTGCTCTGCGGCCTCTCTTTTGTATCTCCTGCCGGCTACAGCTTTGTACCTCCTTCCTCTGCTCCCTTCTGGTCAGGTACAGGTATCGCTTCTCTCTGTCTGTCACTCTTAACGCTCTCTTTCCTTTTTCGTGTCGACGGCTGCTTAGCATGCCGGCTGTAGCTCAGTGCATTCGCATCATCGCTGGAATCTGTGCCGTAACATCTGCCATCTCGCCTCCCGCCGCACCATTTCACCTCTTCCATAGTTGTGTGCACATACGTGTCATCCAGTGTGGAGAACCGGGACTGTTTGTTTTAGTAACGCATGCATTTTTCCGTATTTGGGTTTGTGTGTGTGTGTGTGTATTTGTGCATGGTTGAGGAAGGTGTGTGGGACGTACGCGGCCACGTTGGGTGTGTGTTTGCTTGTGTGTGTCCGTCCGTCAAAATAAAGGTGGAGTTGTCCAAAGACACAGAGCTCCTCTTTATTAGATATTCTATCCCCACGGCCAGGTTGGAGAGGTCTGACATTCCATTTCCACCTGTCAGCTTAGCCAGGTCCGACCCACCAGTCAGCGTCTGGAGGAGAGTCAGCAGGGTGGGATGGAGCGGTGGTAACTAGCTAACCTTCTCCACAGCTGTCTCTCACGCTACCGTCTGCTTCGACAGGATGTCTAGTCACACACACACACACACGCCTGTCAGAACACTCCAGCTGGGCTCTCTCAACTAAAGCGATGCACTACATGCAAGTGCATGGACTTTGAGAATAAAAGTGTTAGTTCCTTTCGTTTATTTCCTTAGTTTCTCCCCTCAACCTTCATTTTAGACCAGATAAATTGGGTTGCACCATCATGAATCCATCGTGAGTGTAAAAACGATGCCTTAGCTTTTAGTACTACTGGCTTAATGTCAAACCTGTTACTTCTAAATCAGGTTACACCATTGAAACTTTCAAAATGTCTTCGGTAGCAAAGACTAACCTGTGGAAAAATAAAAAGCTGTAGGAGGGCAACAAAATAGGGAGCTGGTGGTTAGCTCCGTGCGGGCTAACCACCATTAAGCTTGCTTCTATTTCTCTGCAATCTTTTATTCCATTTCTTTCATCCACTACACCAGCTGATATGAAAAACTTAAACCTTCTTCATTTTAACAAAGTTCAACTACAGCTCCCAGAAACTAGAAGCACAGGACCAACGTTTTGAGACTAACTAACCACTGCCTTTCGGCTCGACTTGTTCCTTCTGTTGAGCTGTGAGGTCTTGTCTGTGAACGGCTAAGCCTTATGGGAAATGTAGTCCATCAAAAGTTTGCTAAAATACAAAATATTTAACAAACAAAAGGTGGTTTTTGATAAGAGGCGTGTCTCAGGACAAGTGGTTGAGCGAGGTTTGTTTCAGGACTTTTTGTAATTAGCATGCGGTTGCAAACATCAGTGTGATTTTGAATGAGCTCGTCTTCCTCAGTTCCAGTTTGACTCTGGCTCTCTAGATATTATACTTAAATGCCATTTTTCTGTATCGAAGCTGTGGTCTCCTTTTTATTCAGTACGTGTACATTGAGAAACACGTGTTGAGAGTATGTAGGCTAGCTTAGAATGAGACAATGCTAGCCAAGCTGATGCATGGTCATTGTTGTGTTCCTTTGTGCAGTCTAAAATATTCCAGTTGTATTTAATTATTAGACGGCATCTCATCTCGTGTCAGGTCAGACCACATTCCATGTTATCTTTTACTCCCTACTTTTAAATTTCAAGCAAGTTAGCAAGTACAGCAACACCTGGTTTGATAGCTAGGTGTAACGATTAGCTATAACTAACTTCGTAGTTTTGCCTAACAAGTGAACAAGTTTTTGTGGTGCAACCTGTTGAAATTTAGATTTGTAAATCTCCTGTATAGTGAACATCGACGTTTTGTCTAGTTTAAAGTGGTGCGAGAGGCTCCTTTAGTCAGTAAACTTTTTTCATTTGAGAATTTGTGGCATGCAAATGGCAGTTGAACAGTTCTTTTTACATCAATTTACTAAATTCTACTGCTACACCAATAATAATAATAATAATAATAATAATAGATTGTAAACAGTTTCCTCCTAAATGTTATCACTTTTTTAGTATAAAAACACAGGAGAGACACAAGGAGAGAAATGGTGAGACCCTAGTTTTTCTGTCCAAATGAAAAAAATATCACCCATCTCCATCTGTGAGTTTACGTGTGTGTAGATGTGTGTTGTACTTATTTTTTTTAAATGCATCTTCTTGAGCTACAGATGTAACTTGATGTCCTATATAAACACCCACCTTTATTTCTCTCGCTCTCTCTCCCTTTCTAGTGTTTACTCCAAAAGTGATCGGTTTAGCGATCGCGCGGTACGACTTCAGCTCACGTGACACCCGTGAGCTCTCGCTGCAGGAGGGTGACGTGGTGAAGATCTACACGAAGTCAGGAGCCAATGGCTGGTGGAGGGGCGAGGTCAACGGCAGGGTGAGTGGCAGCCATGGGACGCCGATCAACCACACTGAAACAGCATTAGTAACATCAGTTGTAACTGGACAGACTTGGGACAGTAGTCAATATGAGTCCTCTGAAAAGATGATTTCCCTGTGATGGATGTCGCTTTGCACTGAATTTGTGCCTACATTCGCTGATATTTAAAACGTTTTGGAGCTTTCATTTGGTGCGTTGACTCAGAAACTCTGAGTCAGACTCCAATCTGGATGTTAAAATTGCTAGTCCTGTTGTCGTAAGCGCTAAAAATGTCCTCTTTGGATACAAAAGATTTGGCAGATAGTTTTGTCTACAGGCACCTGGAAAGGACTATTCAGAGTCCGGCTGTGTTTATCCTCAGTTTGTACAACTTTCCAACATTTCAGTTTCCCAATATCATCACATGGAAGACTTGGTTGCTCTTTTACATCTTAAATGCAGAGGTGTTCCAATCCAACAGCAAGAGTGCTATATAATCAGGCGTGCAGTGCTGAGAGAACCCTGCGTCTAAATGCAGGGAGATATATGTACTGACTCCCACGCCCATGCGCTGCAGCCTAGCATGCCGGAGAGTGTTAGACTGAGTGACAAATTCAGCCTGTGTGTGTTTGCGCATGTTTGCGCTGCAGCCCCTCAGTAATGTGTCTGTGCCGCGAGTGTGTTTTGTGAACAGCTGTGGTGAATTAAGAAGCGCTTCTCTATTTTCTAAGCCTGATGTGTGTGTTGATGCCGCTCTGGTGAAAACTAAACACTGTACGTAGAGTCTGTGGAGAGCTGTTAGCCTCTCTTTAGAGCTTTCAACCCGCAACAACAATCTGTACAGCTGGCTGGAGAAACAGCTGGCTGAGACTGTCAACTGTCGAAAACCCTGCAGGATCGTATCACAGTAACCTTTTAATATCACTTCAGTGTAATATCAGGCTCTTATAGTCTAGTTTGTTATGAATGGTGGTCAAAAGAAAAAGATACTGTCTTCATATTGGTTTTAGCTTTTAAATGCATGTTTTTAAAAAATATTTTTACAGTCAAGCTGTATCATGCTTCACTGTACTTTTTGTGGATTAGAATCTTAGAATCTACTTTTGACAGTACTGATTTTAATTGCCATTAAAAAGAATCAAATAACTGGAATGATTTCTATCATTTAATGACACTTTGTCTTATTAAGGTTATTGGCCATGTAACACCAATATTTGTTCTCAGCTCAGTGTCCATGCTTTGGGATGTGTGAGAGATATAAATAGGTTACAAAAAGTGTTTTATTTATCCGTTTTTCTTCATTCGAATCTTTTTTTTTTTTCAAATAATATTTCACTTATTTGATTGACTTTTTTGTATGCTGAACATTTTGTTGTAAACATTAATATCATACTTTATGTCAACGACTTAAAACATCAGCAACAAATATCATGTCGGGCCTCAGCCTGAAGGAAAATGGCTTAAAGGAAGAGTTCATGCAAAAATAAATATTCAGTCATTATCTTCTCACTCCTGTGTCAATATAAAAGTTTTGAGCTGCACGGCAAAACAGCACTACAGTATTCCCCAAAACAGCTGAAGGAGACGGGGACTAAAACGCAAAAAAAAAACAGCTGGAAAATATCATGAAATGTCTCCATGCAGGCTGTCTGGTTTAAGTCTCCGGAAGCAGCCAGGAATCTAAATTGATTTGAAAAGACGTTCTTTAAACCCTTCTATGTGCAGTCAAGCCCGGCAGCATTTCAGTCCATGTTAGTTCTTCTAGCTTAGCAGCCACAAAGAAAATTTCCGCTCAGTGACATCTTTTCAAATCAGTTTGGTATTTCAGGGCTTTCAGAGACTTGGACAAGCTGTATGGAGCCATTTTATATTTTCATTAAGAGGTTTTTTTTACATTAAGGAACAAATCCCCATCTACTTGAGCTGTTTGAGAGAATGCTGCAACACTGTTCTGCTGTGAAGCTCCTGAAATGTTTTGCAGATTACGAAACATCACCCACACTTTCCATTGGCATGGGGGTGGGTCGCTAATGACTGACTTTACATTTTTGAATGAACTTGTTCTTTAATTTTCTAGAGGACTCACATGTAAAATACACATATTTGTTACTTAGAAAATGACCCAGTGCTTTCCCCTACACACAGCTCATCACTGGTTTGCTGAAAGACATTCTGGCAAATGACTATCATGAAGTGGAGGAAAAAAAAGGGGAGGGAAAGTTCATACATTATAAATGACTGTAAATAAAGTGTGTGTAATTGTGTCAGTCAACTCCTGTGTGGTAACGTCCTCCCCTCTCTCCCCCCCTCAGGTCGGCTGGTTTCCATCCACGTACGTGGAGGACGGTGAGGAGTGAAAGGTCACGCACGGGAAGAAGAGTGAGGAAAAAGTAAGAAAGGCTGCAGTGGAGTAAGCAAACCGAGCACACAGCAGTAACAAAGACAGTGAGCTTTTTGCAGACGGCTTCACCCTCCTCGATGGAGCCCCGTCGCCTACAACCATCCCAGAGGCCTTTCGGGAGGGACGAGGGGCTACAGTACATTGCAGATGCAAAGATGGGCCCCATCACTTCTGGTTGACTCTGTGTGGCTAAGTGACTCCACCAACTAGCAGCTTGCCTGTCAGCGGGGCACGAGCTCTTGCCAGACACCCCCCTCCTCCCGAACTCTGTCGGTCCATCCATAATTCACCCTTCGCTCCTTTCCCTCTCTCTGCCCAGGCCAGCCGCGGCCCCCCAACTCCCACCTGTTTCTGCTTGCCAAGTCGGCCATCACCAGTCTGTCAAAAGCAGATACTAAAATGCCACTCTTCCATTCATGCGCTCATCCATCCAAGCATCCATCCGAACATCCAACCTCCCCCCCAACCCCTGTGGGAAAAAGAGTCATGAGCTGGAAACGACCCACACTGTAATGTTTTTTTTCCCTTTCCTTTCATCCCCTTTTCACTCTGGCGGGATTTCGCTCTGTCTTGACCTTGCCTGTGTGTTTCTTCTACTAATGCAGGTGGTTATTGATGACTTGATGACCCAGATTCACTCTCACACACACACACACACACACACACACACACACACACACGAAAACACTCATACTCACACGAACCACCCACCTCTCCTCCCCTTCAGATTATGATCACACACACACACACTCTTACAGAAGATTTAAGAGAGGGATGGCGTCGGATAGCATCGCTGCACAGTGCCAGCAATTGATCGCTGTTGTTCCTATTTTCCTGCCGCCTCCTACATTCTTTATCTCGAGCCCAGCCTCTCATGTTTTCTAGTTGTCTTGGCCGTTAGCGATTCCTCCGCTCTTATCGGTGGCAGCTCTGTCGACAGGAGCACATTCGGCCGAGGGTTTATCTTATTGGAGGCATTAGCAGCTTGTCGGGGTGGGGGGAACAAGCCACTCCAAGCAACTCCTGTCCCCTTTAATATAAAGAGACGAGATAAAACATGAACGCAGCCCGACTTTTTTTTTTACCCCCCCAATTGTCCATCTCACTCTCTTTTTTTATTCAGCATGTCATCCACCCAGAATAGTGTGTTTTACCCAGATTATGCATCGAAATCATGTAACATCTTCCTCCGAACTGTCAGTAGAGACTCAGTGTTTGACTCAAACTGTCATATTTGAGGTACAATTTGTGCAGAAACACCAAACACTTTGCATTTAGGGGATTTGTTTTGGCGAGAAAAGCATCGTATTTAAAAAAAAAAAAAAAAAATGCTATTTATGCATTAACACTTCAATCCAAAAGAAACTGAAATCAGCCTCCAGAAAAAGAATTTTTCCACCCGCCTATGTCCTCCCACTAAATGTCCTCCTATCACCCCCTCTTCCTTTTTCTGTGTCCCTCCCTCACCCCCTGTGTACATTATGCACACCGTCTCCTTAATCCGCAGTGAAAGAGGATTTTCCCACATTTGAGGGAATAAATACCTTCACAGCGAGAGGTGCAACACATTCGTAATGTAGACACAGACAAGAGGAAGACGGCGGTGTACACAGATCCAAAAGTGATCAACCTGTGTCTGCAGGTGAGGCCAAATACTCCCCGGCAGTTGGCTTTGTGCAGCGATGCTTTAATCTCAGCCAGGAGTTTGATTCTCTGCTTTTATACATCGAGTAAAACAAACTACAAACCGTGCTTCTTTGTTGAACATATGTACATATTGACATTGTTTTAATTTAATTTAATGTTTGGTCTGTTCACACAAGGGGTAGAACCTCTGACCCAATCACACAACTGTTGTAATTTCAAACAAGGATTTCTATGATGAATGTTACTTTGAACTTGCCCTTTAATTTCTTCATTTTTCTTTCTTCCTCCTCTCTCCTTAAATACAGACTTTCGCACACTTACACACACCCACGCATGACATTTTAAAAACCATCCATCTCTTTTCTGTTAAAGGAAACTATTTACGTAACCTGCAATGTACATAAAATACCAGATCTGTCACCGAAACACACACGGGGGACAGTTTATGAAGAGGCAGCATCCTGTGGTTGACAATTTAAAGGGTAGTTCCACATATTTTACACATCCAAGTGTGGTTACAGGTCTTGGGAAGTGTTGCATTTGTGAAGAAAGTAGTATAAAGCCTTTTGTGGCTCCAGAGAAAGCTGTTCGTAATCTGGTCAGTTGCCTCCAGTGATGACACTCAGTGGCTGAGTTGTATTGTGGGTAATGTAGGTGCCAGGTTTTGAAAGAGCTGTCCATCATGATGGATAAATGATGATCTGATAAATCAGAACCAGAGATTTTGACTTTCTTATTCCGCACACACTTCTTCCTTTATCAAAACTTGGGTGTGTACATTACCCACAGTCCAACATTGTGGGGCTTTATACTTCAGTAGAACATACTTCAAAGTGCAAACTTGGTGGAGTTACCCTTTAAAGAAAAACATGGTGGAATACTGAATCTGACATTGAATAAAGTCTGAACTTTCAGAGCTGATCCTAATTTAAGATCAATAAAGCCATCGTGTGGCCAAGTGCTGCATCCTGCCTCTGGTAACATCCCTCAGGGCGTTCATCCTCCCCTGTCAACATCTTCATTGTGTCCATGCCATTGGGTATTGTGTCAGAAATCTATTTTGTGAGCCTGAGTAGTAATTTATTGTAATAATATGCTTTTGTATGCACTAAATGGAGCCATTATGTTTGAAAACCACTAACAGCCCCCTGCCAGCCCTGCCACTCGGCGCCATTATGCCCCGCACGACGACTGCTTTTTGTTTAAACACTGGATTCAAGAAATTCTTCTTCACATTAATGTAATTTTGCATGACGTGTCCCCTTTCCCAACTTTTTTATCACCAGCGACCACTAGATGGAAGCATCCTAAACGCATCTCTTCCTCTCCGAGCAGTCACCTTCAACTCGCTCAAGTTTGGAGATGACATCATCTGATAAGGAGGTGAACAGTGTTTAAGGAATCCATTAGCGTCAGATGTGTTGCTGTGAGTGAGGGGGAGAGAGGACACATTCAAAACCAAACCACATTATGAAAATACACAAGATTTCGTTTTTCTGAAGAGGCAGGGAGAGTATCTGTAAAGTTTCTGGCTTTCTTTCTCCTGACATCCGAGGAACTTTATAGCATGCCCAGCAGGAACTCAGAGAAGGATATTTCCCCTCCCCTCCTCCTTCCTGAAATGTCCGCAGTCTCTCAACAGCCAAACATTACCTTTCATAACATCTTTAGGAAATCTTGCGGACCGACAGTGGCACAAATGTGATCCAGCGCAAGCTTCTCCTCCCGTCTCAGGAGAAGTGGGGAAGGCAGGAGTAGGCATTCTGTAATCGCAGACTCCAGTAATCCACTCCCGCACCTCCTCCTCCGCCCAGATGAACTCCGACAGCGGGGCCATTTACAACTGCAGGCCTTCCTCCCCTCGCGAGCGCGCTCCCAGATTCTCTGTGCATGGGAGGAAGGCTCAAGGGTATCTGTGATCTAATCATTACACCATCTCCTCACCTCGGCGACCCCCGCTGCATCCATCTCTCTGTCGGCTGCCCTCTCTCCCGCTCTGCCTTACCTTGTCACTTCTCTCTCTCGCGCTCTCTCTTTCCCCATCTATCTTTCATCCAATCTCTGTCCTCTCGGCTTCTCTCTGTATTCTGTCCCTCACCCCCGTCACTCTGTAGGCTGTAACTGCTGTACGTTGGCGAGCAGAAGATTCAGGATTATCGGGAGAGGAGGGAGGGATGCGGTCCGGTTCTCGGTAAACAACTCCGCCAGAATGAGGACCAGTTTAATTTTACCACAAATTAATAGACTGTGAGAATGATGCCATAATTAGAGAATGATTTAGACTTGGCTCTCACCACTCTCACCACCGTCGTCTGCTCATGTGCAGTGTGTGCACAGATTACATCTCTATGCTCAGGCACGCACACGCTCACACACGCAAACACACACACACACACACACACACACACACACACACACACACACACCCCCTGTACGTGCGAAAATGCATTTTGACAGGATTCAGGGCCGGGCGAGTCTTAGCCCAGCAGGGGTCACAGGATACAATTTCTTCAAGCGAAACATGAGCGCAGCTCTGTAGCGGGCTGAACAGAAACATGCCAGTCACTCACACCTAAAGAAAACATCCAATACCTGCTTTCTTTCTGGGCTGCAAAATCCATCCCTGATCCATGACATCATTGACAAATCATCCAACTAACTCTGTGTGATTTTCACACTCCTGACTGAACCTTTATTTCATTCACTGTGTCCGTGCTCTGTTATCCCCATGAAGCCAAAGATGTACGCTGTACCTACTGTACACTCAATGTTATGTCTCATAACCACGGTACCCGACCGCTGTGGCCTAACTCTATAACTGTGCAATCTTGACTGTGTAGCATTACCGGTGTATTGTTGCTGTATCATACTGTAAAATATGTACATAGCACATAATAAAGATATACATTGCTTCTTCTAAGGTGGGGTTTTGTGTTAACTGGATTTCAGCATTTGTTACAAGCATTGTTTGGCTAAATGTGCAACAATGTTCGATGAATATTTAATGGGAAAATAAGACAAGATTAGGTAGAATACGACTAACGTTCCTTTGAACGGTCCAGTGTGGGAAGCGAATGGCTTCTAGCTGTGTGGTTACATATGTGAATGCGAAAAGGCCCTAATGATTATTCATAATTAAGGCTACAACATTAGTTTCTGCTGATCGATCCCCCTAAGTCTTACATACTCATCGGCAGAAATCATACAGGGCAGCAGGGGGGTCCAGACGCCACCTGCCGCCCCTACTGGTCTCATGTTACGCACTGTGTAAGCACAAAAACCACTTGGTTGATCCTCGAATCATAGTATTTTGGTCGCCACAAACACTGCTGCAGATGTTCCTAGGTTTCATTAAAATTACTCAATTTTTTTGTCACCACAAATCCAGCTGTTGAGACGTCACAGTCCCTGCACAAAAACCCAGCTCCCGACATGTTGGTCAGTTAACATGTGCATAATGTGAACATCAAATTACACGTTTTTAGGAAATGTCAATGTGACACGTACAATATAGAAACAAATTCTACAGTTATGTCTGCATTTTACCTAAATAATGATACATTGCAATGATAGTTTTCAGAGGTTAAGGCAAGTCACTCAGCAGTTGTGTTGAAATGCTCCATGGGAGTTATTTTAGGCTGACAATACCAGCTCTCTATCTAAACGAATGTGGAGAGAGCGATAACTTCACTTCGATGATCACCGGGACAGAAAAACTGCATGCACATAATCACCAGTTACATCTGACACGAACAAAGAAAATGGCAAAAGATTAAAACGCTAACAATTTGAAAACCTTGCCCCAAAGGGAAAGCCCTTCTTTCGGTACAGGTTGGACACATGGGGCACATGGTTTGACGACACCAGCTTCTTTCAGTCCGGAGCGCGTCAGCTCATCCGTCCGGAGCACTTAAGGTAAATGGTAAATGGCCTAGAATTTCTAAAGCACTTTTCCAGTCTACAGACTGCTCAAAGCGCTTTACAACACTCAGGCATTGACACAAGGCTGACATGCAAGGTGCTGACCTGCTCATTGGGAGCAATTTGGGGTTCAGTATCTCGCTCAAGGATACTTCCGCGTGCAATCCTGCGACCTTCCGATTACTGGACGACCCGCTCTACCTCCTGTGCTGCTGCCGCCTCAAGGCTGAATGTTTGAATCAGCTTACCTCTTTTATAATACCAAGAAAGGTGTATATTAGTCTGACATCCTCCTCGTCTATGTGGATATATCGTGTGTTGAAGTAGTCTACTTAAATGTGAAATACTTGAAAGAAAATACTGTAGTTTTTCCTCCACTTAATGTATGAAACAACGAATAGTACTTTACAGATTCAAAAGCCCCTCAAGATCTACATATATAATTCTGTATCTGATGTGTTTTTAAGACAGAAAAGTTAAATTAACTGGTTAAAAAACTCTTTTATTTATAATTACAGCTTCTCCTCCTCTCTCATTCCAAAAACCCAGAATCTATGAATATTTAACCGCAACGTACAGGATGCCTCCAACTTCACTGAAAAATTGAACTGAGTGTGTGTGCGTGCACACTGGAGGCTGCCGAAGTTTTCACAGCACACTTGTTGGAAGTTGCATTTTTTAAACCAGGATTAATTAGCAAGCTAATTGCGTTCAGTAAACCCTGCTCCTGCTGAGGTTCATGTCTTAAAAGTGAGGCTGAAGGTGAGCGCAGAGAAACTCTCCTCTGGCAACGCTCGAGTGCGAAACTCAACCAAAGAAACAGGCAAAACAGATGTTTGGTTTACATCTTACGGTTACCTGTTTTACTTTTATCTTTTATTTTATCGATTTTGTCCCATGCGACTTACAGTAATTCATACATTCATACATACGTTCATATGCTGATGGTGGTGGCTGCCATGACAGCACACCCGGAGCAGTACGGGGTTCAGTATCTTGCCCAAGGACACTTCGGCATGCAGACCAAGGGAAAAACGTGATTTGTTGATAAAAGCAAGGCATAGGTAGAGATTGTTGTTAAGAATAGCTACATCTGATGAATCAAAAACACATCGAAATACATATAATAATCTAATAATATGTATAATATAACTCTAAAATGGACCAATTGCATGCATGACCTTGGGTGCTACTTTAACTTTAGTAAAGGATCTAAATACTACAAACCTCACAGCAACAGCATCATTCACTCATGTAATTAGTGCACTAATCTATTTTATTTAGAATGTTTTCATACATAGTTTATAGTACATAGTTTTCTCAGTGACAATTCCATCAGTGGACAAAACATCTCAAAGAACTATGGAAGTGTAAAGTGTAATGAATCACTCAGTAAGTAGTTTTTGGTTGACATTTCGACAGTGAAGTGTTCAAATGAGCTCCTTAATTAGTGACCCCGGTGTGACTTGAGAGACCGCCCCAAAACATGAAAGCAGAAGTCACAATCTCCAATTCATGAATTATCAACGTTAATGTGTTCAGCGAGCTCAGTGGCTGCAGAAGCGCGGCGCCGTAAATCAAAGGCGAACGAACGCACTTGAGCCGTGATCGCGGCCAGCCTCGTCTCTGTGAGCTCAGTCTGCCCAGAAGTGACTTCCTGACTGAAATTAGGACTCGGTCCTTAAAGTGTAGTAGTGCTCATTAAACGGCTGCCGCGGTGTTACTGCAGTGTTTTGTTGCCGTTCCCTCCACAGGACTTAAATAACCCGCAGCCAGTGGGGTGCTGTTTCTCACTAGCTTATTGGATAACAGGTGTGAATGATTATGGGGATAACGGTGGGCCTCGTTGCTGATGTCATGCTGGGAATAACAAACCAAGTTAGCCGAACTTCTAAATATAGCTGGTTAGAAAAGGTGAATGCTAGCAGTGCTGTGGGTGTGAGGAAACATGCAGGGAGCTGTTGTAGAAGTGTGTGCAAGAGACAGACCATATGCTGATGCTTAGTGCTTAGCTTCTCTGTGAAAAAAACAAAAAACAAAACAAAAAAAATGGTTGCATGCATTGTGCCTGTGTGTGTGTGTGTGTGTGTGTGGGTGGTGGTCTCCTCGGCCATCTGGTGCCCGGTTACCTGCCGTCGCCGAAGCTAGACTGAGGCTCAGACACCAAAAGGATGTGCGGTGTGGGCTGTTGCTGGCGCTGCAGGGGCGGAGAGAGACGGCGTACTAAACGCCCACCAGGTGGGCTTCGCCTTGGCCCGGATCTGGATCCACCCGCCAGTCCACTTCCAGCTGAGGCTGGACCACCAGCGTGACAGATGGCTGGTGAGAGGGTGACATCAGCCTTTCCTCGCAGCGCTGGGAGATTGTTAGCCCAACTTTCTGGACTGCTGCAGTCCTCGCTGATATGAAATGGATTTTGAAAACGAGCAAAGAGCTCTGTGTTGTTGAGACTGATGGAAAGAGAAGCTCTTGTCACTGATAATACAGGAGCAGGGGCGGCTGATAGTAATCGTGAGCTTGTTCCCAAACCACAGACTCCCTTCAGTGTGGCCCTACATGTCAAGAGACATGCCTCAACTCTGCTGGTGGAGCGGCTTCTGTTGTCTAAGCTCACAGAATGCCTCAGAACAACAGCGCAGATTGAAAAGTAAACTTGACACTGCACAGGGCGTAGAGCCTCGGCCATCTTTAATTAGACAAAAGGCACATATTTCCTGTCGCTTTATTTGTTATATCAGAAACGCCTCAGGACAACCATCCATAAGAAACGGTGAATTTATAGTTAGTTAATAGTGTAGGCCATTATAAACTTGCAGCTGATGTTTATAAATCTTGACTAATTGATGAACAAAAAGCACTGGACCCAAAACCCAAAGGTGAAGTGGGAGTCACTGATCATAGGTGAAACTAAATGTATAAAAACTCGCCAAAAGAAAGAAATGTCAAACACACTCAACCCAGATCTTCCCCCAAACAGAACACACAGTGAGTCAACCGATGGTGTTGACTCTCTGAAAACACAGCACCGTCTGAGCAGGGGGACTGCAGCCCCCTTATATAGCCTCCCAGCTGACTGACTGCAGCCAGCTGAGGGAGAACAGCACAGGTGCACCCAATAGCCTCTGATGACCTGTGACTTGGACCTTGAGTTCACATCAGGGCCTTGCAGAATCTCTGATCTGTCCATAACAATATTGCAAATAATAATTTTAAAAAAGTGCTAAAGATTCATTTTTATATTTCTTCAAAACTTCCAGGTCACCATTTACACGATATCGGAACATTTCTAACGGTACTGAAATGTGATATGAGATCAGCTTTTTCCCCTTTGGCTTCAGCTTTTGTTTTCAACTGCAACGTCACATTCCTCACTTGAGTCGAGGGTCTAAGGACAGAGGATGTCGCGATTTTGGCCTATATAAATAAAACTGATTTGATTTGATTTGAGTGACACACAACAAATTTTAAAAAAGCTGCTGGTGATTGAGTGTTTGAGAGCTGATTTTCTTCTAAAATCCATAAAAATCACAAGGACGCCTGGCAGGTAGTGAATTTGATCTAATGGCACGTACAGCATGGTACCTGGAGTATACAGTACATATATGTTCAAACTGTACTTGTAACAATATGACCTCCTCAGGTCCACTGTTCTCCCTTGTTTCATTTTAGCACTGCAGTCATCTGTCTACTTCTCCTCCCACCCCCCCTTTTCCAAATCCCAGTATCTCATGCAACCTGCCATGTTTTGACTTCTTCGACTGCGCTATATGCCAGTCTATTCCTCGCTCGTGCTTTCTCCGGGTTTATTGCTGTCTTTTGGGGCCATGAGGGAGCCATCATCATTGCCAGACGCTGCTGTGTGTAAATATCAAGCAGCACTCTTTCCCCCCTATTTTCCTGGAGACTATCAGCACTGCATAAACACTGAGGTGCTGTCTACAGAACACACTCAGACAGCTCATCACCATAAAACACACACACACACACACACACACACACACACACACACAATTGCCCAGTCGGAGACACACACTCCTGTATCGGCTGGTACGGGCATCTTCCTATACAGGTTGCGGCTACATTCTTCTCATACATAGTTATGTATTCAGCACTGATTCAAGGGGAGGTATTCTCTATATCAATGTGTGCATGTTGTCATGGCTTGGCATTTCTCAGAAGCCGAGAGTGTGTGTGTGGGGTGATTGCATTTATTAAACCGGAGCCCGCATGGAATAAAGGCACACTCTCTGGTGCACTTTTTCAGAGCTGTAGTTCTCCGTCGCAGACTATTTTTTTCCCGACTAACACATACAACAAACACGCGCCAGCTGTACAGAATGTGTGCCCCGAGACACACACACACACACACACACACACACACATAACAGATGGTGGCACAAACACTGCCTTCAATAATAACCAGCATCATAAAACACTTGAAAACGTTTGCCTTAAATCTCCTGAAAGGCTGACTCCGAGGTTTTATTTAGCCGCCTTGTACTCGCAGTTTTGGACTCGTTCTGTCCCGTCTCCTGGAGAGGCTACGTACTGACGGAACGCCTCATGGCGTCGTCCTTTCCCCCAAGGTCAGCAGGTACCAGCAGCGGAAGGCGAGCCTGCTTCAAACCAGAACGGCAGTCACATGTATAGCTGGTGCTCGCAGCAGATATATTTCAGTGTGTGTCTGTGTTCAGTCTGTAAATAAATACTTGGGTGTGATGACACCCTGTGTGCGCCACACTATTTTTTTTCTCGGTGCATGAATTGAGACAAAAAGCAGAGAAAACAGAGTGTGTGTGTGTGTGTGTGTGTGTGTGTGTGTGTGTGTGTGTGTGTGTGTCACACCTGTGACCTAGTCATGCTGTAGCTGAAACAAATCTCTGTGGAAGATGCAGTCACACCAAATATCACCATGGTTACATGACAGTTAATTATCACTAAACAATTTCCATCACACAAATGAGAAACAATAAGTCTGCTCAAATGTACATCATTAGTAGTGTACATGCTTGTGCATAATGATGCTGATAATGATGATGCCTCTCGACGCACAGCAGCAGTTAGCACTGTCAGTGTCGCAGTCAAATTCAAAACGGTGTGCACACATCCAGAAGGGAAGAGCCATCGTGGTCACGCATTCTGTGCCATTTGTAAAACACATCTTCACACCTAAACGACTACATGATTGATTGTCAGTGTCTCCCGGGTATACGGCATACTGTATATCACAGCTCCCAAAACAAGATGGCCGCATGTACTCTTACGGCGACACGTACCAGACCTTCATCGAAAACTACTTGGTTAGGTTTAGGCAAACATTGTGGTCTGGGTTAAAATCACCAACATACCTATGTTAAATACAAGTACCTGCGTTACTCGACTATGTTAGTAAATTAAAAGTACTTACCATTGATTTCTGGTTTCACACTGGACACCCACAGCGGCCCTGCGAATGAAAGCCCTCTGTCTGTTTGACCGTCTGTCCGTCCCCAGCCTCCGCCCCACATGGGGTTCTCGCTCCTCTCCTCGCTTTCTCTTTGCAGCTGTTGTTATGGCTACAGCCACTAGAGGCTGCCATGTATCAATAAACACAATATGGGTCATGATAAGCTGGTTGCGTTTGCGACCTATATGGTCGTTTTTCAGATGAGGACAGGCTGCAGGTTGCACTCCCATATGCTGCGTAACGAGGCAACTAGTACAAAAAGTGGAACAGCCGAACCAGAGCAGGTTAAACAGGTAACATCTGCGGCAGCACAATAATAGTTTAAGATGTGTTGAGTACATAGAGTCGATTGTTCATCGGACCATCATCAGAGCCAAACAGTAATGGAAAATAAAAGGCAAGAGTTTCCTGCAGTGATATGAATGGATTTTACTATACGGCAGCTCAAAAATGCCTTTATCTTGTTATTTTATCATTTTTGTGTTTATGATTTGAATTCAAATGTTTCGAATTGGTACCTCTTTGGTTTAGGCACCAAAACTATGACCACATTCGGTTTAGTCGCTCACATAACTCCCTTTACGGTATTTATGCACGTTAACTCACTCAAGTTACTTAAATTCAACTCAGTCTTGACTCTGGACACACACTGGATGTAAAATCCTGTCTCCAGGGGGAAAATCTATTGTATTACCACCTCCCAACTTTTCCTGCTCTCACTGCACTAGAAGGGTGAGAGATTTTCAGGTGCATCGCGCTGGTCCATGTTTTTGTTAATGACTGCATTTCAATTTTCTGTTCACTAGGTCCTCGTTTGACCTCGGCAGCTTTTGTTGTGCAATTGAAGCTCGCCCACCATGACAGACTTGTGTTGTATACATGTCATAGAAATTGAAATACTGAGAACCCTTTTTGAAATAATACTCCACGTACCACAGATTCCTTAAGTACAACATCTGTCATGCTGCATTATTGGAAAAAAAAAGCATTTATAAGACACCAATAAATTCCCTTTTCATGTGATGATGTAGCTTTAAAAACACTGCACGCTCCATCTGAATATTTTCCTCAGTATTAATTTGATATTGCTTGAAGGCACCTTTGGGACACACAGATACAGAGTATAATGCGATGTTGTTTAACAATGTGGAAATGTGTTATCTAACTTTCAGGCAGCCTGACGGGAAGTTTAAAGATAAATATTGGGAACATTAAGCTTAAATGAGATATATTAACTTCTTCGGCTGCACTTCGTTTTTTTTTCTTTTCTTTTCTTTTTTACTCTAGTGGATTTTCTAAACCCTTTATTTTGACTTTGTGCTCAAGACGCTTCATCACAGCCGATTCCAAAAGCTAGGAGATTCCAGAATTTCTGCCTCTCCAGCGGTTTCTTACGTGGGGCCAGAGGTGAGGGAGACCAACGCTTTGTGTGGCGTCTCGGTTACATTTCATTTGCTCCTCTCTTCCAGCTGCATTCGCTGGCCATTAGTTGTCTTACTGGAGTGGGACCGGAAGGATTTTCCAGCGTGATAAAGACGGTGTATGCTTATGTGTGAGCTTGACATTCCACCATGCATCACGCTTAAATGCTGAGCTGTTGTTGAAAGTGGGTTTATTTTACGCACGACTGGGAAGCCTCACATCCATTATTTACCTGGAACTCTTCGGACAGTACGTAGGAATAGAAAGTCTGTTTGTGTGCACGTGTGTGACATACAGGTCGACCAATCAAAGAAATCAAGGAGCGCGAAAAAAAAAAAAATAGTTGGGACCAATATTCATTTGCTTTACAAATGTCAACCAGTGATGGAATGAACTTAAGCACAATTTGCTCAAGTACTGTGCTAAAGTACACTTCTCAGGAATTTTACTTGAGTGTTTCCATTTTCTGCCACTTTAAACTTCCTCTTCACTACATTTATTTGATTACATACAGTTACTAGGTACTATGTAGATTCAAATTATTCAGCATTCATAGGCTATAAATCAGATCAACCCCAGAGACTTGATACTCAACTGACCCAGGCCTTCAGAGGCTTGGTTGCCAGTTTCAAATCTGATACTGGCCTTAGCCAAGTGGTAAAAGAAGTCGATCTTACCTGCCGCTGCTTTGCTGACCTCATCCACTCCGCCAGCTCACACTCCCTGTGGACCGACCGCGTATTAGCATCTGCACACAGTCCTTCCCGTCACAAAACTCTTATGCCTTGCACAGAACAAACGCAATGTGAATTATCTGCACAATTAGATAACATACAAAGACAATGATAAGAAGCAATGTCAGGCTTACCTGGTAAGTTTGGGAAATACGTCTCAGCACTGCGCAGCATAGCTCTTATTGATCTGAACTCCACCCGGGGAACAAGCATTTTAAACTTTGTTTGCTAGTCACCTCGTTGACAGAACTGACGAAGCATGAATTCAGGCTTTTTACAAGATAGCATTATGAAGTTATTATTTCGGCTTCCTGCTGATCTTTAATTGCATTCGGATCACGGAGAAATCTCTCCTTTTCGGGTTCATATTGATGTGGTTCGCAGTTAATTTTATATTTGCAATGCTATAGTGAGTAATGCTAAGCCTATGTGACACTCATAAGGCTGCTGTTAACATCATTAAGATGTCTGAGTGCAAATTATTGCCTTTAGCTGTTTTTGTGACCAACAATAAACATGGTAACATTTCTGTAATTAACACTGACATAGCTTTCTTAGTTTTAAGACTGAAAGGGCCTTTTTACCTGTTTACAAAAAGGCTTAACATTCTCATCCTCTGCACTGCAGATATTTCAATCATTAAACCTTTTCTTTTTAGGCTGATTATATTCATTGTCATGGAGTGGACAATGTAAAGGAGAAACAAATGTGTGTCTCCTTTATATTAGCATGTTTAATTACTCATTGAATAATTAAATACATCATGCATGTGGTTTTTGGAATGGCCAGCACTACTCTGCCTCTGATTGGCTAGTACTTGTTGCCTCATTGGTTGCATTCGTTTAGCCAGGATGAAGGATGGGTTAGGTTTAGGGCGAGAGGAGGAAGAGTTGGGTGGGCCGTGCCATAGTCGTCCTCGGGGTAAGGAAGTATCTTTGCAGGGGGGTTAGCAGGGACAGCTGTCTTGGATACTTCTCTTCCCTGGTTAGTCATTTTAACGGGATTACTTCAACTGGTGTAATTTTCCTCCCCATTACGATCCATATTTAGCTTCTGCTTCATTTCTGCGGTATAATAAACTGAATTACTAAGACGGTTGGAGCATCTACATTGATTTTTCAATTACAACAAACGTGAAAATGATATAAAACCATTCAAACATGAAAACAATAAACATAACGAGCTGATTATCTTCAACTCAGGGTTAACCGAACCTTAAATGAACTATGAGCATGTGAATGTGTCTTATTCGACACACAGCTGCAGCCATATTTGATTATACTTCAGTCTCCATACTGTAGCTCAGAGCATATTTGTAGCTTGAGGTAGTTTAGTTAATAATATACACACATAGAGCTCTCTATATTATGCATGCAGACCCCTATTTCCTCCTGTGTGGCAGAGGGATGATGGAGATGTGGGAGGCAGGGCTTCTATTTTTGGGGTCTTGGAGGCAAAGCAGAAAGCGAGCTCGACTCACTCTTTCCCTCCTAACCTCAACTGGCAATCGTGCCATTCGCAGTGTGCCCATTCCCCAGTGTCCCCTGAAGCACCTCCAGATGTATTCAGCTCCCATTTGTCATTCCTGGGAATGTGGTGGCGTCAGCAGTTATGTCCCAACCTCCGCTGATGGCACCACACCACCACTATGAGGAGTTTCAGCCCCGCCTGAGGTCACCCTACTCCCTTATTACAGTTTTATACCTTCAGCGTGATGGATAATGATGTTGTTGCTCTACTTAGTCTGCTGTGGCAACTATGCTCACGCACCAATTGCTCACTCAGTTGCATTTCATTTATGTGCTGGCTCAGTTCTCATGGATCTGTTAGCTATGCTGTGCATGTAATGCAGCTGAAGCTGCTGAACAGAATTCCCTTTTTTTTTTTTTAAACCTATAACCTGCCTTCCGGTTATTAATTATTGGTGCCTGCAAACATAACTGAAGTGTGCAGTTTGACTAAAGAGACTGTTAGGTTAGTGGAACTTACAGGAAAACAGGCCTTTGTCACAGCAAATAAGTTGTCTTAATAATAGAAGCGCAGTTGTTGCTAAAGATATTTCCAAATCATGATGGTGTGATGGCATGCACAATGTCCGGACCATGAAAGTGACGCAGCTGC